>NC_142364.1:33259732-33573065 GCF_059441175.1 Urocampus carinirostris
ACATGCTTGGATGGAGAATTGACAGGTCAAAATTTTCTCCAGGAATGAGTATCTTGGTGACTTGTTGTCTGAGTGTGATCTGTGATTGGTTGGCCATCAGTACAATTGTCCTCCGCTCACTTCCCAGAGTCAGTTGGGATGGGCTCCTAGTGAGGATAATGGGCTGAAAAAAGAATTTCCAACAATTGCAGTGATCTATTGCTGCTTTGCTGTTTACATTATAAATTTGATTTCATACCGTTGCAGTTTGCCAACTCTTTACTTTGTTTATTATTTTGTGTAAAAAGGGAAACATAATTTTATATCGATTTCTAATCAACTTAAACTTCTTATCCTGGTTGTCGTCTTTGGTAAGTCGATCGCAACCCACAATTTTGAAAGACCCAAAATCAAAGCAAAAATATGTCTGGAGCCACAAGAAAATAAAAGCCTTACATCAACCTATTTTGGTATTAAAGAAAAAGAGAGATCCATACATAAAAGTGAGTTGTTAATATTTATTACAGATATTAAGCATAGGAAAAATAATTGTTAGGATATACCAGGTCACCCTCGTCCAGGACAAGCCAAAAGGCAGACATACTGGAAGACCCCACACAGCTGTTCTTCACTTGACTCTAATCCGGAACCCAGTATTAAAGAACGGTGCCAACAGCAAAAGCTGTCGCATCTTTGTTTGCCCTTGATGTTCCTGATCTCCTGCATAAGTATACCTATTGTGATCCATTCTGGACTTCCTAAGTTTTGCCCACATGAGTGTTTTCGGGACTTTGTTTTTTTGTTTCTAGCCTTTTGTCAATTCCCCCTCTACATAAATAAACTTGAGTCATTCAGCTCTCTGTTTGTGCTTGGGTCAACCTCGACGAAACATAACAACAAATATTTTTGTCATGTTCATCCTCCTACAGAAAAACTATCACATTTTGGAGTTCAGAGACAACGAGGAAGAACGGTTCCAGCAAGGACACAGCCATCGTTCAATCAGCCCTAATTTTAGCAAAATTCCCTGAAGTAATTACCTTAAAAAAGTATTGAGATGTCGGGCTAACAATATGTCTGCCTGATGGATTGGCAAAAGCTTGAGGGCGTTGGCTTTAATGTGAGTTCATACGGCCATTTGTAGCTAGCTAGTTACTTTCAGAGTAAGGTGTTACTTTTGGGTGTCAATAATCTGCGATGTAAAGTACTTACTTTTAAAAGCAACTATTATCTGTAACTAATTACCAGGCTTGAGGAGTGATGGAATACATGCGACGGCGTTACATAATCAGGATACAAAAATGTAATCTCATTCCGTTGGTTACAGAAAAAAGATAAGGATTACTTTGCAGGATTACAATTTTATACAAAAGCATTTTTATTTTGCACACTACAGAGGACAATACTCAAGTCCAGTGTGTGTTAATTTTAACTCTTATTTTTTGCCGCGTTTGCAGTAGCTTTGTTTACATTCGCCATGTCCTTTCGCTCCTCTCTCTCAGCCGTCTCATTCCACACACACAGCATATTCGGTATCGGAGTAATCCATAATTAATCGAAAGTAATCAAGTTGGTTGGTTGGATCACTTCACCACTACGGTCGTAGGTGCTTTATTTTCTGTGGTGTGTCTTGGGCAAGTACAGCCTGGTGGCTCCTATCCCTCTCCAGGCCAACATGTTTCCACCCAGTCTCGAACCAAGGACCTTTAAGATATCAGGCGAATGTGCTTAATACTGCACTAGTTACATTACTCTAACATTATGGTATTCGGATGACATTACTGATTACATTTTTCAACAGGTAATTAGTAACTGTATCGGATTACATTTTAAGGCTTACCATCCCAACCCTGCTAACTACTATTTTTCAGTAACACGCCCAAAACTGGCGCCTGCTTTCAACCCTTGTATCATCCAAACCTGACGTACAACTAAGCACAACATACTTTTTAATAATTGTGTGGGGAACAATTTTGTCCCTACACGCTGCACCTCCAAAAGAAGCAAACCAAGTAAAATTTCTATCGTTCATAGAATCAATGCCTTATTTTTCAGTTTTCCTCAATTGTTTAAACATGTTTCACAAAGACTTTTCTATTTTCCCCTATAACCAAACACAAAGAACTTTTCTAAAGCTAAAGTCACACAACAACACATTGATTGAAAAGGAAGCTATTCACTAAACATCTGATAAACAGAAGGAAATTATTATGAAAATTTAAAGAATACCAAAAAAGAGAAACATTCCGAACAGCAGAAAATTGTTAAAAGAAAAAATAGTAATAATATTCAAAGAAATACTCAGAAGAAGATCTTCCAAAAAAATATCTTAGGTGAATCCAATATGCTTCACTCCTAAAAAAAAGACCTCATTGGAAGAAACATTTAAAAAGACAATAGGACTTTTTTCCCAAGTAAATGCAGTACACAAAAAATTGGAAACAATGATTATTTAACTTTAATCTCTTTTAACACAATGATCTGATGACATTTTCGACTTCTAGCAGCAATACATGAATATTTCCCAAAATGTACATTTGAAAACTGGACCCATGACGGTAATTTAAAAGCGCACTTGTATTGAAAAAAAAAGCACACAAAATAAATACAATCACCCAACAAAACACAAATGTCTGTTCCAGCAAATTACGAACCGACAGTGACAGTCTAATCAAAAGCACTCGACAAGTTGCTCAATAATTAACACCACTGATTATAATGATGCATTCACACTGGTTGAATTCATCATTTATAAATTGATTCAAATTATTCTTTTAAGTGTTTTAACCAGGGGAAAAATCCACTTGAAGTATGACCAGATGTAATTAACATATTCATTTGTGTATAACGTACTTTTTTTTTTACCTAAAAAAAGAACTCCAATTTGGGTGTGTGTTATACACAAGGTTATACGGTAGTATATTACCATATTCGTGCAATGTTTAATCAGTCAAACAATATCGCTGACCACGATCACAAAACATTTGGAGGCAACTAGAATCAAACCCGGGCCACGGAATCCTAAACACCAGTGAGATAGGGATATAGATGACTCATAAAAATCATTAGTTTTATCTCATTACCACACTAATTTATACTGAACCAAAAAAGAATCTCAGAGAACCAAGAAGACAAAAAGTCCTCCTAAAAGACATAAAAAAACGGAAAATACACGATAAGGGAAAGCACTTTTTGGTGTATTTGACAACGAATTGAGCTGAGAAAAAGTGAAACATAATTTTATATCTATTTCTAATCAACAATTAGGGGTGTGCGTTATACACGAATAAATATAATTAATAATAATAACAATAAATAATAGCTCAGTTTCTCAAAGTGTTTCAAAGTTGAGTCAAAACCTGCAGAACTGTCTCATTAAACAACAAATGCAAATCTTTCCAGTTTCCCTATGGCTAAGGAACTCATGTCCGCTCTGAATTCTTCCCCAGTGCTGGCTAAACAGGACCTTAATTGACCCTGTGCCACCTTCACTTAGCTCAACAGCATCAAGCACAAGTGAAAGTCCCAATTTTTCAGAATCATCTGATTGATTTTCTTCCTGTGTTCCCCTTACATCCCTCCCACATTCTCAGCAGCTGGAGTCCTCGCTCCCAGCACTGCCGCCTCTTCCTCCAGATTTGCTGGGAGATCCGACGGCAATCTGGCAGCCGTTAGTGACGTGACTCATGACCTTCTGTTTGAGCTGCGAGACCTGCTCCCGCAGCATGGAAGCAGTGGAGGCCAGGTCCGAGTTATGACTCTTGAGGATCTTCACCTTCTCCTCCAGTCGTGAGATCCTCTCGAGTTTACGCTTGCGGCATTTGGATGCCGCAATGCGGTTGCGGAGCTTCTTGCGTTCGGCTTTGATTCTTTCTTGTGTGTCTAGGTCAATGGGGGAAAGGGAAGGTGTGGACGTAGGGTCTCCCGATAGATGCGGGACCTCAGGAACAGTTTGAGGCGCATCTGGACCTCTCGTGTGATGGGCTCCACTGCCGGTATGACCCATACTGGCACCGTATGTCATCTGGGCTCCAGAATACGGCATCTGTCCCTGGTTGTAACTGCTAAGGTTGGTGTAGATGGGTATGTCGCTTGAGGACATCAGGCTCCTCTGGTAGGATGTTTGCAAAGAGACATTGGAGGAGGAGGATGGTGACATATGTCCTCCCACAAGCTGATTCTGCTTGTGAAGGTCAGCGAGCGCTTTCACAAAACCATCGACAAAGCCTTCTTGCTCGTTAGTGGCCTGGTTTCTGTAGATAAACGGGTTGGCGGCATTAGACAGAGGGCTGGTGGTGACCAAACCCTGGTTGGACTGGATGATCAGATGTTCCAGGTCAGGGGAGCCCAATTTCAGCATGTTCATGTCGGCTGAAGGTGTTGCTGATGCCATGAGGGAGCCGGTGTTGGTCAGTGCGTGGTTGTTAGGGTTTGTACTCCTTCCTCCTGGTACTCCGCTACCACCACCGGTGAAATGATGGCTTCCTACTGACATGGTCTTCTTACACATCAGCATCTTGTTTTCGGCGTAACGTTCATATTCCGGATATTGACTGAAGCTGTGGAGGGCGGGGGAGTCATCGTGGTAGAAAGGAGTCTCCATCTTGGCTGTCATTGATGAGGAATTCTCCTCAAGGTAATCTTCATTATCAGATTAACCTCAATAACATAAGTGATTGAAACGTTCCTCTGGCGTCAGTGGGTAGTGGATGGAGAACAATCACATGAGATGAGAAGGAGAATGCAGAATGCAAGTCCAAGCAGGAGTACATGTGGGTCTACAGGTAGAAATAACACAGAACAAGAAAAACACATTTAGACAAAGTTGATTTGCAATTTCTTAAAAGGGTTTTCAATGATTCTTTCTTTGCAAATAGAAGCGATCTAAAATTACAGTTATTCCGCTTTTTTGTGGGGGATGCATTCCAAAAAGAACTTAGGATAGGCAATATCTGCAATGTAGAATCCATTAATGTATTCATTTAATAAATACTCTATTATCAATTGAAACTAAAGAACAAACCATATTTACAGGCTCAATAATCTGTTTAAAACGTGGGGTGCGTCGTTTGAGGCACCATCCAAAATTTAAAAGTTAAATATTATCTTTTTTATATATGTGTTAACTATGCCCAACTAAGTTCAAAGGAAACATCATGTTTTGTTTTCCACAGCTCCTATCACCTTTATCTTACTTTTATCATCGCTGTTCAGGGCAGAACACATTAGGTTTTGGAATGGGCCTTTTTTTGCATTAGGCGGCAGTGGCACACGCACTGGCATAGTTTTTGTTTGCATTTAGCCTTATAAATCCCGCCTGCCAAACAAAAATAGTCACAATACAATTATACTATATTGTCCAACTAATAACACAAGCAAAAATAAGGATTTTTGGCTAAATAAGCTTCCCTTAACACGCTGTGCATGTTGCATTAGTGCCCAAGACGGTCAAGCAATCATATTGCAGACAATGAAACAAACAGCATTTTTGCATAACTCATAAATCTAACTTAGACAAACTTTTCTTTTTAGATAGCAATTATGGTATTTGTGTGATTAATTATGGTTAAAAAAAACCTTAGTCCCCACCTCATAAAAGACATGAAGCATGTTTGTATACTTGCTATTTTTATACATTTACATTTATTATATTTATTTAGATACTGATTGAATTACACACTAACACATATGAGCCAGTCCTAATTTATTTTGAGGTTTTTCAATGTATATTATCAGATTTATTGCTTAAAAAAGGGACACAATATATTTATTTACTTTAATTCAGAGTGATTCTAGACAAATAAGATGAAATTTATCTTTTTATGAATAAATATAAACTGAAATATCACATGTACTTTGTGTGTATATGTCTGCAAGTGAAGGTCTTTTTACCTCATATAGTGTATTTCAGAGGTATAGATTGATTTGATACAGGGAAATCAATCGATCAATCATCTATTCCTGCTATTGATGTATCTATTTTTATACTGTTGACATTTGTAATGTAGATATCAAATGAAAAAATAAAACATTTTAGTGCCCCAAATCTTTCTGCTGTGTTTATTGTAATTAAAAACTAACTCAAGAGGGAAGAGTTGAATTTTTAGCTGATCATAACATTTTTGAGCAAAAAACATCGATATTGGAATGGTATCGATCAATACTACCCTGTTTTTAAGTATCATCCACCCAAAATCAAAGATTCAAATGATAACTATATTAAAAAAAGCCAACATTCGTAAAAAAAATAAATCCTTAGCCGCGATCTCCTTTTTGAGGGAAGTGAAGAGTGTTGCGACTCTGCAAAATGCACAAATAATAGAAATGGAAGTTGTGTGAATTTTGGACAGCTGCGAGGAGAAAAAAATGTCTCACTACCAACATAATTCGTGAAAAAACGATACTGTTATATTGTTGTATACTCAGCTTGACTCCCTATTGGTGTGTGAGTGTGTGTGTGAATGGATAAGTGTGAAGCACATTGTAAAGCGCTTTGGGAGGTCTTCATTGACTTGAAAAGCGCTGTATAAATGCAGACCATTTACCATTGACGTGCGCAGTGGAGTATTGTCTTAACTTTCTTATAAAACTCAAAGAAATATAAAATCCTATGTTTTGTTACTAACACTAATACTAGAGGTCAACCAATTATCGGGCGCACTGATTGTTAGCACCGATATTTGGGAATTTGACAGATATTGGTTTTGTTATATTTATTATTTTGACGGGTCAATCATTCAGGCTCCGATACAGCTGACCATTTCTTTCCTTCTTGCCTGCCTTCCTGCACACACACTACCCACTTGGCACCTTCTGATTGGCTAAGCCACCGGGGCGGAGCCCATGAAGCAGGAAGAATAACGTTAGAGTGGAGTAAACCACGGCAGCTCCGCTGACTCCTGAGCCGCGACATGCCAGTGAATCAAGACCGCTGATAATATTGAAATTTTTAAACATCCGTGGTAGAAAAGCATGTGTATGATTAAGAGATAGCGTAAAAAGTGTAGTTAACTTGTTTTAGGGGAGCAGGTTTGGGTGGAGAATGATATATTAGCTCTTATCATTACATTAGTTTGTCAATCAAGCGAAAGGCTGATTGCTTAGCTATTACGGTAATACCCTCATATAAGAGTGGGAGAACTTTATTTTACTTTGAAAAGTATTGTATAAGTATTTGGGCGGCAGTAGCTCAGGAGGTAAAGCGCTCGTCTTGGGATCAAGTTATATGTCGAAGTGTCCTTGGGCAAGATACTGATGCCCTCGATGAGCAGGTAGTTAGTTGCATGCTGATACTGTTAGTTAGTGTGTGTAAAAGGGGAAAGTGTGAACCACATTGTAAAGCGCTTTGGGAGGTCTTCATTGACTTGAAAAGCGCTGTATAAATGCAGAACATTTATATTTACATTGAAGACCATTTTTTGTTGTTTTATCTATTTATCTTCATGGTGGATAACCAAAGGGAAATTACAGTATTGTTGCAGTGGTTTGTCATGGGGAAAGGAACCTTTGTGCCGTATTTGTGCTGTACGATGTGAGTCACTTCTGCCCAAATCAGTGGATGGATTCAAGCAGAGTGGTCCACACAGGCTCATTTCAACACACAATATCCTTATTTTAAAGTGGCCTAGCCTTCACCCACAGGGTTCCTGTAAAATTAGGAGATCGTGTGTTGGAATGAGGTTGTGTGGACCACTCTGCTTGAATCCATCCACTGATATAATTTTATTTACAGTAATCAATAACAAACATTCTCCAAAGTCAAGTCAAATATCCAAACAAGCTAACCGAAAAATAAAATAAGCAGTTTTCCTTTGCAAAGTTCCAAATAAGTTAATTTAGTGCATGTTCAATAAAATAACCAAACATGCACACTCATCCTCGTACTCTTTCAACTATCACCTTCAAAGTAACACATCTGGATAAAATACATAAAAGGCACACTCTGTTTCAAAGAGGTGAAACTGGACTGGATACTCTGTGAGCTCTTTTTTTTTCTTTTTTTTTCCCTTCAAAAAAACCTCTTAAAACTTAAAAATAAGCACTCATTCTCTACAGTCAAAAATGTTGCTACAAACATAACAATACGTAATGTGTAAATCATTAGTGTATAAACAACAGACTGACCTGTAAAATAAAGACATTGTGTGTTGGAATGAGGCTGTGTGGACCACTGCTTGAATCCATCCACTGATATGATTTGGGTGGAAGTAACTCATGCTGCAAACCACACTGGTGAACAGATACTGTACAAAGGTTTCTTCCCCATGACAACACAAAACAGCAATACTGTCAATTCTCTTGGGTTTTCCACCATGTAGATACAAATGTCAAACAATAGAAATTATGTTCCATTCTTTTCAGTCCTTTCACTCATACAGAAGATAAGAATATCACATCTATATAACAATAGTTTCATCAATCTGGCTCTACAACACGAGAGCCCACACTTCTCAATTCACCAGATCCTTTGAAATTTTGAGTTAATGTAAGTCATGTTGGTTGTATTGACATTTTTATTCATTTATTTATTGTAGAAAAAAAAATCAGTAAGCTATATACGTTTTTATATACTCTTAAACGCTGCTAAGCCTAATTTTATTCCCTGCACTTTGAGTTTTTGGTTTAAGTGAACGATTAGTCATGTTAGTTGTGTTGAAATTCAAATGTATTTATTATAAAATGTTTCAGACAGCTAGTAATTTGAATTCATAACCAATATTCTTTAATTATTTTTGTATTATTAAAAAAATCTTACGCAAAATTTTGAGCTTTTACAGCAAATGAATATTGGCTCCAAATATTGGCCTCCTCTTAATACTCCACTGCGACCAATGTGGGAGACGAGCAAAGACTGGTAAGCTTGCTATTTTAAAAATGTTGGCAGCGGACAGCACGAAGCCAAATGAATAAAGCTGTCACTTAAAGACATTACGACCCAATCACGCTGATAAGACTCTTTAGTTCTTTTTCAGCAAAAATGGACCGAAAGGCGTAGATTTGGCATAGTCAGAGATAACCTTTTACCATGTGACCGAAAATAATTGCGAAGCACTGCTTTAAGTACTAAAGGCAGCTCAACAGCAGTGGTGGGAAATTACGAGAAAATTACGAGAGAATTTTAAATAATTTTATGTGTGTTATATTTCATGTTTATTGTTACCTATACAGTAGTTTTATCATTAGTACTGTGCAGTTTTTTATTTACTGTGCATAAAATACAAGTGCATAAGTTTACATCTACGCTTGTAACCATTTTTTTTCCGATGCAAGCATACACACAAACTGAACCCTTTTTTTTTAAACATTTCTTTTTTAAACGAATGGGGCACTCCCGATAAAAGAGAGATTGCAAAGATGTTAGTTACAAATTCTGCGCAAACTAATATTGGACCACTAGGTGTAGCATTATTATGTAGTGCAACCAAAGCAAGTGCTACAAAGAATGAAGACGAATACAAACTAAGGAGACTGAAACTGACCAAACCATACTATTTTTTTTCTTTTTTTTTGCCAATCCTTCACAAGGTTTTTGGGCGGAACCCGTAGCAACAAGATGACAATCATGTCAGGTACATTTCTCATCCTACGAGTATTTTAAAATATGTTTGTATATATATATATACATATATATATATATATATATATATATATATATATATATATATATATATATATATATATATATATATATATATATATATATATATATGCTGCTATTTAGGGGCCTCCAATTGGGCAAAAAATAATTAAATGTTTTTAATGCTTTTAAATGACCAATGGAAACCAAAATAAACCTTAATAACACAATTAGCAGAAAACGCCAACACCTCACAAATGCTAAAGCTGGCATTCTAACAACAAGCCTCCAAACGGTGGGGCACATTTTATCATCACTAGAATTGAATAATAAAGTCCCAAAGACGCATACAGACACGCAACCGAGAAGGGGGCAAGAGCGGTACAAGGCTCTGTGTCAAATTGAAAGAAACATTTCAGGGCAGTGAAGTATTTTTGATGCTGTGTTGTTCACATTTTTTTTTATCTAGCGTTTTTCATCATATTCAAGCCTATCTATTTTGAATTTATGCAATCAGGTTTTCAGGGCGTATCACTCTACTGAGACAGCCCTGGCTAAGGTAACCAACAATCTTCTCTGAGCAATGGACTCCAGCGCTTCATCACTGTTGCTGCTGCTGGACCTCCGTGCTGCCTTCAACACTGTAGGACCATAATATCTTACTAGAAAGATGGATTGGTCTTTCCCCTAATGTTTCAAATCCTAACTCTCAGATAGGACGCATTGTGTTAGATATGGTGAAATGACCTCTAAATGCACTTTAGTGTTACCTTTGGCGTTCCACAGAGCTCAGTACTTGGTCCCCTTAATTTCAGCATCTATTCTATATGCTTACGTCAGGTGATATTTTTCGCAAGTATAATATCAGTTTCCTTTGCTATACAGATGAAACTCAACTGTGTTTTCCAATGGCGGAATCTCCCCCACTAAATATCATGTGTGGTCCTTTCTCAAGTTTCTTCATTTTCCTCATGCTGAGGTTTTGTGTTTTTCTTTGCCCTCATATAGGTTTTAGATCAGGTGATGATGCAATAATTGTGTGTAAAATTCTTTAGTCTGTACAGCCCTTTAAGATGTCTTGTGATTAAGGGATATACAAATAAACATGACTTGACTTGACTATCCTGTCCTTTATCAAGGAAAACAGTTCAGAAAATGCTGGTCACACCTATGGTTTAAGGTTTAAAGAAAACGAGAAAAAAATGGTGCTAGAAATTACTTTTTAAAACCATTTATCTCTAGTGAAAAAAGGCTGCCCTCGCTCAAAAAGGTTAAGAAACGCTGTTCTAAAGACAAGGGAATAAATTCAGTTTTTTAAAAAAGTGAAATGGCTCAAAAAGAGAAATACAACGACGAATAACCTCTGCTGGTTTTCAACCAGTGTACTGGGGCACACTAGTGTGCTGTGAGACCTTGTCTAGGCAGGTAGAGAATCTTTTAAATAAGGAAGTGCAATATGCTCTAAAGGCCTTCCACTAAGCCATTTCTTTCTATCCATTTTTTTGTACGCACGGAAAAATAACAATAATACATCAAATCATGCAAAAACCTTGCACACAATTGTGCTCATGTATTCTATTATTTTCGTATTATGTATATAAAAAAGAAAAAGATATGTAGTCGTTAAAAAAAATATCTGGCTGTTACATTTTGTTAATTTTAAGTATTATTTTGGGTATGTTTATTGTGGGGTTTTTTTTTTTAGGTTTCTAAAAAACAAAACTTCAAAAATGACAGCAAAATTGTACACCAAAATGAATAATAACCTGTACTACCTCCACAAAAGGTGTTCACGAAAGATACCAAAAACCTATACAGTACTGTCAATTTAAGCAATGTGATAATTTAGGCTAAAAACAACAACAACAAACTAGTGCAGGGGTTTAATTTTCAAAAATTGTCGAAATACGGTTTGCCCCGGGATTTTTTTCTTTAAAAAAGTGTGCTTTTGCTCAAAAAAGGTTGAAAAACACTGGACTATTCCCACGCGGGCATATGCAGACACGCACGCTCACACACTAATATGCACGCACGCATAAACGCGCACACAAACACCACATTAAATACATTAATTAATATAATGCAAAGAGTATACTTGATTCAGCACTGGTGGAAATTTAAAAAATGGTGAAATTTCCTATGTAATATTATCTCACGACAGACTTCATTAAGTTTCTCAACTAACTTGAAGAATTCGCGCCTTCTGGTTCGCGCCTGAACACGACCAAACATCTCCATCCAGTCAAACCGACAAAGTAGACCCAGAAACTCCCCTCCAAAAATATAAATAGAGAAAAATAAAATAAAGATGTTGGATACTCACATAGAAGCAAGAAGAGCGACGTCGAAAGCATCTGAGAGCAGACTGAGTGAGTCAGGCAGCGCGTTCGCGCACGCGCAGAGGCGCGCTCTCCAACACACTAAACTCACTTTCTCGCTCTCATCAAGTGACTCAGGCGATGAAGTTTGCGTGCGTATTTCCTGCCACGTTTCGATTCGGGCTGCAACTGACGACAATTTTAATAGTAAACTAGTCGCCAGATATTGAAACGATTAATCAAACAATCAAATGGTTTTTTTCTTCTTAAAGAGACTGTGTGTAATATTTGACCACTAGATGACACTGTTGTCTAATGAAAACGAAAACTATTGCGACAGCACGCAACCAGACACCAGATAAACATGGCGGTGACCAAAGTAAGGATTCCACTATGTAAACGAATACAAATTCCTCGATTTTTTTTAAATAATTAATAAAATTGGTGTAATAGGCAATGTATGTTTACTTAGTATTTAAATCAATATTTTGTTTTGACTGAATGAAAGTGAAACTAGGTATCTGCCAGACCCAAATGCAGGACACAAGGAGACATAAAACAGGGGATGTGATCAAGGGCGTTACCAGAGAGGGCCACAGGTGTTAAATATGTACCAACAAACAAACTGGATATACCAGTAAGGGCAGGCTGAAAAAAAATAAAAAATAAACAAAAGATGAAGAAAAAAATAGAAGAAAAAAGAAAAAAGGACAAAAAAAGAAGTTGAAAGCTAGGGGGAAAGAAACAAAAGGAAAGAAAGGTAAAAGAGAAAAAACAGAAAAAAAAAAAACAAGCAGGACGATAAAGGAAAAAAGAGGAAAAGGCAAAAAACAAGTAGAATACTAGGAAGATAAAATAAGAAATAAAAAGACAAAAATAGAAAGAAAAAGTGAAAAAGCTAAGGGGGAAACAAGAAAAGAAGCAGGAAAAAAGACGAGTCTGGAGGGCAAGGGTCCTTTTGTTCAGTGTATTAACAATAATAATAATGTAATATCCTGCACAAAATAAATTAATAATTGTTATTATTCTACCAAACTAAAATAACACTTTTTTATTCTCCAGTGAACTTTTAACTAGTTTGTCTTTCGTTATACTAAGCAAATTTAAATTGTAATCTCTGCATAAAACAACAAAATGTCTATTAAAATTATTGACTTCTTAGTGCGACAACAAATGAACCACAAAATACAAGAAAAGAAAGGTTCAGTCAAAAAAAAGCTAATCGAGAAAGACATCCCTGTAAAACGCTGGAAACATAAATCATAATATTTACAAATAAAAGATAACCTTCAATACAATTTAAACCTTTTATATACACTAAACAAATTTATAGTCAACAACACAGAATCCATTGAAAAAAATGCACACTGACCAATAATATTTGTGCGCTTACCATGCATTTGATATGCCCTCACCAGAGACTCCCGTCTGGTAACGGCCCTGGATGTGTCGAAACCCAACTAGGGTGGCATTAATTCAACAGCAACAACAAAAAAACTTTACTGGCGACAAGGCGGTATGGGACCTGAACTGCTGAGGAGATCTTGAAAAGGAGGCTAGTAAAGGAAACTAGAGAGGGGGTCTTAGGGTGAAGAAAAGCTTCACAGGGAGATTTAGGAGTATTTTAAAGAAAGATGGCTTTAGTGGGACGAAGAGGGAACTGAAGAAGGGGGTTGGAGTGGCAGGTCTTGGAGTGGGTGAACTTGGAACGAAGAGGGAATGGCCGATGGAGGTTGTGGGAGAAGAAGCTTGTCGTTCTGCAGAGTGAAAGCCTTCTGGAATCAAAACAATTCAGTATTGTGAAGTGGGTACCCAAGGTATTTGTAGTATAGCTGGCTAATTGTCTAAATAAAAATACTTGGGGAGAGGAAAAGTGAGAGGAATTGATAAGGGAGTTATGCTTCCATCTTTTGGGGAAAAGGAGGAATGCTCTAAAACAGAGCATATCTTGTGTACCACGTAAAAATGAAAATTTGATTTTAGCTTGCTCTATGTGGTTAAAACTTTGGCACATTTTTTAAGACTATAAGCAACTATCTAACCTTGGTTTACTCAAATTTAATTACAAGGTTACATTGTTCATTTATGTTAAACCCAGTCTAGTAATTTTATTTATATTGCATTTGTTTTGTGTTTTAGCATATCTATTGTTGGAAATGTGCAAAAGTATTCAAAAGTAATCCAGTCACATCACTTCAATGTTATAGTATAGGGATTATGTTACTCATTATTGATTTTTCAACAGTTTTTTTAAGTAATATTCCCAACCCTGTCATTACATTTCATATATAGTACATTTAAGTATATTAATATATTTTAAATATATTATTCAGATTCAGATTCAGATTCAGATTCAGATCTACTTTATTGTCATTCTAGTACACGTGTATACAGAACGAAATGTCGATGGATCTGACTCCCACAGTTTCCCTCAGTGTCCTTCAGTGTACAGATATAAATAAAGCTGTATTGTGTTATTTACCATAGTGCCGATAGTGCAAGAAGAGACGCTAACCAGATGTGCAAGATGGGCAGTCAGGTTAACAAGTCAGGTACACAGTACCATTATATTGTAAACAATAACACTGTAAGTAATAACACTGTAAGTAACAATAGTGCAGAGATCAAATGTGCAAGGAGTGGCAAGCTATAAAAAAAAACTGCCACTAGTGCAAAAGTCAAATTAGCAGCCGTTTAGATTTAAGTTAACTATATGTTAGATTGACCATTTAACAGTCTAATGGCCAGGGGGACTAGACTATTGCGGAGCCTGGTGGTCCTGCACCGCACACTGCAGTACCTCTTCCCAGAGGCTAGCAGAGTGAATAGTCCATGATGGGGGTGAGAGGGGTCCCCGGTAATGTTCTTAGCATGGGATAAGCAGCGCTTCTGGCCAATGTCCTGAATGGAGGGAAGTGTAGTCCCGATTATTTTCTCCGCTGTCCTCGTTACCCTCCTCACACTACCCCAGTCGGTAGCGCTGCAGCCTCCACACCACACAGAGATACAGCTGGTCAGGATACTCTCTATGGTGCCCCTGTAGAATGTGATGAGGGATGGTGGGGGCAGGTGGGCTCTCCTCATCCTCCGCAGGAAGTACAGGCGCTGCTGTGCCCTCTTAACCAGAGATGCAGTGTTCACGGACCAGGTGAGTTTGTTTGTGATGTGCACCCCTAGGAACTTGATACTGCTGACAACCTCCACAGCCTTGTTGTTGATGCAAAGTGGGGCATGGTTGGGCTGGTTTTTCCTAAAGTCGACAATGATCTCTTTAGTCTTGTCAACATTCAGGACCAGGCTGTTGTCCTTGCACCAGCCCACCAACTGCTCCACTTCCTCTCTGTAGGCCAGGTCGTTGTCATCCCTGATGAGGCCCACCACCGTTGTGTCGTCAGCATACTTCACGATGTGGTTTGTGGCGGACCTAGGGACGCAGTCGTGTGTCATCAAGGTGAACAGCAAGGGGCTTAGGACGCAGCCTTGGGGGGAGCCCGTGCTGAGGTAGATGACATCTGAACTGTTCTGACCTATCCGCACAGATTGGGGTCTGTCACAGAGGAAGTCCAGCAGCCAGTTCCGCAGGGGGGTGTTGAAACCCAGAAGCCCCATTTTGTCTACCAGATGTTGTGGGATGATGGTGTTGAATGCTGAACTGAAGTCCAGGAACAGCATCCGCACATGGGTGTTCTTCTCCTCTAGGTGTGTCAGGCTCAGGTGAAGCGCAGAGGAGATGGCATCCCTGGTGGAGCGGTTTGTCCTGTAGGCAAACTGAAAGGGGTCGAATGAAGAGGGGAGACTGGAGGTGATGTGCTCTTTAACCAGTCTCTCGAAGCACTTCATTATGATAGGAGTCAGTGCAACGGGCCGGTAATCGTTGAGTGATAAGATCTGGGTTTTCTTTGGCACTGGGATGATGTTGGCAAATTTGAAGCATGATGGTACTTTGGCTTGGTCTAGCGAGGTGTTGAAAATGTCTGTTAGTACACAAGCCAGCTGATCAGCGCACTCCCTAAGTACCCGCCCCGGAATGTTGTCCGGGCCTGGAGCCTTCCTTGTGTTGACCCTTCTCAGGGTCTTCCTCACGTCAGATGAGTCCAGGTGGAGTGCTCTTTCGTCCTGATTTGGAGCCGCTTTCACTGCAGGGGTGCTGTTTTGTGCCTCGAACCTACCAAAGAAATTGAAGACAGAATGTCAGGTTTTTAGCGACCGCTCGTTCGGAAATTTGGGGTTCTGGTACTAATTTGTCGCGTATTTTCTTGAAAATGTCGTGATTTGCCAAGGCAGTTAGCCAGCGGTCCGTACCGCAAGACGCCATCTTGGAGAAATGATCAGTTACGACCAGGACATCTACAGACTTGTTCTCTTGCTCAGCAGTCCAAAAGTCTATACAGACCAACTCCATAGGCTCAGAGGTGACTATGTTCTTGAGTGGTGCACGGTTGTGTGGTTCCGGTGTTTTCCCTACTACACAGCGCTGACAGGATTTGACATAATTCACAACATCACGTTCCATGCCATTCCAGAAGAATCGTTGCCGCACCAGAGACAAAGTACGGTTCTGGCCTTGGTGACCTGCTGAGTCATGTAAACCTTGAAGGACTTTCTGTTTCAATGAATCAGGCACCACAAACTGGAAGATTTTCTTGGCCATGTGAGGATCTTTCCTTATTTTGTAGAGCATGCCATTCTGTATGGTGAGTCTGCTCCAATGCTTCAGTAGTTTCATCACACTAGGCGACTCGACAGCTCTCTCACGGAAATATGAAGAAAATACATAAAAAAAACACTCATACAAACTGCATTTTAACCAGTGATTGATCAATCTACACCGTAGTGAATAATTCGAGGTGATTTAGAGGGTTGAACCAAGACCTCATGTCAGCTTATTTTAGAACAGGTTTAGAAAATTACCGAAATGTTCCAAAAAGTGTTTTTTGTTGTTGTTTTTTAATTTAAAAAAAAAAAAAACGCACACCTGAATTACAGTCATTTTGGCTGGTACTGCAACAAGTTACTATTGACAATACCTAACGCCTGTGTATATTTCATTTTGTTTGTTTGTTTGCTTGCTTGCTTGCACTTTGTGTTGCACCTGTTATGAAAATGCTGTTTTATAAATAATGTTGATCTGAGTTGAGTAGCTTCCAATGAAATGCTATATTTTGAAGTGTTGACTTAGAAGGGAAGATTAATAATCAGTATTTGAGTACCCCAGCAGTGGTAGGGTTTCATTTCCAAACGCATACCAGTCATTTTCTAGAGATGCCAGAGCGGTTGCATGTTCCCATCTAGTGGGCACCAAATGCATCTGCAACATGTTTCAGCACATCAGCTATGTGCCCCAATTGAACAATTTTGGAATTATAGAATATTAGAGCATGATCATTATAAAATGTACAAAACACACTAGTTGGCAATTAGTATTCAAAAAAAAAAAAGCTGATGAACTTTAATGAATATTGTGTCCTAACTGTACAAACTTCCACCTCAACTAAGAAGGCATTCAGAAAATTATTTTACACATTTACAATTTGGATATTACGCATATACATTTAAAAGGCTTCCTATGATCTCTGCTCATATTCAAATTTCAGTTCCTGAAAAATAGAAATAAATGTCACTCTGTCTGCAGCGTGACAACAGTTTTTGCTAAAACGGAAAATATTTGATACATATTTGTGTCTAGAGATAGAAACCTAGCGGCACACAAAATTTTACAGACAGGATGTGGCCCACGGACCTTGAATTTGATATATGTGATCTAAAATAGTTGTCGGCAACCACCGAGCTGTGGATTGGTACCGGGCCATGGGTCCTTTGATACTGGGCCATACAAAAAAAAAGCAATTCACCTCATATATGCACATTTTTTTACACCCCCAAATGACTGAAAGTTTGGGTTTGCGTTATACACAAGGTTTTACAGTAGTACAGTGTAGCAAATGAGTATCTAGTCAACCACCAATTGAGCAAGTTCTACTTGAAAATATTAGTGAGGCTTGGAATTGTCAACAAGGGTTAACCTAAACCATGATAGACAGAATGTGGATAAAAATGGAAAATAACATTATTTGATTTGGAAAGGATTAATTGACGAAATGGGGTGGAGAATAAGTATAAGGTCACCTACAAGATTTCTGGCTGTCAAAGAAGTTGAACTTCTAACTAGGTTTAATGAGACTCCACTCAGTATCTGTATTAATGGAACCTGTTTTAACTGATTATTGGTATAAATTACACCTGTCCACAACTTCAGGAAGCCACACTCCAAACTCTCCTATGGCCAAGACCAAAGAGCTGTCAAAGAACACCAGAGACAAAATTGTAGACCTGCACCAGGCTGGGTAGACTGAATCTGAAATAGTTAAAACGATTGGTGTAAAGAAATCAACTGTGGGAGCAATTATTAGAAAACGAAAGTCATACAAGACACTGATAATCTCTCTGGATCTGGGATCTATACAAAATCTCACTCACAGAGATTTCAAATTGAATAAAATGGTGAACTAAAATGCCAGAACCACACAGGTGGACCTAGCGAATGACCTACAGAGAGCTGTTACCACTCTAACAAAGGCTTCTAACACAATGCCCCGCCAGAGGCATTGTCCTGTACTACCAGAGGTTTACCCTTCTGTAGCCAGTACAAGTCCAGGCCCGTCTGCGGTTTGCTAGAGAGCATTTTGATGATCCAGAAGAGGACTCGGAGAGTGTGTTATGGTTAGATGAAACCAAATGGGAACCTTTTGGTACAAACATAGGTTCTCGTGTTTGGAGAAAAATAATACTGTGTTCCATCCAAAGAACACCTAACCCACTGTGAAGCATGGGGGGGAAACATCATGCTTCGGGACTGTTTTTCTGCAAAGGGACCAGGACGTTTGATCTGTGTTAAGGAAAGAATGGATGGGGCCATGCATTTAGAGTGAAAGTCTCTGTCCATCAGCAAAGCCATTGAAGATGAGACGTGGCTAGGCAGCATGACAATGATCCGAAACACAAGGGGGGTCGCAGTGGCTCAGGAGGTAGAGTACGTCTTGGGATCAAGAGATCCCAGTTCGAATCCCGGCTCCTCCGTGTTACATGCTGAAGTGTCCTTGGGTAAGACACTGAACCCTTTATGCCTTCAATAAGCAGGTTAGCGCCTTACATGGCTGCACAGCCGCTATTGGGAAATGTGAAGCACACTGTAAAGCGCTTTGGGAAGCCTTTACAGCTATTTAAATGCAGATCATTTCATTTTATTTCCTTTCATTTCAAACACACAGCAAGAAGCTTTTTTGATCTTGGAGTGGCCTAGCTAGTTTCCATAGAAATACTAGTGTTTAAAAGCTTGTGAAGAGTTACAGAAAATGTTTGGCATTTGTTATTGCCAACAAAGGGTACATAACCAAGTTTGAGATTAACTTTTGGTATTGACCAGATACTTATTTTCCATCATGACTTGCAAATAAAGTCTTCAAAAAGTAAACTTTGTGATTTTCTGTTTTTAATTGGCCGGTCCAAATTGTCCCTAGGTGTGAATGAGCGAATGAGTTGTCTGTCCCTGTGTGCCCTGCGATTGGCTGGCAACCAGTTCAGGGTGTCCCCTGCCCACTGCCCGGAGATGGCTGGGATGGGCTCCAGCCCCCCCGCGACCCTAATGAGGATAAGCGGTACGGCTGATGAGATGAGATTTTTATTTTTTTAATAACATTCTGTCTCTCATATCTGGGCTTTACCTGTGTTAACAATCACAGGCCTGTCAAGTGGGTGAAAGTACACAATTAGTGGTTAACTAAATACCCCATCTTATATCATCACACTTAAGCAATGATTGCTCTTTCGACAATGATTAATAATCACCTTTGCTCAGCATTGGGTGCAATGAGTATAAACCTGGATTTCAACGAAGAGCACCTCAAATCCACACTACTAAGATTGCATGGGATCAAAGAAAAGGCATTTGATTTGATCTCATCATCACACTATTGTTACTCACGGTGCCATGTTGTTAAAAGTTGTAATGAAGCATTAGGGGAAAAATTAGCCAAAACAATGTTGTGCAATGTGGTTTATGGTTTACGGATCCTTTAACCGCTAAAGTCATGGGGGCTCCACTTCTCGGGTTGTGTCTTCGGCCAGAACAGCCAGGCGGCGCCCATCCCTCTAAAGGCTGTTGGTCCTCCCCACAAGAAACAGATAGTACTGGTTTCCATGAATACCAGTATCAGGAAAAGCCTCCTAATCTGACTCAGATAAAGCGCCTTCATCATCTGGTCGCTGTTGTTTTTAGCGTAAAGCGTCATCCCGTTCTTCAGAGATGAGCCCTGGGTGCCGTGTGTAAAAATAGCATAATGAAGAGATCAAAGCTAAGGCCTTTTAATTGTTATCCAGATCCATAGTGGCCTAGTGATTATACAACAGATCTAGGCTTATTATTATTATTATTCCTATTAATAATATCGTTTGGTTGCAGACCACTGATCAAAAACATGCTGGGCAGCGGCTATTGCAAATCGTTTTTGATTACCCATGGCTCATTTGTTAAATATGTCCATAATGTCAACTGCTGTGGACTTCAAATATCCAATTTAACTTTTGTCCTACATAGCACATACTAAAATCCTGGAAATGTGGTTTAAGTTGTTGAACTGTCAAATGTACGCGTAAGTAAGCATTCAATGCATATACTGTGAAGATCTTTTTCAATAAACCAGTAAAGATGATGATTCCAATCATATCAGTCAGTTAATACATTACACATAAGAGCAGTACTACTTTTCCAGCCTCTATTCATCTGCAAAAACTCCACGGCTTCCCCCTTCTTGCCCATCCTCCAGCTGAGAGCCCATTCTTTTCTCTGAAGGTAGTCGTCTGCATTCATTAGTTCTTTGTGCTTCACCCACCGATGCTTTGTTGAGAAACACGCAACTTCATCCTCTGCCAGTTTTCTTACGCGACAGAGCCTCCAAGAGTCCCGCCAGGCAGTCAGCTCCTCTTGTGTTCCCTCCGTGTCAACCTCGTCATTGTCTACATCGCTTACCCGGTGAGGTGCTGCAACCATCCAAGATTGTTTCCACGAAGAGAAGCAAGCGTTTAGTTTGTGGAACTGCATGTGCATTGGGACATTTAGTCTGTGTTTTAAACCCTCCGCTTTTAAGGCTTCGAGAGGGGATCTTGTCTCAAGGTCTTCCTCTTCCTGTCCCTGTTGTTTTTCTTCTACTTCCTCTTCATCTTCTTTTACTTGATTTGCATGTTGTTTCTCTTCTTTTTCATCCTCTTCACCATTTTCTTTCTTGTCTTCTTCTTCCTCTTCATCGTGAGCTTGCTCTTCTTCTTTCTCTTCTTCATCATCCTCATCACTTTCATGTTCTTCTTCTCCTACCTCTAAGTCTTCTTTATTGTTCATTTCTTCTTCTGTCTTATCTTCATCCTCAAAAAAGAAATATTTGCCAACATCCTCAACATCTTCTTCGTCTTCTGTATCCTCCTCTTCTGTATCTGTTCTCTGTTTTTTAATGTCCACCCCTTTCTTGGATTCTGTATTTTGTTTCTTTGTTGTTGTTTCTTCATGACTTTTGCCGTCCAATTCGTCATCGTAAACATTGTCGTCACCCGTTTCTTCTGTGTCAGTATGGTCATTCTCGATGTCCCATTTGTCATCTTCTTCGCTGTTGTCTTCATTTTCTGAGTGTGTCTCCTCCTCTTCTTCCATTTCGATGTCCATCATCTCGACTACTTTCCCCTTGTCGCCATTATCTTGTCCGTTTATCATGTGTGATTCTATAACATTATCTTCATCCTCTTCCTCGTCTTCCAAATTTTCAGAGGAAATCATTCTAAATATCTCTCTGAGCTGCAATGTGATGTTGTACTTTTGCTCTTCCTTGACTTCATTTATTTGCTCATCATTTCTTCTGCTCTTTCCATCGTTCTGCTCTTCTTTGCTTTTCTCGATTCCATTGCCTGTGTCGTCTTCCTCTTTTTCTTTGTCTTTGCCATTACATATTTTATTGGCATCATCATCATTTTCATGGTCTCTGGCATCTTCCTCTTTGTTCTCTTCATTAATGTTGTTGTCATTTCTCTGCAGTTTGATCTCATTTGTTTCAATGTCATCTTCAAGTTCTTCATCTTCCTCATCTAACTCTTGGCTTTCAAGATCTTCTTCCTCCTCCCAATTGCATTCAACTTCACCACGTGTGCTTGTTTTTAAATTTGTGTCCTCTGCATTGCATTCACTCTCTGTCACGTCTACCTTCTCTTCCTCATCAACTTCTTCTTCCTTTTCGTTATCATCCTCATCACCTTCTTCTTCATCCCCTTTTCGCTGAATATCGAGCTCAGTCTCCTCCTCATGATTGTCTACTCCTTCATTCTCTTCTTTATTTCCTTCTTCTTCATCCTCCATTCCCTCTTCGGTAAGCATAATGTCCTCCTCCTCATTGTCATCCTCCTCTTCAGTGTCATTGAACAAATCAGAATCCTCTGATTGACCGTCTTCTACCTCACCTAGCCCATTGGTTTCTTGGGGTTGCCACCTTTTCAAAGTCCTCCAGGAATCCCACCACTCCCACGTATAAGTGTTACAATTATTTAATTCTGATGTGAGAAGGGAGTTAATTATGTGACGTCTCTTCGTCATCAAGTTGCTGTGCCTTTGTTGGGATTGTGGCGACGACCTGCACCACCTGCGAGCACAACATGCCATATTTTAGTTTCTGAACTGTCTTGCTGTAAAAAGTTGCTGCTGCACTTATTCTGAATAAGCATAACAAGTACTGGCAGGCTTCCTGATGATTGTCAAATAATTTTAAAAACTAAAACATGTAAAAATATTTTTTTTTCAAATGAGGAAGCAACATAAATCAGAAAACAGTCACAGCATTCCTCAATTGGTATTTTGGTGCTGCAACCTGTACCAGCTACACTTTCTTGCAAAAAGGCAGCAGTTTGTTTTACTGGCAGAAAGTACTGCAGTAACTTTGAAAAGGAATATATCTCCTTCTACATGCATGCAATCAGGAAGTGACATCAAGTGTCTGACAAATGTGGCCTTTTGGGGATCCAGCCCCGTGAATCTGGACGCAAGAAATATCTGGCAGTAGGAGGTTGTTGTTGGCTTCGTCACTGTCAGGTGGACTGATGAAGTTTATTTTCTGCTTGATTCTGTTTTAAAATATTAAAAAAATACAAAGGAGATAGCATAGGATGCCAGGGTTGTTCGTTATTTTGACTATTATACCTCACTGATGTTTGTTATTATGCACTGTTTACATCATTGTCAGTATCGGCCAATAAAGTGACTGTTCATTGATATCCACACTTTTTTCAGGCAGATTACTTTTTATGACCTAGGAAATTTAATAAAAAGAAAGGGAGGACATTTGGAACAGCTTGGAATTGCCTTATTTTGAGGATTTCTTTACGGTCCTCTCTTGTTCTTCTTTCATGTTCAAAATGTACTCATGTCTTCTCTTTTTATTTTAAGTGAGGACTGGGTAGACATCTCTGGTCCTGCCCTGAAATGGTTCCAGTCCTACCTCGAGGACAGGAAATATTTTGTTCAGATCGAAGACTATGTGTCAGACCAATTGGCAGTGACCTGTGGGGTCCCCCAGGGGTCCATCCTGGGACCCCTCTTGTTCAATTTTTATATGCTGCCCCTGGGCCAGTTAATACGCAGTAATAACGTGTCCTACCATATCTATGACACTCAGATTTACATCTCGCTGACAGCAGGAGAATATGGGCCCGTGAACTCACTCTGTTACTGCCTCCAACAGATCACTGTGCGGATGCAAAACAGCTCTCTCCAACTAAACTCAGACAAGACTGAAGTCGTTGTCTTTGGCCCACAAAAACCCAGAGAAAGTGTCATCAGTCATCTGGAATCACTTAGTTTAAAAGCTAACAATCAGGTTAGAAATTTCGGGGTAATAATGGACTCAGACCTAAACTTTAACAGCCACATTAAATCCATAACATCATCAGCCTTTTACCATCTCAAAAACATTGCCAGAATCAAAGGTTTACTGTCCAAACCAGACTTGGAGAAACTTATCCATGCATTTATCTCTAGCAGGTTAGACTACTGTAACGGCCTTCTGACTGGACTTTCTAAACGAGCTGTAAGACAGCTGCAGAACATCCAGAACGCTGCTGCTCGGGTCCTGACTAGAACCAGGAAGTGCGACCATATTAGTCCTGTGCTCTTCATGGTCTAGCACCAAAGTACATCTGTGACATGTTGGTCCCATATGAACCATCTCGGACCCTGAGAACCTCAGGGACAGGCCTTCTGCTGGCGCTAAGACCCAGGACTAACCAGGGTGAAGCTGTGTTTCAGTTCCATGCAGCTAAACCCTGAAATAGTCTTCCTGATGACATCAGACAGGCGTCTACTCCGGCAATGTTTAAGTCCAGGCTGATAACAGCTCTGTTCAACTGTGCATACAACTGAAAGGGTTCTTTCTGCACTCTTCACTTTTACCTTATTTTAATTCATCGATTTTACTATGTTTTATTTGTGGTTTTAATGCATTTTAAAAACCACATTTTAAATTTTCAATGTCTTTTATTGTGTGTTTTTAACCTGTCTGCCATTTCTGTAAAGCACTTTGAATTGCCTTGTGTATGAATTGTGCTATAAAAATAAACTTGCCTTGCCTTGCCTACTAAACTATAAAATCATTCACTGACCTCGATTATCTTAAAACTGTTTTTTTACATTTGTTTTGTGAAATTATTTTTTCCCCCACCAGGCAATTATTTTCATTGGTGAGGGGCATGCTTTGGCCCTTACGTCCGTTACAGTACTGTTGAATATTTTTAGACGAATCAGATTTCAGCCACTGTGCTATGTCAGTATAATCCAGTTATGCAGCAATCAAGAACACTGGAAACTCAGACCTTTCGAACTAGCAAGTTAAGAACGGCAAATGCCTCTTGGACGTCTGAGCTGCAAAGTTGCAGAAAAACGACCCCAACTTCACTACTTCCTTTAATCTGAAATAAATGGACAAAGGTGGAGATAGACTTAAATGTCAAGAAATAATTTGATTTCATGATTTCAAAAGGATTCATTCATTTTCAACTCCTATGTTATTATCATATGTATTCATTATAGGTTTATATTGCTCAGTGTTGGGTCAGAACCAAGCACAGTTTATTGAAATCAGCCATTGATATTCTTTACCAGGTGAATATAAATATTGATTTCTGTACTAATACCAGCCTTTTTAAAGTATTGGTAATTATAATTGTTCCTTCTAGTTGCCAATTGAAAAATAAGGACGCGAAAATCAAAATAGTGGTAAAATAACATTGTGTCACGGTTGCCAGCTGTGGCTCGTTAACAGATTGGTTTCCCGTCTATTTACACTCAGTGCTCTCGCTCAACCTTTGTCAGCCCGTCAATGAACTTCTTCCCCGCAAGACGTGGCTTTCAACTCGGTCCTGTTCCCGTCGATATTTCTTGTCGGGTATTGTTCCCGTTTATTTTTGTCCTGTTTATTATTCTCTCCAGTTTTTGTTCCCGTCTAGTTTGTCCTGTTTATTTTTCTATATCCTGTTTCATTATGAATCCTGTCCGTCCTGTCCAGTCCGGTATCGACCCCATCTGTCCAATATCAACTAGGGCAATTGGAATCGATCTCGTCGGTCTCTGGCTTCCTGTCTTTCCACGCCAGACTGCTGCCTAACGTGTATGACTCCCTATTTCCCGTAAATAAAAGGCTTGTGTGAGATACGCCACGCGTTTGGGTATTGATCCTGTTTTGGTTCCTGACACAATGCAATAAAAAGAATAATATTTTGTTTGTATTTAAAAGTATTTCTTCAAAAGTATCAGTGTTTTTTGTAGCGGAAATGAAATATTATGTTATGATGGGTTATATCAAAGACTAGTTACAATTTTGAATTGCTATCAGTCTGAATTAATGTGATATCGTA
Source organism: Urocampus carinirostris (assembly GCF_059441175.1). Lineage (NCBI taxonomy): Eukaryota > Metazoa > Chordata > Actinopteri > Syngnathiformes > Syngnathidae > Urocampus > Urocampus carinirostris. The sequence goes on from NC_142364.1 coordinate 33,285,542, forward strand.
CATCCTGTCATGATTACCTAAGTGGAGCCACCTGGGGTAATCATCTGGCGCGCTGGAATGCGCTTCCTGATTGGTTTATGTTCCCTTTTTAAGCATGCTACGCCAGAGACCTCTGGGTCTGAGGATTACTTCTGTACCCCGTATGACTCTCCCGATTACATGTGCCTTCTTGTTTACCTGATTCTGCCTGCCTGCCTCCGATCCGACCTGCTTCCGTCCCACGCTACGATCATCTCTTCAGTCCCGGTAAACTCGACTTGCTTCCGTCCCACGCTACGATCTTCTCTCCAGTCCTGGTAAACTCGTCCTGCCTCCGTCCCACGCTACGATTGGCTACGGCTTCCGAAGTTGTCTTCACGGCGTTGCTGCTGCAGACGGTCATCGCGTCTCCCGCTAACCCTTAAGCTTCCCCAAATAAAGAATTGTACGAACTCTCTGGGGTCTCCTGCTCTGTTCTGGTCTCCCTTGACAGAATCCTCAGACCAAGAATGGACCCCGCGTTCGTACATGTGCCCCCTGACGACTATGAAAGCCAGAACCAGCAGCCCAATTCCCCTTTAGAATGTGCAGTTCGGCAAGTCATTTCCGACGTGGCGGAATTGGCTAAGCAAGTGAGTCAGTTACGGCTCGAGTGGGATCTGTTAGGTCGGGACTGGTCCTATCTCTCCAAAGTAATGACCCATCAAGCCACTTCATCGGCGCCCAACACTGACAGGCCACCTTCGGCCTTTCCCAGTTCATTCAGCGCAGATTTCGCTGAGCCGCGAGTGGGCTCGCCAGAAAAGTTTGGGGGAGATCCCGCTCAGATCCACCCATTCATAGTAAATTGTAGATTAATATTTGATCTCCAGCCCCGCAATTTTGCTACGGAAGCGGCTAAGGTAGCGTTTGCCATTAATCACCTCACGGGAAGAGCGCGTCTTTGGGGAACGGCCGCCTACGAGAGAGGTGCTACGGCGTGCAAATCATTCAACCTCTTGGCTCAAGAGCTGATTAAGGTCTTTGACTCTGGTTCCTCATCGGTCGACGCCGCCCGTTCGATCATGAACATCCGCCAGGGGAGACGTTCCATTGCCGACTATGCTGTCGACTTTCGTACGCTAGCAGCACAAAGTGATTGGAATGAAGAGGCGCTGGTCGACGCCTACCTCCACTGTTTGTCCGGTTATCTCAAGGATGAATTAGTCTCCCACGCTCCTCCGGCAACACTTGACGAAGCTATTGACTTGACCGCCCGGATCGACCGTAGAGTTCAGGCGAGACGCCGAGAGAGGGAGGGTCCCAGCCAGTCCGTCACCAGGCAAGTTCAAGAAGCTAATAATGTACCGAGCCCCCGGGTTCCGTTCAGCCCCATCGTAGAAAGGATGGAGGTGGACCAGGTCCCGGTCATCCCCATCGAAGAAAGGATGGAGGTGGACCGGGTCTCTCTTTCCCCCGAGGAACTCTGGCGAAGGTTTGTTAATCAATTATGTTTATACTGCGGTGGCAAGGGACATCGCGTGGCCACCTGTCCGGTAAAAGGCCAACGCTCGTCGGACGTAAGGGGCGTCCGATTGAACTCAGTCCTTGTATCTGCTCCCAAAGACGCTAGACCCGTTATCCAGGCTTCCCTCTTCCTCCCCGATTCTACGCAGACATACCCAGCCCTGATTGACTCTGGCGCTGAGGTAAATATCCTTGATCTGTCCCTCGCACGCAAAATGGGGATACCTGTTAAACCCCTTCCTAATCTGGTATCTGCTCGGGCTTTAGATGGTCACCTGTTAGGCACAGTGTCTCAAATAACAGCCTATAGAATTACAGTTGTCTGGAAATCACCGAGAGAAGATCCGATTCCATTTACTTCACTCCCCGAGCCAACCCCTCGTTCTGGGTCATCCATGGTTGGTCCAACACAACCCCCATTTCGACTGGCGCACTGGGTCGATACTGGAATGGGGCATGGACTGTCACCAAACCTGTCTGCGAGCCGCTCCCTACCCGGGTCACTCTACTTCCACAAAAGCTTCACCCAATCTGTCCAAGGTCCCAGTTCGTTACAACCACCTACAGGAAGTCTTCAGTAACGCTAAGGCCTCTTCCCTGCCACCCAATCGGCCTTATGACTGCGCAATGACTCCCATGCCTGCCTCTCCGACTCTCCGGCCTGCCACTCCGACTCCGCTGCCTGCCAGTCCGACTTCAACTCTCCGGCCTGCCTGTCCGACTCCGCTGCCGGCCCTGATTCTGCCTGTTCTGATTATGTCCTTTCTGCCTGCTCTGTTTGCCGGTACTGATTCTGCGTGCCCTGTCTTGCCTGATCTGATTCTGCCTGTCCTGTCTGCATCGCCGGTCCTGATTCTTCCTGTTTGCCCTCCGGACCCACCCTCTGCCGCTCCTTCGGATGCTGATGAGGGGGCTTCCCTCCATTCGGAGAGATTCTGAGAGGTACTGTGCTGTTACATAGTTCCCCGATTACCTGTGTTTCCCTGTGACGTGTCTTGGATTAAAAAAAAAAATTTTCCCCTGGGGGACTTCTGGAGCCGTCCCTTGAGGGGGGGGTTCTGTCATGTTTACCTAAGTGGAGCCACCTGGGGTAATCATCTGGCGCGCTGGAATGAGCTTCCTGATTGGTTTATGTTCCCTTTTTAAGCATGCTACGCTGAGACCTCTGGGTCTGAGGATTACTTCTGTACCCCGTATGACTCTCCCGATTACATGTGCCTTCTTGTTTACCTGATTCTGCCTGCCTGCCTCCGATCCGACCTGCTTCCGTCCCACGCTACGATCATCTCTTCAGTCCCGGTAAACTCGACTTGCTTCCGTCCCACTCTACGATCTTCTCTCCAGTCCTGGTAAACTCGACCTGCCTCCGTCCCACGCTACGATTGGCTACGGCTTCCGAAGTTGTCTTCACAGCGTTGCTGCTGCAGACAGTCATCGCGTCTCCCGCTAACCCTTACGCTTCCCCAAATAAAGAATTGTACGAATGCTCTGGGGTCTCCTGCTCTGTTCTGGTCTCCTTTGATACATCCCTAATGTTAACATTCGCTTTGAACACTTTTAGGTGGGAAAAAGGAATATGAAAGTGGGATAAATATGACCTCCGGCCTTTCTTTAATTGCCTCCACACTGGTCAGGTGTAGTTAGCAAGAAATTTATAAATTAAGATAACTTAATTATCTTTAAAATGGTATTATTTTCTTATCGTACATGGAATGTTTTTATACAACATTTTGAGTCTCAATTTATTGCCTGACAAGTGCCACAAAAATACATTTTGATTTGATTTAAATTCAGCATTAGCTATCTCTCAATGCTTTGGTTTTTTTTTAGACCTTGTGATTGGTTTGATAGAACTAGATAACCATTCACATAACTTGCCGCCCTTCCGTCCATCTCTCTATCCATTCTTTGCTTCATTTTCCATCCAGATGAAATGTCGAACAACTCACCTAAGCTGCAGCCTGAACAGCCAACAAGAGCTCCAGATGTTCCGATGGTCTTTTTCTTCCTCCAGAACAGTTTCTGATATAAGCCATGATTTATTCCAGCCAGTCATTAGCACATTGTGTATCCTCACAATTTTACATGTGAGCTCAAATAATGAACAATCTTCTGCTGTAACTGTGGGTTTTGAAAGCCTCCACGAATTCTCCCATCCTGGAGGCTCTTCCTATTTAAAATAAAAGATGCACAATATACATTAAACTACTAAATAAAATCAATAAAAAAGAAGTTTGTGTTTAAACCTCACCTGCTCCATCAAATGCTGTACTTTGTCAAAACTTTCCTTGAAACTTATTTGAAAAGAAGGCCATTCATTGTCCCATTCTTTCTTCTCTTGTCTGAAGGCAAAATTCATGATTTTCCAGGTGCCAGCCCACACAGGAAGTTGATAGACTCCGATTTCTGGAAGGGGGATTAAGTCTTTATTGAACAGAATCTCCCAGTGGACTGGCTCCCTGCTAGAAAACTCTGAGAAGATTTCACCCTTCACCTGCAAAACAGAGCAGTTGAGACCAAACCTTCGGTTAATTTATAGATTCTGATAATGATTACTACTTGCTTTAACGGATCAATGATTTAGCACTGATGACAAAATATCATTCAGGTAAAAATTTCTTGAATTGCACTGCTACAGCAGATACAAAGATAACATATATTATGGGGAGTTTTGTGCCATGTTTTACGCATTTTGTATTTGATGCTACCCTACATTTACTCTGTTATTTAAGTTAATGGTACTATACAAATCTAAATCCATGCAGTGTGCCTAAAGATCAAAGCGGCGCCGCCGCGAGCTGCAGCCTTTCCAGCAGCTCCGTGTTATTTCGCACTTTTTGTGATTTATTGTTTTAAGTGTCTGCTTCTATCTTCGGTGTTTTTCGTCTTGTATGACAACTACACTTTGGATTACTCTCCATCCTATCGTTATGGATTTTAACGCACAAAAATGCATTTATTCAAGGAATCAACTCCTTGCCCTGAAGAATTCTCGTGCCGGTGTGATGAGTGGGGCCCTATCGTGGATGCAGAGGTGGAGCTAGCTAAGCGGCTAGCGGCGTTATAAGTCTTCTGTACCGTCCTTAATCATGGTAAATTTGAACTCTCTACAAAATAAGGCCGACAAACTGGCTGTGCTGGTGAAAAACACCAAAGTGCACAGGGAGTGCAGTTTGCTGTGTTTTACCGAAACGTGGCTCACGTCTATCATCCCGGACGCTAACGTGGAGCTACCCGGAGCTACCCGGAGCTACCCGGAGCTACCAGAATCTATCCGGAGCTACCCGGCTTCAGCACTGTTAGACAGAGACACGAAAGCCTGCGGGAAGTGGAGAGGAGGTGGATTCGCTAACACGAGTTGGTGTATCCCTGGGCACAAAGATTTCCATCTGCTGCAGGGACATCGAACTTTTGGACTTGCTTGTGACGTCATCCACTCCGCTGTGGCTAAACTACAACAAAGCACCCCTGAGGGCATCCTGTTAATCTGTTAATAAACAACAAAGGAGACTGCTGGAAGTGTGAATGAATTTCCCTACGGGGATGAATAAAGTATCTATCTATCTATCGAAATTCAAGAATGGGAAGACACCAGAAGTGTGTAGCCAGGTAAAGTGTGAATGTGAGTGCATAAACAATACTGCAAAAGTGTATAAAAAGCACTATATAACTGGAATGAGCAATACTGCGATTTTTGGTATCCATCCAATCCAAGTAAATACAGGAAAGTATTGATCAATACCAAGCCGATATCGGTAAGTTTTGCTTGGAAATGCCATGATTACTAAATAATTGAACCCTTTCCCAAAGCTACATTTCTAAATAACAGTATAATTTATTGATGCATTTTTATATGTGTCGCAGCTGTAGCAGCATTAATTGTTATGTGTTGAAAATTGAAATAAATTGGGACCGTTTCTGTTAGAGAGTAAAAACAATCTGTAGATAAGAGGAAATTCTGCGAATTCCTGCAACACAAAATTTATTTGGAACGGGTAAAGAACTAAGAAAGATGCTGGAATAATTGGTTCTGCTATTTGGCGCTAAAAATGAAATTGTTTAAGAGAATTATATCTTTTTTATTTCTTTATCAGTGGCTCCCAAACTACGCCCCACGGCCAGATATAGACTGTCTCCACATTTGGTCTGGCCCCCTTAACAATACAGGAGAGGCGTTTTGATTTTTTTTTCAAATATGTGTATTTCTATGCAATAATTTGGACTTTTACATGTTAATGTTTTATTCCCAGATGAAACTTAACATTTTGTAACTTTAACACATGGGTCTCAAACGCGTGGCCTAGGGGCCAATTGCGGCCCCCAAGTTGATACTTTGAGGCACCTTACTTCTTTTGAAAAGAAGAGAAATAATAAAATACAAAAGAAAAGAAAAAAAAGAAATAAAAAGTAAATAAAAAGGAGCAAAAAAGATAAATGAAACAAAAGAAATAAGACAAAAAGTAAAACTCAAGGAAAAAAGAAAAGAAAAAAAGAAAAGAGTAAAATATGAAAAGAAATTCATTTTCTTCTTTCTTATACTCCATTATCCTTTTTTATGTCCTTTCCCTTACTTTTTTGTTCTGTTTGTTTTTCTAATGTCTTTTTCGCTAAATGTTATTCCCTCTTTAAAAAAATTCTAGCTCTTCTTTTTGGCTTTCTTTGAGAAAGGCTGGTTAAAATGGGAAGAAAATGGGTCCTTTTTCCTCACAATCACCTAGGACTCCCTTTTGATTGCTCTACACATTACAGCAACATCTACCTGTAGAGGACAAATGTAAAAAAAACATTCCATTTAAGAACAGTGGGAGGTTTTTATTAGTGCTTGTTTTTGTGAAAAACCCTATTTGGCCCAACCTTATCCGGATCCTAGCTTCAGCAGTCCCCAACTCTATTGAGTTTGAGACCCCTACATTAACACATCGTAAAATCTGACTTTTTCTGTCACAAACTGAATCCAGCCCCTCATCAGGGATGGGACAAGGTATGTGGCCCTCACAAGAAAAATTTGAGAACCCCTGTTCTACATAGTCGGTTGTAATAGTGAGTAATTAGGTGCCGCGTTGTAATTGTAAGGTGCGTTATCGCACAATAAGGGGAACTGCAATCATTAATAAGCGTACCAATTGGCTGAGCTTTACATGTATGCAATAACATACAGAAATGTATTATGATCAAGTTTCATGAGTTTAATCGAGTTTAATCGGTTTACCTGCTTCCAAGATTGATTCCAGTCAGCAGTCGACGTGCATTTCACCTGTGATACGAGTTGCACAGGTTTGTACTTCTTGTCTCTGACCAAATGTATCGTCGTAAATCCTTGAATTTTTGTTTTCGTCTCACCGGCTTTCAGAAAAAGATATTTGGGTGGTTTCAGGGTCATCCAAGACTCTCTCCAGTGTAAGCAGAAAATGTCCACTTCAACTTTACGCCGCACGATAAGAGGTTGGGGTGATGCTCGCCGAGGTGGATGCGGCGCAGTTTCACTTTTGGGTTTTGGAGGTGGAGGAGGTACGATTTTGAATCTGATTTTTGGCTTATTTTTCTCAGCTTCCTCTGATGTGGCTTTATGAAAGTCGGATGCTTCGCCTTGTGTCTTATCTCCGGTGGCGGCCAGAGCCCAGTGATAGTTCCACTTTGAGTAAAGCCTAGAGGGGAAAAAAATAATAATGGATTGTCAATGATGAAATTATTGACAGTAAATCATAAATATGGTGGATACCAGCTCGGTGGCCTTGGGGGTATGGTGCCCGCCACTAGACTGGGAGGTTGTGGTTCAAGCCTCGGCCGAGTCATACCTAAGACTTAAATATTGGTAGCCGTTGCCTCCCTGATTGGCGTTCAGCTTTAGGGGTTGGAATTGGGGGGTTTGGTCACCTAATGACTCCCAACACCTCAGTTGGGTTGAGCAAGGAGGCTGGGAATCTCCTATTCTGAATCAATCTCCCAAAAAGAGTGAGAAATGACTCTAGCCACCCCCCACTAGGGGGATATGGCTGTGGTATATATATATATATATATATATATATATATATATATATATATATATATATATATATATATATATATATATATATATATATATTATTATTTTTTTTTTTTTATATATAATTTTTTAGACCCGCGAAGCTCTGAACCCGCGAACGTGGAACCTTGAAGTAGCGAAGTCCCACTGTACTGAATCCCTAGACGCCTTGCATGGCTGACTCCCTATTGGTGTGTGAGTGTGTGTGTGAATGGGTAAGTGTGAACCACATTGTAAAGCGCTTTGGGAGGTCTTCATTGACTTGAAAAGCGCTATATAAATGCAGACCATTTACCGTATTTGCTGTTTAACATACAATTTTATAGCCTACTGTGCAGATTTCCCTGCTCTTAAATATGCTCTCCCTTAAGAGACACCTTAATTATGTCACTCGTGTTCCTTAAGAGGGACATTGTTTATTATATAGCGCCACTTAGTGATAAAAGACAATTCATTAAAAAAAATATATATAAATTGAATAATAAGCAATACATTTGTTTCAAACTAGTAGATCAAAAATTTGTATTTATTAAATATACCATGAGCCCAGGCTGTGTACACCTTTTTCATGGCAAAGTTCAATCACCTTTCACACGCTTTCAAGACCAATTTGTCCACTCCCTTGAAATGAAGAAATCCATCGCTGTTCAAAAGAAGTATTTTATTTGACTTTAATGATTAAAATGAAGTCGTTATCTTGCTGCTAGTACATATTTTGTGTTATTTTTAGCTGTTCCTGTCTATGGACTACGATGTGTTTGGGTCAATTGGCTGCTATTAAGTTACATGAATTCTACCATTCTGCTTCAACTATGCAAGCATAGCTTGGCTACGTCACACTTGTTTCCAAACAGGGAAAGGGCTTTCTAGATGTTCGGTAATAATTGAGTTCAATAGGGAAGACAAAAAACAGAAAGTACTGTATGTATTATAACAGAAAAATGAGCCAAATTTGGACCAATTTTAATGATATGCATCCACTATCTGCACTGTTTATCCTCAGTAGGGAGACCATTTTCGGGCAGTGGACAGGGTGTCCCTGAACTGGTTGCCAGCTAGTCACAGGGACAGACAACTCACTCACTCATTCACACCTAGGGACAATTTGGACAGGCTTTTTTACCTGACATGCCGCTGTGGCTGGCAACCAGTTCAGGGTGTCCACTGCCCACTGCCCGAAGATGGCTGGGATGGGCTCCAGCACCCCTTTGACCCTACTGAGGGTAAGCGGTGCAGATAATGGATTGATGGATGGATTTAATTATATGGATTGCTTCAAAGCAGAGTGCATTCAACATTTCAATCTTGGAGACTGCTAAGCCTTTGCTTTTTGTTTTACATATTTTAATTTGGATTTTTTTTGTATGTTTTTCAGTGAATCTGTGTCTAAATTGGTTAAAATAGAATTAAAAATAATAAACTTTTTTTCTCATTTAATTATAGCTCTGAAGCATTATATTATTCGTTTTTATTGTATCGTTGTGTATTTTCAGGGATTTTGTGTTGTTGTTTGACTTTAAATCTCTTCGGTTTGTATTTTATATCATCTCGTTGTCAGGTGGCGTGGTGGGGGGAAGGGGTGACCGGACCAGAACGGAGGCAGGAGGCAGGAAGGGAGAACTCAATTGCGTAACGATCCAAAAACTTTTATTCACAAAAATAAAAGTTGTCCAAAACTCTGGGACGTGACAAAACAAACAGTTGATTCTTCCAACTCAACTAAACAGGACAAGGCATAACAGAACGGACAAAGTTTTAAACTAAAACAGGACAAGGCATAACAGACCGGGAATGTGTATATATATAATGAGCCAGCGCCCGCCAAACCCACAACCCAGCCTTAAATAGCAGACCAGCAATCAGCTGATCTGCTTCAGCTTGAGTTCGGGGGCGTGGCATACTGGTCGTCATGGCGACCATGACAGAGCCCCCCCTTTAAGGGACAGCTCCTGAGGTCCCCAAAAAAGGAAAGAAAAAAAAATACTACCTCACGCCCCGGAATGGTTCGACGCTTGGCAGGGTTGGGGGGGTCCGGCAGGCAAACTGGACCGGCGAACACGAGGACAGACAGAATCAGAACCGGCAAACACGGAGGACAGACAGAATCAGAACCGGCAAACACGGAGGACAGACAGAATCAGAACCGGCAAACACAGAGGACAGACGGAATCAGAACCGGCAAACAGGGGAGAGTCAGAATCAGAACCGGCAAAAACAGGCGAGTCAAAATCAGAACCGGCAAAACAGGTGCAGCAGAGTCGGACTGGCCGGCAGCAGAGTCGGAGTCGGACTGGCAGGCAGCAGAGTCGGACTGGCAGGCAGCAGAGTCGGACTGGCAGGCAGCAGAGTCGGACTGGCAGGCAGCAGAGTCGGACTGGCAGGCAGCAGAGTCGGAGTCGGCCCGGCAGGCAGCGGAGTCGGAGTCGGACTGGGCGGCAGCAGAGTCGGAGTCGGACTGGCCGGCAGCAGAGTCGGAGTCGGACTGGCAGGCAGCGGAGTCGGAGTCGGCCCGGCAGGCAGCGGAGTCGGCCCGGCAGGCAGCGGAGTCGGAGTCGGCCCGACGGGCAGCGGAGTCGGAGTCGGACTGGCACGCAGGGGAGACGGAATAGCAGGCAATCGGCACGGGAGTCGGGCAGGCAGGCATGAGAGTCGAACAGGCAGGCGTCAATCCTTCCCGGGACCCCATTCGAGGCACAGCAATGGCCACGACGGGCGGGGCCGTAGTTCGAACGAGGAGGGAATGATACCTCAATGGGTGCTTGCCAAGCTGCGTTCTCCAGCTCTCCCCAAGTCGCGCTGGGATCGTTCGCTGAGTTCAAATGTTGGCTGGCTCATTCTGTCACGAGGCGTGGAGTGGAGTGGGGTGACCGGACCAGAACAGAGGCAGGAGGCAGGAAGGGAGAACTCAATTGCGTAACGATCCAAAAACTTTTATTCACAAAAATAAAAGTTGTCCAAAACTCTGGGACGTGACAAAACAAACAGTTGATTCTTCCAACTCAACTAAACAGGACAAGGCATAACAGAACGGACAAAGTTTTAAACTAAAACAGGACAAGGCATAACAGACCGGGAATGTGTATATATATAATGAGCCAGCGCCCGCCAAACCCACAACCCAGCCTTAAATAGCAGACCAGCAATCAGCTGATCTGCTTCGGCTTGAGTTCGGGGGCGTGGCATACTGGTCGTCATGGCGACCGTGACACTCGTATTTTACATTTTTTTGTAGATCTTTGAATGTTTTGATTTATATTCCATGTGTTTTTCAGGGACACCCTGTAAAACATATGAAATGAATAATTACTAAATAATTTGGTGCATAATTTCTTATTATTATTGATAATACTGTATATTATAAAAAACAAAAAGTCTAAGGAGCCGTTGGGGAGCTGAGCCAAAAGTGAGAGGTTTCTAAATAGAGCTGTCCTCTTGGCTGCGACCAGTAAGGGGCGGTTATGCTTCACATGACAACACCACAATGACCAAGCCACCAGAGCAGGGGTGTCTGTGTCATTTTCATGCACTTTGTAAAAAAAAAGAAGTAATAATCTATTGCGTGGTTTATATAGTCAGATGGTCAAGAAACATGGCAATGGCAACAATTTCAAGCATTTTCAAAGGGCTAATTGCTGTTTTGTCACTTTGAATCGCCGTAGTTTATATCCTTTCTTGCGTTTTAGATTGCACTACACCAAATACCTTGAAGGACCGCAGGCCACACAGCCCGTGAGCTGATTTTGATACATTATTGTATCATACTTCATGAATCGTCTATTTTTTCAGCCGTACGTTACTTATCATTGAAGAAAGTGTTGTTTGTAGTGAATCCATTTTAGCGCTTTACCTTGTGATTAAATTCAAATATATTTTAAAATTTCTTTCAATTGGGTGAATAATACAAATTTAAAAATTAAATAAATAAAAACATTTTTTTCTTTGGCACATGGGACAATAGTGAACAAAAATGTAGATTTGTGAATATAAAGTGTGGATTTATCAGGTGTAGGCGATACTGTGTAGTGTTGTGTTTTTTGCCAATGGAAATTCGAGCACTTGTTCTTTTAAGGTTAGACCTATAATTTCACAATTGTTTGAAAAAAAACTCAGAAAAAAAAATTTGTGGCAAAAAATATGACTTATTTTAGGTTGACTTTTGCACATTTGAGTCTCTCACTGGTGAGCTCATTTCAGAACTGGTCTTTAGAGCGCGGTGGTGTGTCCCCTGATCTACGATGAGACATGACAAGTTTGCTTAGGATTTAATAAGACATGCTCACAATTTGAGGGAACTTTTCTCCTTCAATTGCCCCTCCTGTTTGCATTGGTCTGCGATGATCTGCACCCGCTTCTCCCACTGGTCTCTTAGACGCCCGTTGCTGAAGGTCCTATGCTCGCCTTTCTTTGACAGCATCCTGTGTCCAAAAAATATTTCATAAACACAGAATCTGATGTATTTTTTCAAAGGAATGAGAAACAGGGAAGAAGAGATAAGAAAAAGATGCAAACAAGGAGATCGGTAATAAAAAGAGAAGTAGGGGAAAATAAATCAACTATGGGAAAATGGAAAAAAAAGGAACAAAAAAATGGAAGGAATTAAGGAGAGAAAAAACAAAAACGGGAAATAGAATGCAATATCTCCCTTTTATTTATTTTCATTTTTTGTATTTGTTTTTTCATTTTTTATTTGTTATTTCATTATTTTTCTTTCGTCCTTCTTTTTTTTTCTTTTTTATTTATTTTTTCTTTTCTGTTTTTTTTGTTCTTATTTCTCTTCTTTTCAAAACTAATAACGTGTGTTTCGGTCACTTTAAGTTTCCATATTTTGTCTTCTTCCTTTGTGGTAACAGCACTCGTTTTTGCACGACAGAAAGCAGCGACCTCGAGTGGGAAAATTATTCACATTGTCCCTTTAACTTTCATATTAAGGCTTGGGCCTCAAACTATAATCCTGGAGGCGGCAATTGGCCCCTGGGCTGCAAGTTTGAGACCCCCGTTTTAAAGTCTGGATCACAACCCTGTTCTTATCAAACACGCACAAAACCCCCCGCCCAACCCAATCAAACAGATTACTTTGCGTGGTTTCAATACTTCACAGATTTTCATTGTGCATTGTGGCCTGCAGCAGACAACACACAGCAATACATATCACGGGAGCAGGCTGTGTTGGCTGTTTGTGTGAATTAGGAGCGCGTTACTATCTGAGCGAATGTGATATGTTGGTGTATGCTGTCAGTCAAACAGCTGGGGACAGAAAGTGTTTTAGTGGCTCGTTACATTGAAAATAAATTCATCAATTAAATTGGACTCTGAGGAAAGTTAAAAGACTGCAACAAAATGCTGATCATAACGTGTGTCTCATAAATTGTTGTCAAGTCCAGGAAGAGACCAACATGGCATCAGGCAATAAATCAAAAGCGGGGCTGCAGGTCCGACCTTCTGCTACGACTACGTGACAACTCTCATATGCCACTACTGACGATCCTGTATCTAACAACGCCAGATTCATTACCAATAAAACAAATACCCGAATCTAAAACTCGTGGGAAACCGCAATATTCGTGACAATTATATTTTAATAATAATGAAGACTTGGCTCAACCTGAAGATCCCCGATGCTAGCGTGCAGCTAGCCAACTGCTCTATATATCACTTTTGTACACTGAAAAGAAAAGCCCTCCAATCTTGTTATACAAATGTATAATGACAATCAAAACCATAAATGAACGATCATGACGGCTCCTCGAGCGAAAAGATCGCGCGCTCTCTAGCCAGCGTGGACAGATGACTGGGGCTTTGTGCAAAAAATGGCCGTGCATTTTGTGCATTATGCCCCGAGAGCGTTGTACCTCGCGCATCAAGTAGTAAACGTCATTACGAGACGAAACATGAACATCAATTCATGGCGGAGACTTTAAAACGCGCTGTGTCCAGATACAGCAAACAAACACAGACCCTAAAAACCTTTGTCGCTTAAAACACCACCACTGAAGCTATCTAACAAATTACTCACTGAATAGCAAAGCACGGAAAACCATTTAATGATGGCAAATATTTTAAAGAAGTGTGTGTGTGTGCACGCGTGAGCGTGTGCGCACGTGTGTGCGTGTGTGCGCACGCATGCCTTCTGCATTGCTGCTGTTATTTCAAGTTTTGATATTTTCTGCAACAAGATATCATTGATGAATGTTATAGTAGCTGACCATATTACTTGTTTTTTAATTGTAGTTTATAGTTGAGGAAGAATGGTTGATTCTGGTTAATTCTTGTGGTAAAAAGTTGAAGTCAGAATGGGTACAGGCCTTTCCACATGTTGTTCACATTCATATATTAGTTAATTGATGAACAAGATTAGTGAAAGATAAATAGGTCAGTTATAGCAGTGTGCCACTGGAATTTTATCTTTCCAAAAATGTATTCAGTATTTTTGCACTCTTCGGACGAGGAACTGTAATAGTCATCCATATCAGTAGGTGGCAGTAGATTTTTATATACTTTTTATGTACTAATTATCTTCTCTTGAGGTAGCACAGTAGATTCAATAACGTAATTTGTTTAACAAAGCGGTTTAAGATTGTACTGTAAAAAATAAAAACATAAAGCACATCATTCTTTTTATATACTAATTATCTGCTTATGAGGTAGTTCAGTGAAATATTTGACACAACTTTCAAACATTTTTGACGGACGGTGTGCCACGGAACTTTTCTATGAATAAAAGGGTTGAAAAACACTGAGTTGTATGTTTGGACTGGTGTAAAATGACAGCTCTGCTGGATATTAAAAAATGTTGTGCGAGTCATTAATCTTGGTGTGGCACACTGATTTACAAGGAAATTTGAAAGTGGCACGCCGCACCGAAAAGGTTGCTGACCCCTGCTGTAGTCTATTCTAGTTGCTCACCTGATTTGAATTGATGTACGGTACTGGAATTGTCCAAAATTCAAATTGTGTAGTGCTGAAACCTGTTAAAAAAGGATAACAAATAAAAACATATGAAAAGTACTTCACTTCCTAGTGTGAGGCGTACAAAAACATTGTAAAACCTCATTGCAATATAAATAAATAAAATTCACTTGACTTGATGTTTTATTCCAGTTACTTGAAAGTGCACCATATATCCTTGAATCTAGCATCTTGATTTAGTAGTATCACTACAGATAGAGTATTACAGCATGCTCTAAAATAAAATGACAAGGTCAAGTATTTGGTTTACTTCCCATGCGCTGCATGTTGATGTAGGACTCGACAAACTGACATAAGATCCTATTTGTCTCTTACGCACACACACACAAGGTTGTCACAGGCAACTCAAAACAATTAATAAGAAAACACATCACTTGTAGAGATTAAGCTTTATGTTCAAATTACATTATTAATATGATCATTATTTTGGGTGGGGTAGTACAATTTAACAGGCCACACAGCAACCACTCCTCCAATTTTCTTTCATTTATTTTCTGTGTTTTGGCTGTGGACACTAAGGAAACCTTTCCCCCACAAATACCCTTACCCATTCAAAGACTCTTTTTCTTTTCGGTCCCTATTGGATTACTGGACTAAGTACGCTTTAGTTTCCCCTTTTTATTTTGTTGTCTCCTTTTTGGCTGTGCTTTTTGTTCCCAACCAAAGACAGAATAACTCAAACTTGAGTTTTAGATGAACAAGCCATGCTTCAGAATGGGATTCAAGAAGAACGAAATGAACATATTCTTTCCCTCTCGGCTTCTCATCCACCCCAGCCATAGAACTCGGACCTTTGGGATAGGTGAAATGACAACGCCCTCTGAAGAACAGTTCCTGGACGTACACAGGTCTCATCCCAGAGATCACAAATCTTCAGCGGATTAAAACAAATTCTGATAACATGAAGATTGTTATTGGAATTAAAACATTCATGCGTCCGTATTACTCATGATGAAATGATGGTATTATGCTCCATGATTACAAAACATGTAGTGTTCAGGCCATTCATACGTAATTTACCGCCCCCTCTAATAACCGGTATAGGCTCTGCCTTCTTCCAAATGATGCTCCTGAGGCGTGATTTGAACCGCACGTCACTGGTCCTTTATAAAGGGACAGTGTCCAATTTACGATCTCTTTTGCCTTCCAGCAGAACAACACGGTCAATCACATTATCCATTAAAGCGCACTTTTCGTTATCCCGATCAGATCATCCTATAGAACTGGTCAATCCCCATGTAGTCAACCTGGCCAAGACATGAATTTAAGCTCATCCTTGGAACATCAAAAG
This sequence comes from Urocampus carinirostris, assembly GCF_059441175.1. Taxonomy (NCBI): domain Eukaryota; kingdom Metazoa; phylum Chordata; class Actinopteri; order Syngnathiformes; family Syngnathidae; genus Urocampus; species Urocampus carinirostris. The sequence goes on from NC_142364.1 coordinate 33,301,306, forward strand.
TGACACTTTAAATATTGTTATACTTTAAAACTCATGCTATTTTGGTTTGTGAGTGGTTTAATTTTAGCGGAATTGTCTGCACGACTGAATACCCTAAATTAGTCCTATCAAAATATAGTTATCTTCCATATTAAATTTCAATAAATACCTTACTCTAGGGTCATCGCGCATTTAGCCACTTCCGTTTAAATAAATTTTCTCACGTACCAAACACGCTCCATTGACACTAACGCGCTCCCCTTTTCTCATTCTGTTCTTTTACACACGATAACGGCCGATTTTGTCTAACTGTGATGTTTTTTTTTATTATTTTCATTTGGATTCCATGACAAAATAAACATTAGAGTGTGTTAAATCAAAACAGTGTGTGCACTCTGTTTTGTTCCTCATTTTTGGGGATTGATAACTCTTATCAAAATTCATAAACAATAACTATCCATCCATCCATTATCTTCTGCTTATCCGGGGTCGGATCGCGGGGGCAGCAGCCTTAAAAGGGAAGCCCAGACGTCCCTATCCCCAGCCACCTCCTCCAGCTCATCCGACGGGATCCCGAGGCGTTCTAAAACCAGCCGAGGGACATAGTCTCTCCAGCGTGTCCTGGGTCGCCCACGGGGCCTTCTGCCGGTGGGACATGCCCAGAACACCTCCAGAGGGAGGCGTCCGGGGGCATCCTTATCAGATGCCCGAGCCACCTCAACTGGGTCCTCTCAATGCGGAGGAGCAGTAAATAAAAGTTAGATTAATGTAGTGTGTTTTGTCTTCAGATTACGAGACTGATCAAACAAAACTTATTAATCGCTTGTGCCTTCTAGTGGCGAATTCCACTACCACAATCGAATAAAGAGTAATTGTTTCCAAAGCGGAGCGCCACGACGGTTCAGTGGTTGGCGCGTCCACGGCACAATTCTAAGGTCATGGGATCAAATCCAGCTACCAGCCATCCTTTGCGGAGTTTACATGTTCTCCCTGTGCTTGCGTGGGTTTTTAACCCGGCGGTCCGGTTTCCTCCCACATTCCAAAAACAAGCATATCAGGTTAATTGGCTGATCGAAATCGTCCTTAGGTGTGAATAAAGGAGTGAGTTCTATGTCCCTGTGTGCCCTGCAATTGGCTGGCAACCAGTACAGGGTGTGCCCTGTCCACTGCCCGAAGATAGCTGGGATGGGCTCCAGCACTTCCGCGACCCTACTGTGGATAAACAGTGCAGATAATGGATGGGAAAACTCCTTATATATTTTAAGATTTATTTATTTTTGCAGAGGGAAGGGAATTTCCCGTACTAATGTTATTGGTATATGGTACCAGTATCGAAATGTCAGCGCAGGAAACTTGGACCACATTACAAGCTGTACAATTGTTTCTCCTGTGACATAATCCATATGCCACAAATAGAAGAAGAAAAACACATTTGGTTGCCTCTTTTCCTTGTCATGTTTGAGTACAAGGCATGGATGGACTTCTTGAGTAACTTTCAACTTTAAAAGCAAGTACAAAAAATACGTATTGCATTGTGAGAATTACTAATGTGGAAAAATATTAGATGTAATGTTGGCTCCCACATGGATACGAAGGATTATAATTTATTTTCCCAACTCAAAAAATAAGAGCACATTTAAACTTTATTCCACCCAATCAGTGCCTCAGCCCGATTGACCAACGGAGCGACCCGGTCTGAGTACTTCCCCTTGAACAGGACCTCTGATGGTTCTTGTATAGCTGCCCTTGATAAGAAGTCCTTGTGGTCTAGACATGCACTTACCAACCCTGTAAAACCAGACCTGAGTTTCTAGGGTCTATAAAATACTAACATGTGCTAAAGCTAACACACAAATTGTTAATTGTGTAATTGAGTTGTGTCATCCTGAGATAGAAAACACTGATTCTTCAGTTCCAGGACTGCAGATTTGAGTCTGTTAAATAAGAGTGAAGCCCCGATTCAATCATTTAACAGAAACTTTATCATTTCTATCTTAAATATATCAGAAGGCAGGATAATGTGACACGATGCATAGTGTTGGCAGATGGTTGTATGAATAAGAAGGCAAATCGTGTGTCTGACTGAAAGGGTGAAGGAACAGAGAAAAACTCGATTTTGACTGAGGAAATACCCGCTACCGAGCAGGTTAGTTTCGGAGATACTATTGTAACAGGCCAGAACCTTTGGATTTATTTATTTTTAGGGTTAACACCCTTAGGGTTGTCTCTAAACCTCATTTGTAAAATGGACCCCAAGCTTATAAGAAACAAATGTGAGAATTTGATACATGTTAGTTATGTGTAAATTGAAGACTTGAGCCTTTAAGCCTAGTCTGTCATTAGGATGAACTTTGTGGCTCAACAGTGTCTCTAGTGTTGACAGGAGCTGACTAATTCAATAACTATTATCCAAAATTAGGTAATGATCTTAGATATTAGTCTGAAGTTACCCCATCAATATTGCTAAAGACACAATTACAATATGACCAAGATGATGCATTCCTAACTTATATGGGTGAAGATACTGGTAGCTCAGTGTTTGTTTTATTTTTGCTATTAAAAGAGGCAAAAAAGGAGAACTCTAAACTTTTACCTTGAAAATCTAACCATCCAATTTGTTGTAGTTTGGCCAGCATGCAGAGGTCTGATATAACGCATTAGTAGGAGCCCACACAAAGATTGTATCCACTTCGATTCTATATACTTATCACTTCTATTATTACAGTTGATCAACACGAACAGATATTTAGAGCATTGTAATCCATAATTCCCCTCATTTAATTGTTTTTAATTGTTTTGAGACAGCCAAGAAGGCCTGTTTTCAATAGGACTGAATACAACATTTGCTTATGATGTAAACCATACATCATTATCCTTCATTTGACAATTTGTAGCCCTGGTTGATTAACAGTTTCCATTACTTTGCCATAACTGACAGTTACAGATCAAATATGTAACCCTTATTACAGAAGCAAAGTATGATCTTACCTAATGTTCTTTCTCCGTTTCGATTGGTTAGCAAGCTTTGCTTTAACCAACAGCTATACCTAAAAGTCAAATGTACTTTGTATCCAAGGTTCTGGTTGTCTCTACTTTACTTCAAGGTCTGCTGCCCACATGATGGTCTTCAGTCTTTCGGTCATGAAATGTTTTGCTGTTGGCTTAAACAAGTGCAGACTTCGTATGCACTGTGTATGAGCCGCGTGGAAAGCAAGTCTACTCTCCTTGCTATTTTTACATTGTATGTGAGTGGATTCTGAGCTGCAGCTCTATATTTAGTGGTGAGAGACGCAATGCCAAGAGCTAGAAGCCTACCCTCCATCTATTAAAATCAAAGAAGAGATTTGAAAGTTATAAATGAAGATATAGATACAAATAAATAAATGCTACAGTGGTGACTGGCTAGCACACCTGCCTCACAGTTTAGAAGTCATGGGTTCAATTCCATGTACCAGTGTCCCAGTATGGAGTTTGCATGTTCTCCAGTACCTGAGTGGGTTTCCTTCGGGCATTCAGTTATTCCCACGTATCAAAAACATGCATGGCAAATTGATTGGCATGTCAAAATTGTCTCTAGGAATGTGTGAGTGAATAGTTGTCTGTCTCTGTGCCCTGCGATGTCCATAATGTCCACTACCCGAAGCCAGCTGGGATAAAATCCAGCCCCCTGAAACCCTAGTGAGGATAAGTGTCTGGAAAATAAATAAATTAATAAATAAATGCCACAATTTCTGAGGGGTTTCATTATTTATATGCTGAATACTTGACCTGAACATTGCCTTAGAATGGGCTGCAGCAGGCATGTAAACCACCCGCTTTGGATTTTATCTGGCCCACCATAGATTTCTGAGTATATAAAAAAAAGTTTCTAGGTCGAGGCTATCAAAAAATGTGATTTTTTTTTGTAATTAAATGCAAACAAAATGCGACCGCTAGAGAGCAGTGTTGAGTTTGTGTAGCGCGGGGAGTTGGTTCGGGAGTAAAACTGCATTCAGTCAAGCTTTTGAAATAATACAGTTAACATAAAAAAGCTAAATGTTATTATACAGTACTGTTGTTACGACGCACTATTTTTCATTGCACCATTATTATAATGCACTTACAACTCATGCCAGTCTCCAAGCACTACCCAAATACTTTTTCCTATTTTTTCAGGGATTATTTTTATCTTAATTTTCTCTTTTAAGTGTTACATATTAATCCTGGAGTGCCACGTCTGATCTTGTGGCAAACAATGTTCACATTGTTATCAATGGCATTAGAGACTATTATTATTATTATTATTTTAGATTTTAAATTTTGATTTAAAATTTTCAAGATATTTTAAATATAATTATAAGATTTTGAAAAAAATCACTGAAGTGCAAAAACTGTGTCAGTTTAAGTTTAAGAGCACAGTCCTGAGTCAACCATGTATTGTACCCTGTGTGTAGCCCTGTAAAAACTGGTGTTATTCTCTGTTTTATTAAAAGAAACATTTCCACAAAAATCCAGTGGAAAGAAATACCAACAGTAAGATATTACTACATTAAGGAAAAATTGCCCACTATCTGTGAAAACATCTATTTAATTGTAATTTTTCTGTATTTAACTACTGTAGGGGTTTTGCTCCCCCACATTGAACTTATAGTACTGGTTTCAATGATTACTAGAAGGAGGAGCCTCATGATCTGACTTAGATACAGCACCTTCATCATCTGGTCGCCATTGTTTTTAAGAAAAAAGTGTCATCCCTAAAGGATTTTATATTTTATTTATTTGACTATAAGGGATTTTATACAATTTTATACAAGTTACATTTATTGGATGCAATGAAGATTTTTCACAGAGAAGGCTTAAGGTCAGACATGGGGACTTGAGACTTAGTGACTTGGACTCGAGTCGACTCGAGTCGCTGTTTTTATGACTTGTGACTTGACTTGGACTTGGCAATCTAAGACTCGGGACTTGACTTGTGACTTGACTTGCCCAAGAAAAAAATACTTGGGACTTACTTGGGACTTGAAGGTGAAGACTTGAGACTTACTTGAGACTTGCACATGTGTGACTTGGTCCCATGTCTGCTTAAGGTCAATGACAGGTCGCGCTGTTCCGAATGCGAATGTTTTGTTTAGTTCTGTTGATAACAGGAATCTGACGGAGAAAGCCAGACGCACAAGGACGTCAGGCATTGTTTTGAGAAGCGCTTTGCTGATATGAGTTTTCTTTAGACATCGCGACGCCCTTCGGCGAGGAGGTGGTGAAGCTGGCACCTGGCGCGCCCATGGGAGAAGTCGGCACGCCCATGGGAGGAGTCATCACGCCCCATGGAAGGAGCCGACACCCCAGCTTGTGAAAAGAACTTAAAAAGACAGAACTTCAGGAGATAAAAGATCGATCGCGAGGGGCAATCGAGAAAAGAGGCTCGACGCAGAGCGACAATAATTCGGCTAATTCGATGGAATTCACTTAGTTAGATCCTTCAAGAAAATAAATCTGCCCCTGTGTGGGAATGCCTGTCTCTTGCCCATATTTTCCCGAAAAGAAAAGAGCATGCATTGTTGGGTGAATGAAGGTTATGTTTGGTTAATGGAGTCAGATAACAAATTCGAATAATTTGGTAAACGCTACATTTTTAATGTATTTAATTCCCAACATCCCGCTCTTCAGAGATGAGCTCGGCATTGACGGGTTGCAGAGTGTGACAGTGTTGATACTAGATCACGATCATTGGGGAGAAACCATTTTTTTCCTTGACATTATAACCAACCAACATTTTAAACATTTTTTCCAGATACTGTGGGTTTTTTGTTTACGGCCCTCCTTGTAACAAGCCCAAAAAACAATTGTGGTAGGCCATGCCTAAAGGGAAGGTGTATGTTTGCATCGATTAACCTTCAAAAGTATGGCTAGCAAAACTCTGATTGGATAAAGACGGTCCTTAAATGAACATTTCGGCCTATGTTACGACAACAAATGTCCACTATTGCACACCTCATACTTTTCTGTTGCTGTCTTTTCCAACTGCCTGGCTGGTGGTGACACGCGGGAGAAGGACGATTTGAGATGTGTCAGGAGACCTGCATCTGGACCTGAAGCATGCCAACGACTGCATCGACCAGCCGGCAGAGATGTGAAGCTGCGTCATTGCATTTATGGACTTTTTGGACTATTTTACAGGCTTTAGGTGTTGTTACTATCATGCACATTCTGGACAAATTTCAACATATTTTTCAATTTTATTGATCTTCACCATGTTTTGTGTACTGTTACCCAATGCTAAATCTATTGCACCCTGGTCATCCTGGAAGGGGGACTACCACTTGTGAAGCCCCTTCTCAAGGTTTTTTATTTTTCTCGTGCTCAGGTTTTGAGATTTCCTCGCCCGCATGTCGGTTTAAGATAAGGGGATGGTGTAATTGTAACTTGTGCAGTCCTTTGAGACATTTTGTCATTAAGGGCTGCACAAATAAATGTGTCTTGACTTGAAATAATTGATACAATTTTATTTACATAAATGTGTTGCAACTGTGACCTTCAGTTTTAATTCGGCTTGTCATAAATGTCTGAATATATAAATGAGAAGAAAGTCTCCAAAGCATTTCAATCAATAGTTATTCTTCCAAAAAAATACAAACCCAATGCTTCTCCTCGCTACTAGATGGCAGTAAAGGTGTAAAAGAGCTGACGTCCAGCAAAGTTTCTAGATCCCATCCCAGTCATCTTCGGGCAGTGAGCAGGGGACACCCTGAACTGGTTGCCAGCCAGTTGCAGGGCACACAGGGACAAACAACTCACTCGCTCATTCCATGTACACCTAGGGACATTTTTGGACCAGCCAATTAACCTGATATGCATGTTTTTGGAGTGTGGGAGGAAAACAAGTTTTTGGTTTGAAAAAAAATTTGGACAGGGGTCGGAGAAAAAACTGCTGATTGATGCATTTCCTTTTTGGGATATGCAGATACCTTTGCATGAGGAAAATCGATAACATAAGCCAATCAATTTTTTCTTTTTCATTTACCTGCACAAGTTGTTTGTTTTTAAAGGGACCATTTCATCCACTTGGTTTAAAAAACACAAAATAGACAAATAATTAAAATTAAATTACATTTAAAAATGGAAATTTTAAAATTATTTACAAATAAAAACTCCAAGAATAATAGCAAAGTAATATAATAATTTCCTTGTATTGTCATTCTATGTAACAATGCACACAGAACGAAATGTCGATACACCTGACCCGTACAGTTAAACTGTAGCGAATATCTCCCTTTTTGCATGGAAAAACAATTTTGCAATGGGGCTACTTCAGAAGTAATTGATTGCCTGCTTTGACAACATCCAGGGGACATAAAACTGCCATTATTTGACAAGAAGCAGAGGTATTTTTGTGTACTTCTCTCAGCATCGTCTCGCCAGCCTGATTAAATCTGGTAATACTGCCTGCGAGCCGTGGTTGAGTGACCACTGGCAAATTAACTCCCAGTTCTTGATAGTCTGCAGTAGGTTGGGCAAGTAATTCTTACAGTGTTGCTCTATCAAAGACATATTCAGTTCTAAAATAAAAATAACATACACAATCAAACCCAAAAAAGGTAATTAAACAATTAACACTAAAGGTGGGCGGCTTGATCAAAATATCAAGCTTATCGATACTGTGCAAATACGTGGATAGGATCGATACGATTGTCCTTGGATCAATACTGTCTTCCCTTTTTAACTACTTGTAGCAAAATAATAATGTTGTTAGTGGATTGGAAAATAATAAATACATTATAACTTTGAAATTGTGTTTACCCTTCATTTGTACTACAGACTTTAAATTGAAATATATTAAATCATGGAAAGTATTTTAGCTGTCATGTTGACATTGTTGTAATTGTATTTTTGTTTTATTGCAGGCCGGAGGAAACCCACACAAGCATGGGGAGAACATGCAAACTCCACCGGTAGCTGGATTTGCACTTGTGACCTCAGAACTGTGTCGCGCTAACCACACAGCTGCCCTGCCACCCTGTAGTACAAATATTCATATTAATTGTTTTATACTGTTAAGATCTGCATTATTATTATTATTATTGTTGTTATTTAATTAAATATAAAATCGTTTAGTGCTTAATTTCTTGGGGCTTTGTTTATCCTTATTTTTGACAGGACGTGGGCACTCCAGCCCTTGAGGACCAGAGTGCCCACCTCAGTTGGGTAAGTCAATTAATCCATTACTATGACAATTCCAAGCAAAAAGTGTCAGTACTGGATGGGTATTGAGCAACACTAGCATGTCGTTAGTTAGATTGTATCGATACCAAAATTCCAAAATTTCACCCACCCTTAATTAACAAACACTGCTTGCTTTGGAGAATGTGATTTGTTGAAAATTAATAGATCTTTGATTTGTTTATCTAGGGATCACAATCTCATTAAAGTCCTTAACTATCTAATAATGCCATATCGACAACCCCTATAAGAGAACACAAATGCCTTTGTTTATATTTTTAGTTCTCAATTATTAAGTCTTGAATATGACCGATGTCTTTTTCTTGTTCCCCAAAAAATGACGGCCTCTAAATCGTTTCGAATTTTCCGATTGGGGTGACCTTCTGCACTGAGACACATCCAGAGCAATAGAAACTTCACAGTTTTCTCTAGATATTTATTTTGGGAGGATTTTTTCATAACAAGATAAGCATGTGAAACCTGCTCTCATGTGATGAAAATTATGTGATGAAATTATGGGGCTGTGGCGCTAATAATCAAAATGACCCTGCGTTCAGGAAATATTTTCTTGTTTTACTGAGGATCGGTTCAGATATGGAGTAGCTATCCATGCAGTATTCCAAACATTAACAGGATATATTTTTAGGAGGTTTTGAATGCTAAAAGATAACCAGGTTTTAGCTCTGGCTTCTCTTGTGGAGTGAATTGCTTCGTAGATCTCCAAAAACCTAGCTGAGTGCTTCTCATAAAGATACTGTTTTGTTGGAATTTCTGCTTGGTACCTCCATGCCTCCATCCACTCTTGGAAAGGCGGTAGGTCATGATGGAATTCAGTTTCTGAGACCATCCAGGCTGCCTTCCAGTCAGGATTTGAGCCAGCATTGTTGTTACGTGTATCGAAATCTGTAACGGGAACGATAGTTTCACTTGCCCAGCTCCTTCTGGATTGTGTGGAATTCTGTTCTTGCCTGGAAAACCTCCACGCTTCGTGCCAATTTTTTGGGCCGTTTTTGGCCGGAGGGGGAGGTTCATAAAAATTTTGGGCTGTCATTCTATCAATTCTTACTTGCGGGATTGAAAGCCAAGTTTGATTCCACATCCCAGCCTCCTGACGTTGGTCTTTGATTTTCCAAGCACCTTTCCATTCAGAAACATTCGGATCATTGTTTCTCCCGTTCTTAGATTCTCCAAATGGACTTGATATATGTCGTCTTGTTCTTTGCATGTCTGACCTCATTTTATTATTGACTACCTTCCAGGATTCTTTCCACTCCTTTGAAAATAACTTGATCGCTTCGAGCTGTTCTAGAAGAAGTCTTATACGGAACATATTGATCCTTGGGTGGTATATCTCGCCTGTTGAAGTAGACCTCATTACGTCCTGTTTGGGCAAGCCAATCATAGCCTTTGAGTTGTTTTTAACCATCTGCCAAGACCTGATCCATTCTGAGTTCTTTATTTCTTTGCAGTATTGAGTATTTAAATCCATGAACCTCTTTTCAGGAGACATAAAGAAACCTTTGTTGGAACCAAAGTATTTTCTATGGTAGGGGCAATCCATTGTGTCATCTTGTTCATAATTCCCATTGTAGTTGTAGCTACTACTTTCTCTGTTCTCTTGATTCATATAAATCAATGTGTTCATTGCACCATAATGATTGTTCACTCGACTTGGATGCTTGTTAAATTTCCATGACTTTATCCACTCTGATGGGTCCATTCCTGTCTTGTGTTGTTTATTATTGAACAACACTAACCCAAAGTTGCTGTGGTTATTCCCATTGTCGTTGTAGTTACTCCTTTCTCTGTTCTTTTCATTCATATAAATCAATGTGCTCATTGTATTATGATTGAAATTAGGATTGTTCAGTCGACTATGGTGCTTGGTAGATTTCCATGACTCCATCCATTCTGATGGGTTCATTCCTGTCTTGTGTTGTTTATTTTCCAACAACACTAACCCGAATTTGTTGTATTTACTCCAATTGCAGTTGTAGTTCCTCCTTTCTCTCTTTTCGTGATTCATAAATATTGATGTGTTTATTGAATTATAATTGAAATTAGCATTGTTCAGTCGACTTGGGTGCCTGGTGGATTTCCATGACTCCATCCACTCTAATGGGTTCATTCCTGTCTTGTGTTGTTTAGTATCCAGCAACACTAACCGATCTAATTTGGGCCCATTTTTTCCCAGTGGAAAAAATTGACCTCCCTTATTTTTCACATAATTTTCATTTATAAGCCAGTCATCCGGACGAGAAGAATCCCAGGGTGCTGTCTCCATCCCCTTGTAGAAAGCCTTCTCAGATGTATGCCAGCTGTGAAGACTCATTTGTTCAGGCCCGTCAGGATAAGACTCGCTCATCTCAGAGAACGATTGCCCTGTTTCAAATGTCCAACGCTGGGCCCAGTCTGATCCAACAGTGCTATTTAACGGTGAAGCAAATTCCTTAGAGTACTGCCATCCGGGTGATCGGTCCTCAGCAGACATCAGGTAGTTGTCATACTTCTTGTTGTTAGGAGTAAGAGTAAACATGCCATTAGTTTTATTTTCACGTCTCACTAAATTGAAAGAATCATTGACAGTAGGTAAATTCGGGGCTTGTTTGCTCTTCCAGATATGGTTGCCTCTTTGAGAATTATCTGCAATTCTGGTATTCATTCCAGACATGTTTGCAAACTTGGTTGTGCGACGATTTGCCCACTCCTGGTTAATGCTGCAAAAAAAAAGAGGCAAGGAAGGGTTTAAAGAATGTAGGATTGCCTTTTTACCCAATTGTATACATCCAAATATAAACGCTGTTTGCCAGTCTTGTAAATACAATTTTTTGATGGATTGTTAAAGAGAGTTTACCATTGTATAATGCATTCATTATTATCAATATTAAGTCATTTAACATACTGTATTGTAGGCATGTAATTCAAAGTAACAAAAAAGATTAGAAAATTCTTAAAAAAGCAAAACACATAAGTTTGCCAAAAGCGGTAGCATTAACCATTGTTCATAGGCTTGTATGAAGTACCTAGAAAATACTCGAGTAATAGAACACAACATTGGCAGCAGATGCAAACTGTATTAAGTTATTTTATCTATTCTTTTTTTTAATGTTTATTGTATTAAATCTGCATTTATACCCAAAACATAGTGATTGGTAAACCAACCCCTTCCCAGAACAATTAAAAAGCCGTAGTCTTGAGCCTAAAGCTTTAATTTTTTTTTATATGCTATCATTCAATTCATTCACAAACAGGCAATAGTTCATGAGAAATTGGACAATAGCAAGTTTTCTGGTTTTGCAAAGCCATGTCAACATGCACTCTGATCTGATCATGGTTTTTGTTTAAGTGCAAATTGTCCGATTGAAAGTGTATGTTTATCCCCCTCCTTTTCGACACGCAGTTTCTCCGTCCATGGTATATATTTCTTACTTCTTTGGTGCGTTAAACAAAATGTGGACTTGTAGTACAGACACAAAAATACACGCTTAGTCTGTCTTACTTGCGAAACAAGCCTCATGTGTAACGGTTGATCTCTCCAAGTCGTTTCCGTTTTATTTTAGGTCCGTACGGCGAGAATGCCAACAGTTGTACCGATACATATATAGTGTAAGTCAATACTACTGGCAAGCATATAAGCAAAACTAATAAACAGACGAGACGCAGCAACGGGGCACACTTTTGGACCGAAGAGTACATGTCAAAAGCTAAATGCCGTAACAACCAGTATTTCTGTAATGACATGGCTTGTGCTTGCCCTTTTCAATTGTATCAGTCGCAATCACCTTGTATACGAGGTTGTTCATTCGTCAATAGTCATGTAAGCGATTCATTCGGATTGGTCCAATGAAAAACGATTGTGATCCCCCGTCTGACTATTCACTGGTTGTAAACATTCAAATTGTTACATTCATTAAAAAAACTTAACCTGAGGGTCTGCAATAAGCGACAATGGAGCCGCATTAGAGGTAAGATCTTAGGCACAGCCCCAAACCCAGCTTGAATTTCCGGCCGGGTACTGTCATAAAATATCAATCATGGTTTTGAGCCGGGCCGGGCTTTTCTTGATTATCCACCTTCAGGTGTTCTACGTTTCTTTTTTTGTTGTTGGAAGACCTGCACGGCATGCACACAACCCTGACAACTTTGGAAGGGAGATTATGTTGCCGTCTCAAACAAGCCGCTCGTTGTTGGAAATGGCAAATATCACGTTTTCGAAGTAGTCACAGTAGCGTGCATGCTGCGTACTCCGGAGCCGATGTGAGCACTTTGACACGGGGCTGTTTGTTGTCGGAGACCCCAAATATTACCCGTGCGAGGTCGGCAGGGTAGCGTGCATGTTGACCTTTTTTCCCCACGAATTGAATGTTAAAATTATATTTTTTTGTCGGGCTCGGTTGCTCAAATCAAGTTAGTCTGCAGGGTTCGGGCTGGTTTGGGCTATTATACCCTCGAGCCGGCTCGGGTAGGGCTGAGTTTTTTCAGGCCCAAACTTACCTCTAAGGGGCCGGTCACACAGACATTTGCGGCTGAATCACGGCCAGAAATTTCTGCCTTTGAGGCGGACGCTATTGGACGCATTGAGATCGCCATTCAGACGAGATACAGCAGTGCTTAACACGAGGTCGGAAATTCGCGCGTGGGTGGCAGCGCGAAAAAGTTTTGGGCTGCTCAATTTTTCAGAGCGCGGGTACACAGCCTTTCACGAACGTATCGAGGCTGAACCACGGCCAGAAATTTCTGATGCTGTTGGGCGCTGTTGGACGTTTTGAGACCGCCATATAGACGAGATACAGCAGTGCTTTACCCGCGGTCGGAAATTCACACGAGGATGTCAACACGAGGTAATGACGCGGAAATGACGCGGAACGACGTGCTCTGGCCGCGGCCAGGGCGTGGTTACACATGGGTAGGACGGGAAATTTCAGCGGGTAATCGTGGGTGAAGCATGGTAATAGCATGTTCTGCGCCTGTATCGCGGTGTTATTACGTGAAATTAGCGTGTTACGCGTGTGACGGTCAAACGCCTTTCTCCGCGTATAAACAGCGCGAATGCCGAGCACACGTCAGTTGTGCTCGAGACGTCAAGGGGGTGAACATGGATCCCCGTCAGCGTAGTGACCTCGTCTTAATCCATTTTTATTTCTTGACATTTCTTTTCAAGATAATAAAATAAAAATGATGCCATAGCTTGAAATCTTGATCTTCACGGGACTGTGTCTTGAGCGGTTATGATTTCTACAGCCCGGTGCCGAGATTTGCATCCCCTCGCTACTACAACCACTTTTACCTCGTTTTATCTCACTTTTAGGGAATGTAATGGCGAACATATAACCAAAACCACTTCGTCTTGCATTTGTTGGAAATGTAATACAACTTAAACCATTCCGTCTTTGTTTTTGTTGTGAACGTAATCGAACGGTAAATCCTCCCCCCCTCGCGTGAACGCGCATTCTGCTGCGCTTCCAACGAAAGCGATCGTATTCTATATAAAAACGCTTATTAAAACTATAAAGCGAGCTAATTATAACAATTGGGAGATCCTAGTCTATATAACGCGTTTATTTAAACAATAAAGTGCGATCGTATTCTACAAAATGCGTTTGTTAACGCGGATGAAAAAGTCACCAACGTCAATGCACGCTTACAACAAAAGCGATCGCAGCAGAATGCGCGTTCACGCGAGGGGGTGGGGGCGTGGGGGTGTTGCGTAGGAGTCGGATTTGGGCACAACACCGGCTCGGGAGCTTTTATACCCGTGGTCCACACGAGAAAATGACGCAGAAATGACGCGATGAGGAAGCGGAACAGTCGCCGGCGTCTGTTTTGCGGGCATACCACCGATGAACAGCGGGTTGGCCAATTTAGCGCATTTTCCATCCCGGGCAACCACGGGCAAAAAAAAAACGCAAAATTTTAGCCGTGATTCAGCCGCAAACGGCTGTGTGACCGGCCCCTAAGCTGCATGCGGTTTGTTGCCGCTCTCGACTACCAACACTAGTGCCCTTGCAACCATGTTTGATCATGGAACATTAAATGGTTTCTGTAGGAGGACGAACCTGACAGAAAACATTATTGACATAAAGTATACGGTATATCTTGCCATCCTTATAAAGATTATATAAAGCTTTTGATTTTTTTGCGGCTCTGGGGGTGTCCAATACGGCTCTTTCAACAGTTGGGGTTGCCAATCTTAACCTGTTCACAATATGTAACTAGAAAAAGTGAATGCAGCACACTAGTATACAATTAAACCCTGTCTGGTGTTTGTCCAATTTCATGTAAGTACGAGTAAAAGCACACTGGTGTGATAAGCTCTTTTTTAGTTAGAAAAAAGCTGTTCTATTTAAATGATTTCTGATTTTTGTCAGGATATATTTTGAATGACACTTTGAATGACTTGTTCAGGCCTGAGGATGGCTGCTTTAAGTATCAAGAGAGAGAGTGAGAGAGAGAGAGAGAGAGAGAGAGAGGGAGAGAGAGAGAGAGAGAGAGAGAGAAGGGGATGTTGCTGTGTTTTACCAATGCACTGACTTGTTTGACATTGGCACAGAAATCAGATTTAAACTGCATTAATGATTTCATTTACTTTACCTTATCTAAAGGCTGCCGTTTTATGTTTAGTAATGCATACTACATTGTATTGCACTGTTTTTGTTGCCCAGATAAAAGGAAAAATTATGCATGCTCAGTTTTGATGATTTTTCAAATCCTCAAAATGAAAATGACATGAAAATTGGATTTCTTTATTGCATTTCTTTAATTTAATCAAATAAATGAAAACAATAATTCATTAATATTGTAATGTCGTTAAACTTAAAGAGATATCCTACAATCGAGTAGTCAAGTGCTGCATAATTTTTGACAGGATGAGCTGCATTAAACCTAGTCATTTTGATGGTAGGCTACATGTTATATTCTTTATAAGGCTTATAAATGCTTTTCATTTTTTGCGGCTCCAGACAAATATGTTTTGGGGCTCTTTCAACATTTTGGGTTGCCGACTCCTGACCTAAAATAAGGTGTTTGCATTTGTAACAACATGAAAAGCGTGTACAATCCAAACATTGTGTGTTTCTTACGCAGGAAGGGCACTGCCCAGCAGCCGTCTTTTTTCCTCCTTCATTTTATTCCCATGATCTCGCACTCTGATTTCCCAGACGTGCTTCAGGATGGAGGTGCTAGAAGCTTCATCTGAATAGTCTTTAGTCGACATTTTTCAACTGCTTCAAAGTATAAAGAAGTATAAAGAAAAAGTGCTTAAGTTCATACATTCAGTCACATTTGCATTTCTCTTTTAATGTTTGATTACTCGAATTGTGGAGGAGAAGCTGTAGCCTACCTTAGATGAAGAATCTCAGTTCTGAGTGAACACTATGTGCTCCCTCTATATATACTGTCAGTCTGTGACTCGGATATCAGAGCTACCATGTGTATATGATTATACTGGCTAAATATACAACAACGAACATACTAAGTGAAACTGCCAATAAATTGTATGTTGGTTCTGACAGCTTGTAAAGGGCACTCTGTCTTGCTTTGTGCACTCATTTAAACAGTGATGAAGTGATGATTGAACCACCTCTTTGTTGGGTTAGTTGCAAGGATTTGTAGATTGATGTCTGCCACAAGCAATTATACAGTTATGCGGTATGAACAGGTGTATAATAATAGAAGAAATTTGCGAGCTGTATGAGGTAAGCATTATTATTTTTTTATTAAGGCAAATGACTTAAAACACAGCAATAAACTATAAATGGGCTTTTATTACAGAGTGTTTTGCACAAAATTTCTTACTCGGTATTGGGAAAAAATACATTTAATTAAAAAAAAAAATCATTGAGTGTTTTTCAAGACAAAAAAAAACTATTCTGAAAAAGTGTAATAAAAATACTTTGAAGTGAGAGTGTGTATTATTTATTTTCTTTATTGTGTAGGACAACCAAGAAAAGTGACCAAACCGAACTGTTTTTCAATAGGCCAGTCTTTCATAAGATTTAGTTTTTTGGGGGGTACCCTTAGCAGTGAGATGGCAGAATGTCACGTCTGCTCGGTGAGCCTTATGTTATTGCTATGTTGTAACTGTTTTTTTACCAGGTTGTAAGTATTAGAAGTATAGTTATAAAAATGTTCCGTGAAGCAGAAAAACATCATACCATTTAGAAATTACCCATCACTAGTCATCTTTTTTCAGAACCTATACGCAGGCTTCCAATGTGTTGTTAGGGCGCTACCCAGCGCTCGTTGGCACCACGTTGCTGTAGGGGATACTCATGTTATATGAAATAAATATAACTGATTATTTTCCGGGGCAGCACAGCAGCTGAGTGGTTAGTGCGTCAGCGGCAAAGTTCTGAGGTCATGGGATCAAATCCAGCTATCAGCCTTCCTGTGCAGAGTTTGCATGTTCTCTCTGTGCTTGCGTGGTTTCCCCCGCGCAATCCGGTTTGCTCCCACGTTCCAAAGACATGCATGTCAGGTTAATTGGCCGGTCTAAATTGTCCCTAGGTTTGAATGAGCGAGTGAGCTGTCGGTCTCTGTGTGCCCTGAGACTGGCTGGCAACCAATTCAGGGTGTCACCTGCACACTACCCGAAGATAGCTGTTATGGGCTCCAGCACCCCCGCGACTCTACTGAGGATAAGTGGTGCAGATAATAGATGGATGGATTATATTCTCTACGAGTGTTTAAAATATGAACTTTTATTACGTAGTTCATGTAATTTTCTTATTATTCTGATTAACTGTATTTTTAAATTATGTTTTTTTTATCTACCACTAGGAAGTGCTAAATAACAGACAATTTCTTCTCGTTTTTTTGCCTAGCCTTTTACATATGGTAGTTATTTTTGCTTGTTAGTACAAACCAAAATAGTGTTTTTAAAGAATGACAATTTATTTTACCATTAAGAGGTGCTAAATAATATACACTGTCTGTTAAAGCAATTCCAGGCGTCTTGTGGCATAGCCTGGTGACTTCCATGTGTCGGAAATCATGACAAGCAATCACATTTTCATGAATAGTTTATTAAATATTGAAAATATAATTTCAACAAATGTTTCAATATGCAAAAACAAAAACAAAAAAAATATATAAACTTAAACTTAGCAGTCACCTCCATGTTTCTTGAATCACGCCCATGGCTCCATAGTGCTGACTATATGTACATACGTTTGACATGATGGACCTATGTGGGGGAGGCAGAGGTGCTCAAAAAGAAGGTTGTGTTTAATAAATGTTGGCATAGACTCCCGGGACCAGACCGAGTATTTGGACAAAGAAAAAAAAGCGGAAGTAAGCATTTCAGTTGAGGGCCATTATTCTCTGGGTTGGTTGATCAGGATAGCATTTGCCAACAAAAGGCATCGAAAAATATCTCTCCCCCTGTCTTATAGAAAAGTGGCGTTGATTTTATAAAATGAAAAATGAAACTTGCTTGCTGAAGTTATCAGGCAAAGAGAGAAAATGTCATCTTCACTAACAGAACTTTGTTAAGACTGAACGAAGCTGGGTGTTCAAGGTTGTATGATAAGAGCATGGTAGACTCAAGGGCACTTGGAAACAATACTGGGAAAGTACCGACAGAAAGTAAATACTTCTTCCAAATATGCGGATAAGCATATAATGCATTTGTGTCAACTAAATTGATAATGTAAATATAAAATGAATGATGTGCTGATTAAAAAATAAAACTAATATAGCTGAAAAACCCATGCAATAGTGAATACATATTCAGTGACTCATTTTAATAAGTTTAAAAGTAGCAACAAGGAAGTGGGCACATAGCAACTACAAAATGCCCAAACAAAAACCATTAACAAAAACCAAGCCTGACAAAGTCCAAACTAGAAACACCGAAACCACAAATGAAAGACCTCAGGGAGCAAAGAAACCAGAAACAAAATAACTAACCTGACATGAAGGTGGGTATGAAAATCAGAACCAGGATGAAAATGTCAGAAGAACTGAAAAATGACACAACTCAGTGTTGTCTTCAAAATGTCTTTTCAAATGCTTCTGGATATTGGGCAACGGTTTGTGTGATAATTGACCTAACGTGATGAGCCAATTACAGTGAAGTTCAAAGGTTAATCAACATAGTATTTAAGGCAGCAAATTGACACTTTGCCCGGAAATAAATTTGAGTTTGAGTTTGAGTTAACATCCCTTAGGTGAGGCTGACGTTAGCTAATGTTAGCGCTTGGCTGCGTGTTAAATCACATTACTATGTTTACGTGGCCTGTTATGTGCTAGTTTTTGTGCTTTGGTAATGATATGTGATTGTTAGCTGTATTGCTGACTTTTGGAGTTTAGCTTCTCTTCCCCCGCAGTTGGTCCAAATAATGGAACGGAGCAGTAACAGGGTTCCCTTTGTATTTAATCCCAATGATGTGTCAGATCAATGACATTGAAATTGTTAGTGTATGTAAACCGATATTTACAAAACTTTGGTATATCATTCAACTCTGCTTTATCAGAAACAAAATAAAGCTTAGCTAACATGGAGCTTTAGATTAATGAAAGCTAATAGCAATAATAATTCTTATTTTACAAGTCACGTCAAATTAGGTTAATTAGTTGAGGGTAAATCACATTTATTACCCTGCAGTGCATGAACAATGCGGATCTTCTCTATTGTTGTTTAAGATGGTGATTTCCTCAAGCTTTTCATTGAATTATCCGACAAAAAAATGATTTATATAACCTACCAATCCATAGTTCAGGCCTTTTTGGGGACTTTAAGATAATAGGACATCATTCTGGGCCCAAAAAGCATCAATTGCCTCTTGCGAAATGTCTCCTATAATGACACCTGCTATAGCTCTCTTAACAGAATGTTGAATGAGTGACTGAGTGAGTAAAGAGGGCGCGACTCAGCCATAGGTCAATTGGACACACTTGTGCCCAGTTCAAATCCCGGTTGGGGCTCTCTGGTTGTAGGAAATGTGTCACACCATAACAGACTTTGCTTTAAAACAGTGAAACTGTTCTTTTGTGTTCCGTTTAAAACTGTCGAGGTAGCAATAGTAGGCACAAGTCAAGTTCAGTGATAACACTGTAAGGGATTTCCACACAAAAAAAAAGACTGCAAACATTTGTCTTCTTCGACGTTTTGTTCACACTACACGTTTTCATCCTTGTCACTTTTCTGGTAAACGGGAAGCGAATTACTCTTAAATACCAACAAGTACGAATCTTTCTTTATTGAAACTACAGTATGCAAATGTAGCTTCCTCTTTGTAAAAAAATAAAAATAAAAATCCATTGACCACATCTCAGGAGTTAAAGAAGCTTTAAAACTATAACTTTGATAAAACCAATATACTGTATACCGACCTGCATCTTTTATTGTAACCATCTTAATCAATCAATAAATTATAATAAAAATAATAACAATAAATGATCAAATTTTTGTGAGTTAAATCATTTGAAAGCTTTATCTCTAGAATTAAAACGTTTACTTCGGTAAGACAGACAGGCAGACAGACACACAGAGGTTTATGTATACAATTTGGTAACCATTATAAATATATCCGTTTTTGCCTTGTATATCCATCCATCATCCATCCATCGTCCATCCATCATCCATCCATCATCCATCCGAATTACCTGAATTTTGATTGATAAAAAATGATTAATAGAATTACAAGATTTCTTTCATTCACATTTGTCATGCTGCGCATGATTGGCTTCCTCAGCTTCATCAGTGGCCTTTATAAAGTGTTGGAGTATCTATCCATACATTATCTGCATCGCTTATCCTCAGTAGGGGTGCTGGAGCCCATCTCAGCTGTCCTCGGGCAGTGGGCAGGGGACACCCTGAACTGGTTACCAGCCAGTCGCAGGGCACACAGAGACAGACAACTCACTCATTCACACCTAGGGACAATTTGGACCAGACAATTAACCTGACATGCATGTTTTTGGAATGTGGGAGGAACCCGAAGTGCCCGGAGGAAACTCACGCAAGCACGGAGAGAACATACAAAATCTGGACAGGAAAGCTGGTCGCTGGATTTGATCCTATGACCTCAGTACTGTGCCGCGCACGTGCTAACCACTCAACCGCCGTAATCTTTACCAAATCATTTCTTGTGTTGTTTGCCCATTAGTTTTTTTTTTCCTAGTCTTTTTTGCCATCGTCTTATACATGATTGTTAGTTATTTGCATTTTTTTTATTTAAATAAATCAATTTCATTTTTATATTACTTTTCTTGTGGCCTCCACTTGCAGGGTTGTCCGTTGTATTTTCTGTATTTTGTGATCTGGGTAACACCAGTGAGACATTTGAAGAGTACCTCTTATGAATATTTATATTTTTTCTGCATTTAATGTTATGGGGGTGTCGGGAAGGTTTGTTTGTTCCAATTATAAACCCTCATTTCCCCCAAAATGCAATTATTTGACCACTTGCAGAATTTTGCTCATCATGTAACCAATGCCGTGTTCACGCTGAAAAACAAGCTGACCTTGGATGCAACCATCTGCTGTCAAGTTTGAAGATCCTGAACCTTTAAAACTAAGTTTGATTAATGTGTTTAAACAAGATGAACGCCAAAGAGCGAGTAGACGGACACACAATATTCCTGGCAGAAATACACAAGTGTATGTTACAGTGAATGCAAATAGATGTGTACATTCAGTCCCTATGTCTCTGTATCCTCCAAATGTTTAGTAAACCAACATTTGATGTTTTTTTTCCGATTTCATACACTGAACTAAAATCAGGCTAGTTATTGGTTATTTTTCAGCTTTTCCCAGGGGTTCCATTTTACTACGGAGGTTCACCAAGCACTAACCAAACTCTGAGTGGCGCCAGCCCAAGGTAGAAACAATTGAGCTTCCCGTACAAGGGCTGAAAATTTGAGTTTTTTTGCAACTCATCATTGTTTCAACTTAATCACTTGTGCGCAATAAGATGACATAAACAGAGCTCCGATTTGACAGGTCACCAGGCAAACGGCAAAGCTCAGGGCATAGTTTTTTCTCCCCTTCATACATAAAGCTTATGTACGTGAAAGATAAATATATATGTATATATCTACAGTTGTGGTTAAAAGTATACATACACTTGTGAAGAACAATAATGTCATGACTAACTTGAGTTTCCAGTTATTTTTACAACCCTGATTTTTTTCTGATAGAGTGATTGGAACAGATAGTTCTTTCTCACAAAAACATTCATGAGTTTTGGTTGTCATATGACTTTATTATGGGTTTCTAACTCCAGTTTAACATTAGAGGACGACCTGCTGACAGAAACATATACAGTATGAATCCATTACATTATTAAAACCTATATGAGAGAATAGTCCAGAAAGGTTACAAATCACCAACCTCAACTTTAAGAAATGTAGACTAGGCACCCACATGTGAAAAAAACACGGGTGACGAACACTTTTGACTTCTACATTCAACACACATCCTCCTTCAGAACTCTGCCCAATGTGGGGTATACCAACCTGTTTCTGTCTTTAAGCAACCTGCTGAGCTGGATCTTCCAAATTCCTGGTATAATCATGTATTACTCCACAAATAATGAATAGTAGGTATTTATATTGTCTGTAACAACTCCCCATATGTAACTGGCTTTACAGGAAAGTTGCATTTGTGTGATGAAGCGTGACTTTTGTGAATTGTAACAGTGGGTATTTAATAAGCAGTCATATTGAATGATTATTATTATTTTCAGAATACAAAATGTGTTATATTCCAGTAGATCAGCAACTATTCGCGGACCATATTGTGTTTTAAAAATACGGCCAAGGGGCTGGTCCTGGAGACATATACAATTTCTTATTTTTCTAGCATTACTGTAGTTTTTTTGTAATGTTTTATGCAGCATTTCTGCAGTAGCATTTTCTAGTATTTCAATAGTAGTATTTTTGTGGTATTTCTTTAGTATCTTTGTAGTATTTTCCATTTGTAGTATTTTTCTGCACTATGATGACTATGTTTGCACCAATGCCTATGCTGACTATTTGTTTGCACTATGATGACTTTTGCACCAAATGCAATATTGCACAACCCTTACGATACCAACGGTATCACGATAACAACTGTATGTAACATCCCACATGCTGACATTTCTTGTGTAAATACCATGTAAATTATAACTATAGCCTTATCCCCCTTGTTTTATAACCTTATCTTCTCTGTTCCTTTATCTTCTGGCTCATACCTCCCGGTGAATGTGTAAAACTGGAGTGTCATGCCAAATTTCATTGTGACAATGTTAACCCATTTTGTAACAATGACAATAAAGGTATATTCTATTCTATTCTATTCTATGGTTGAAGTGTTATGGTATCTCTGTAGTATTGTTGTAGTATAACTGTAGTTGCACTTTTGTTGTATTTCTTTCATACTATTTCTGTGGTAGTATTTTGTAATGTAGTATTACTTTAGTGGTAATTTTTTTCTTATTTATGAAGAGGGTATTTTTGTTTAGTATTTCTGCAATAGTATAGTAGTATATATGTGTTATAGTATTAATGTAGTAGTTTTTTAGTATTTTTTTTCTTTGGTAAATATTTTAATTTCAAAATGAAAGTAAATGAATATATGAAGTCCCTGTTTTTAAGCACTGAATCTAATATTTAGTTTTGTAGTAATTTGGTAGTATTTTATAGTATTTCCTTAGTAGTGTTTTTTTTATATAATTGACACACAAGGGGGACCATTGAGACAAGCTGGCACAATTTTATTTATTAATTTTCCCGAATCGTTTTGGCATGAACGTTTTGAAGGCAACCGAAAACTATGCAAAGCCACTCTGATCATGATTAAGTGTTCAGTACATTAAATAAAGGGCACAGTTTTAACTACGGTTTACAATTACAGTGACACACCAACATACCCCGTTTTGGCTGTACAACGGTAAGAAATCCTTTATATGGAAGCTCATTAAATAATGTATTTTGACTGTTAAAACGCTTTGTGATGAAACCCACAGAACAAACTGCAAAAATCCGTAATCATAAACACCAGAAAAGCATCCGGAGCATTTTGAGTGAGAGCTAGATGTGGCAGACCCACACATTCTGCAACGACTCGCTTTCCCTAAATATATCGTATTCCTCTCGTTCGCAGTATTTTGTGACATTTATATCGAAAAACTTTACTCACACCTTGTTTTGAAACCATTATCCAGGACAAGAATGACAATCAAAATGAGCCTCAACACCCTTAAGCTACTGTGGAACGGAGACAAATTTTACGTGATATATTTATATTGATATGGACAAAGGCTCTGGCCTCACTTCACAAGTTTTATCAAATCATCAAACGTCACACAGTGAAATAAAATACACTGAAGAATTAGCTTTTCTCTTGAGACAAAGTTTGTCAGGCAAGACGGAAGGAAAACTAAGATCACTTGCACTCGTTTCTTGGTTTTTATTGGAAGGAAGGAATAACAAGGCGTGATTCTTCGATCTGTTGTTTGACAGATTGACGAAGCTTGACAGGCGGGCGAAGGCTTGGCAGGAATGATCGCGGACAGGCGAAATCGTCGTGTTGTTGGTCGGGGCTGGAGAAGAAGGGCGTCGTCGTGTTCGGAAATGTGATCAGGAATCAGACGGGCAGGGCAGGTCGTAGGCAAATTCCGAAACGGGTCGGCAACGGAGATCAAGTAGAAAAACAGGAGGCAGGCAAAGCGTCGGAGGTACGGGCTTTCTGAGCAGATGGCAACAGGTAGCATAGTACTATCAGACAGCTTGTTTCCGGAAGCTGAGGATTTAAATGGACAGGGTGCGCCAATCAGCTGTCCTGGCTGTTGGCGCCAAATCCTGAGTACAGGTGTTCCAGATCTGGGTGATTGTGACAAAGTTTGGCAGTTTTGTCTTAAAATATATGGTTTGGTTCCCTCAAAAAAAAATTTAAAAAATTAAATATTTTGCTTTTATGGCTCTTTGGGTCAAAAAGGTTCCCAACCCTTGCCTTGACCAGTAAGTAGACAAGTATTTCAAGAAGTAACAAAAACAAAATATTTTGAAAGAAGTTCAAGCATGTTTGCTATGGAGCAGGAAGATTATTGTGTAAACAAGATAACATATGAAATATTCCCAACAAAACAATAGTTGACTAAAAAAGCTACCTTCGATTTGTGTAACAGTTATACAAGACACATGCTTCCAACTGCATGTTTATCCTTTGTTCCACCTTGGTGAAAACTCTTAAACAAAATCTGGTGAGCTTAAAGCAAGCGTATCAAACATACGGCCCGCCAGCCGTCCCTGGCCCGTTGGATGATTTGTGCAGTCTCGCAATAATTTTCTGATTATGTCAAAGAATAAAGAAGCGGGTAACTGGAGTCGCAGGCTGCTTTGTGTTAATAAATGTGGAAAATTTGACATGTTGTTTTATATTTGTTATTTTAAATAGATTATCTACATCATAATGCTTTTAGAGCAGCAGTAGCTTAGGAGGTAACGTGCTCATCTTGGGATCAAGAAGCTCCTCGAGTTATATGTCAAATTGTCCTTAAAACATGGGAACAATTTCAGGCATTTAAAAGCACTTCACCCAAAACTCAAACTCAATCCTAATTACAAAACAATAAATTTGAAGCATTTTCAAGGATTTCAAGCACCTGTACAAATCCAGTTTGTGTAACGCGTTACTACCAACACTGTCTGTAGATTGGGACTGGAGATGGAATATAAACTGGTGGTTGGCCCTTGACTGACGTTCCTCTTTGTTGTGAAACAAGCATGCGATGAACCTCATTAATTCTTTGCAACAGTCGGTCAACAAAACCAAAGTTATGTGGTTGCCCGTTTGCAACTAATCTATCAAGATTCAGCTGATTGATGGTCTCCTCCGCCTCTTGAAACATCTTTTCCGAGAAGTGTTTACCACCATTTGCCTCTACCATGTCATCGATTATCTTAATCAACTCCACCACCTGATTTTGGTTTAAGAACTGCTGGTTGTTGAAGACATGGTAGCGACCCCCGCATTTGCAAATTATCTCTTTGAGCTTTGGGTGGCCTTCCTCTATATACTCTCGTATGGTTTTGTCCTTCAGCTCATGTCCGTGTGTGAACAAAACAGTCACATAGTGGGATGCCTGGGGTCCAAAGATTTCCTGCAAAGCTTCCACACTGTTTTCGTCCTCTTCCGTAAAACTTCCTATGGGCAAGACCAGCAGGAAGGCGTGAGGGCCGGGGGATGTCATCTGGATGCATTTGGTGATCTCTCTTGCGATCCCCTCAGGTTCTTTAGATGTGTCGAGAATTCCCGGGGTGTCGATGACGTGAATCTTTCTCTGACACTGGACCAGTTCTGTCTGACAGTGTCCCATCACTGACTGCGTACTTGTTGAAGATTGAAAGACTTTTCTACCGACAATTGTGTTACCGACGGCACTCTTTCCAACTCCGGTTTTCCCGATTATCACGATCCTCAGGGGATTACCTGCTAATAGAAATACACTGTGAAAATAGTAGGAGTAGGAGAAAAGTGTGATAGTTAAAAAAACGTCAACCTAACCAGCAATTGAGTTCTTGGCTCCCATCTTGCTCTGTCCACCTTTGACATAGAACCTGAAGTTCATGCAGGATTTAGCCCTGGGCTTTTTAAAGCAACCTTCTAAACTAGCCCCTCCTGTTAGGCATCATCTCAGTTCTCACGTGTCATTTTACAATAAATGCAGTTGTATGTATTGTTTGTCATTTTTGTCAGCAATTTTACACCCAGAATAGATTTGTAAAACCTGTTCTAATCCTGCCAAACTAGCTCTCATAAGCTTGAATAAATCTGAATATGTATATGTAACGGGTGTAATAATAATAATAAGTACAACCAGCTCCCTCGGGGACTTTGCAACAGCCCAGCAACATTTATGAGGATGATGATGTCGATATTTGGTGATCAGAATTTCACAAGCCTATTATGTTACCTCGACGATCTGATGGTGTTTGCCCCTACAGAGGAAGTTACATTCCAACGCCTGCAGATGGTGTTTACTCGCCTCAAGGAACACAACCTCTAGCTCGCACCCAAAAAGTGTTTTTTTCTCAGACGGACTATGAAATTTCTTTGGCATGTCATCAGTGAGGATGGAATTCGGACTGAAGGTGAGAGCGATAAATGACCTACAAGTCGCTGACCTGATGGAGTCTGACAGTAAGACACCGTGCCCTAGTAAAATCAGATCTTTTCTAGGCATGGTGATGTATTACCAAAGCTTCATTGAAGCATGTTCTGTGAAGGCAAAACCTCTGTTCAGGCTCACATCTGAATCTGGTGCCCAGCATAAGCGCAAGAGAAGCCGCAAACAAGTGAGGAAAGGTCAAGTGAAGCTGACGCCTGCTGATTGGTCTGATGCATGCCAGAACGCATTTGAAACACTGAAGCACGACCTCGTGACAGGTGTCACTCTGGCCCACCCAGATTTTGAAGCGCCGTTTATTCTGGCTGTCGACGCATCCTTCGACGGGATTGGAGCAGTCCTGTCACAGCTGCCACCTGGTGGAAAAGTAGCCATACCAGTCGCCTTAGCAAGTAAAACACTCTCTCGCTCCCAGCTCAACTACCCTGCACACCGACTCAAATTTCTTGCCTTGAAATGGGCGGTATGTGATAAATTCAGCAATTAGTTGAAAGGAAGACAATTCACCACGTGGACCGACAATAACCCACTGACATAAATTTTGACCAAACCAAGACCTGCGTGTGAACAGCGGTGGGTAGCGAAGCTAGCTGAATAAAATTTGGACCTGAAGTACATTCCCGGCCCAAAGAACATCGTAGCCGACGCTCTGAGCCGTGAGCCATTTGTACGGTCATGTGTGGGTCATCGCCTTGTTACCGAGCCCTATACCTCACTCTTGGACCAAGTCAACAGGGTGAACAACAGTACTGTGCAAGAGGTGTTCAGAGTATCCAACAATTGTCACGCTGTTGTAGACGAGAGTGCTGAGACATCAGATGAGTCAGTGAAAAGGGCAGTTACACCAGGCACGAATGGTTCTGTGACATCAGAAGAAGTTGCTGCTGTCCTCAGTGCTCAGTCCACTGGCAGGGTCGGTCAAGTGATGGGAACGGATGCTAACTTCAATCTTCTGCAGAAGGAAGATCATTCAACGGCACTCCCACAGAGTCAGCTTGTTGGTCTACAAGAACACGACAACACAATAAGCAGAACCATGTACTTTGTGCATAGACACAAAAAACCTACCAAGCGTGAGAGAACTGTCGAGTCGCCTAGTGTGATGAAACTACTGAAGCATTGGAGCAGACTCACCATACAGAATGGCATGCTCTACAAAATAAGGAAAGATCCTCGCATGGCCAAGAAGATCTTCCAGTTTGTGGTGCCTGACTCATTTAAACAGAAAGCCCTCCACGGTTTCCATGACTCAGCAGGTCACCAAGGCCAGAACCGTACTTTGTCTCTGGTGAGGCAACGATTCTTCTGGAATGGCATGGAACGTGATGTTGTGAACTATTTTAAATCCTGTCAGCGTTGTATAGTAGGGATAACACCGGAACCACACAACGGTGCACCACTCAAGAACATAGTCACCTCTGAGCCTATGGAGTTGGTCTGTATAACTTTTGGACTGCTTAGCAAGAGACCAAGTCGGTAGATGTCCTAGTCGTAACTGATCATTTCTCCAAGATGGCGCACGCCTTCCCTTGCAGGAAACAAACCGCCAAACAAGTTGCTCGCCGTCTGTGGCAGGATTTCTTTCTTATCTATGGTTTCCCTCGGCGTATCCACTCTGATCAGGGAGCCAATTTTGAGAGCAAACTGATCAAAGAGCTTCTAGAGATGGCTGGGGTGCAGAAATCCCATATGACTCCGTACCACCCCGTGGGAAATGGTATCGCAGAACGATTTAACCGAACATTGGGAGATATGATCAGAACCCTTCCCCCTCAGCCTAAAGCAAAGTGGCCACAAATGCTGCAGCAGCTCACCTTCTGCTACAACTGCACAGAGCATGAGACAACAGGGTTTGCACCGTTCTACCTAGTGTTTGGGAGGATCCTTCGTCTCCCTGTCGATGTCATGTTTCAACATGCAAGTACCAATGATGCTGTTGTCAGCTACTCTGACTTTGTAACCCATCTGAAGAAGGATCTACATGAAGCTGCTCAGATTTTAGGGAAGAATACTCTCAGAGAACAGACTCGCCATGCCAAGCTGTACAACCGTGGGGCCAAAGGATAACCCCTTGTCGTGGGAGACCGGGTGTTGATCGCCAACAGAGGTGTCCCAGGGAAACGCAAGGTTGCAGATAAGTGGGAGTTGACCCCGTATGAAGTCATATCAGTCAAGCCTGATCTCAATGTCTATAGAGTCAAGGATTGCCTGACGGGCAAAGAGAAGGTAGTTCACAGGAATTTGCTGCTCTCTGTTAGCGTCTTGCCCTGTGAGGGAGATCTGGCCACTCACTCAGGGTGTGACGCTGCTATGCACGGAAGTGATGTATGCCCTGATGTACCTGACGCGGTTGAAGACAGTGATGTCCGTACAATAAACTGGGTGATACAGTCAAGTGAAGAGCAAGTTCATTTAGAGGTGAAGAATAACTCATTTGGCAGCAGATCTGATGCCCAGTCTGAATCTCTCACAGTCGATACATCCAGTCAAAGAAGTCAGCACATCCCCGAACAAGATGTTGATCACACTGCAATTGACAATGCAGAAAACCCACCACGGTGCTCTGAAAACATGATCCTTTTGGGTATGGGCCCTCCAGACACTGTCCTCCGAGACGAGACCCCATTGAACACTGACCCCCCGGACATTGTCTCCCCTTATACTGACTGTTTAGACTTGACTGTCCCAGGCCCTCAAGCTCAGGTTACTTGTGCTCAACCTAACCGTTATGGTCTTAGGGTCCGCCAGTCCATCAGGCCTCCCAGTCGTCTTATTTGTCAGATGAATGACCAGTTGGTAGGTGACAATTCTGTGTCCGCAATATCTGCTAGTTCCTTGTTTAGGTTCTTTAGAGATGCACTTTCAGTTTGAGTAACAAAGCTTGAGCAAGAAACGAGATTTGTGCCTATGTGAGTACTTGAAACTACAGGAACAATGTTTTATATTTCAGAGATGTAACAGGGATCTTTTAGTCTGTGCTTAATTAGGAGTTTGATCGCCTCCTTTCTTTTCACGCTCCTTTTTGGGAGAGTTTTAGAACTGACATGCACTTCAGTTTGTGTTGTGACTTTATATATATATATATATCTATATGTAACCGCGGTGTACGTGTCCCACCAAAGATCCACATTCACGCTGGACTGGATGATGAGGTTTTTATTATTACAGTTTCTGCAAATGGATGAGTCACAACATTAGCTTTTTCTGCTGGGTCAGATCTCTTTGATCTCTTTGTAGTACTCTGGTAAAACTGACAACAAAGCATATCAAAGAGCTTTCTTTTCACTTTACAGAAAATACATTTTAGAATATCACAATACATGTATAAATCTTTGCATTTTAACAAGATACTTTTAGCAAGAGATCGTATAGTGGATTTTTAACGTTTACAATGAATTCAACATGTTTTTCTTTACTCTGAATTTTAACCAACATCATCCTTTTTTTTAATGTATATGAAAAATAGGAATAAAAACAATAATGAGTATAAAAATGGGTACAATTTACCTGCAAATGGATGAGTCACAACATTAGCTTTTTCTGCTGGGTCAGATCTCTTTGATCTCTACAAGGGGAATTAATATTTAGTAAAACAGAAACAAAACGAAAATAAACCTAAACAGCTTGACAATATCAATCACATTACTATGCATGTTGAGAGATTTGTCAGCTGGGGTTATAAAGTTTAAAATTAACTTATTTTGTGGAGCACCAAAAGATATGTCTTACCTTTGTAGTACTCTGGTAAAACTGACAACAAACCCCACCTCCTGGTCACATGTTAGAAGCCAAAACCAAACCCCACCCCATACCAGCAGATGGCACTGTTGGACTCAGCATTGCAGGACATTTACCAAAAACTGTACACATATTTTAGCAGGAATTTCAATAAAAGAAAAGTTATTATCACACCCGTTACATACACCCCCCTGAAATTCTGCTAAATATGGGAGTGCTACACTAAACAGAAAAAAAAATCACATGCCAAAAAGGCAAATACTGATGAAAAAGAGGACACGAAAACTGGTACAGTATTACAAGGAACAAACTGAAGTGCATGTCAGTTCTAAAACTCTCCCAAAAAGGAGTGTGAAAAGAAAGGAGGCGATCAAACTCCTAACTAAGCACAGACTCAAAGATGCCTGTTACATCTCTGAAATATCAAACATTGTTCCTGTAGTTGTAAGTGCTCACATAGGCACAATTCTTGTTTCTTACTCAAGCTTTGTTACTCAAACTGAAAGTGCATCTCTACTGAACTTAAACTAGGAACTTGCAGATATTGCGGACAGAGGATTGTCACCTACCACATGGTCATTCATCTGACAAATAAGACGACTAGGAGGCCTGATGGACTGGCGGACCCTAAGACCATAACGGTTAGGTTGAGCACAAATAACCTGAGCTTGAAGGTCTGGGGCAGTCAAGTCTAAACAGTCAGTATCAGGGGAGTCTGCGTCCAGATGGTCAGTGTTCAATGGGGTCTCGTCTGGGAGACCCATACCCAAAGGGATCATGTTTTCAGAGCACTGTGATGGGCTTTCCGTATTGTCACTTGAAGTATGGTCAACATCTTGTTCGGGGATGTGCTGACTTCCTCGACTGGATGTATCAACACTGCGAGAGTCGGACTGGGCATCAGATCTGCTGTCTAGTGAGTTATCCTCTAACTCTGGATGAACTTGCTCTTCACCTGCCTGTATCACCCAGTTTACCGTACGGACATCACTGTCTTCAACCGCGTCAGGTAAATCAGGGCATACATCACTTCCATGCATAGCAGCGTCAGACTCTGAGTGTTCAGATTCGCTGGCCAGATCATCCTCACAGGGCAAGAAGCTAACAGAGAGCAGCAAATTCCTGTGAACTACCTTCTCTTTGCCCGTCAGACAATCCTTGACTCTGTAGACATTGAGATCAGGCTTGACTGATATGACTTCATACGGGGTTGACTCCCACTTATCTGCAACTTTGCGTTTCCCCGGGACACCTCTGTTGGCGATCAACACCCGGTCTCCCACGACGAGAGGTGATCCTTTGGCCCTACGGTTGTACAGCTTGGCATGACGAGTCTGTTCTCTGAGAGTATTCCTCTGTACAATTTGAGCAGCTTCATGTAGATCTTTCTTCAGATGGCGTACAAAGTCAGAGTAGCTGACAACATCATCATTGGTATTAGCATGTTGAAACATGACATCGACAGGGAGACGAGGGATCCTACCGAACACTAGGTAAAACGGTGCAAACCCTGTTGTCTCATGCTCTGTGCAGTTATAGCAGAATGTGAGCTGCTGCAGCATTTGTGGCCACTTTGCTTTGGGCTGAGGGGGAAGGGTTCTGATCATATCTCCCAATGTTCGGTTGAATCGTTCTGCGATACCATTTCCCATGGGGTGGTACGGAGTCGTATGGGATTTCTGCACCCCTGCCATCTCTAGAAGCTCTTTGATCAGTTTGCTCTCAAAATTAGCTCCCTGATCAGAGTGGATACGCCGTGGGAAACAATAGACAAGGAAGAAATCCTGCCACAGACGGCGAGCAACTTGTTTGGCGGTTTGATTTCTGCAAGGGAAGGCGTGCGCCATCTTGGAGAAATGATCAGTTACGACCAGGACATCTACAGACTTGTTCTCTTGCTCAGCAGTCCAAAAGTCTATACAGACCAACTCCATAGGCTCAGAGGTGACTATGTTCTTGAGTGGTGCACGGTTGTGTGGTTCCGGTGTTTTCCCTACTACACAGCGTTGACAGGATTTAACATAATTCACAACATCACGTTCCATGCCATTCCAGAAGAATCGTTGCCTCACCAGAGACAAAGTACGGTTCTGGCCTTGGTGACCTGCTGAGTCATGTAAACCTTGAAGGACTTTCTGTTTCAATGAATCAGGCACCACAAACTGGAAGATTTTCTTGGCCATGTGAGGATCTTTCCTTATTTTGTAGAGCATGCCATTCTGTATGGTGAGTCTGCTCCAATGCTTCAGTAGTTTCATCACACTAGGCGACTCGACAGCTCTCTCACGCCTGGTAGGTCTCTTGTGTCTATGCACAAAGTACATGGTTCTGCTTATTGTGTTGTCCTGTTCTTGTAAACCAACAAGCTGACTCTGTGGGAGTGCCGTTGACTGATCTCCCTTCTGCAGAAGATTGAAGTTAGCATCTGTTCCCATCACTTGACCCACGCCACCAGTGGACTGAGCACTGAAGACAGCAGCAACTTCTTCTGATGTCACAGAACCATTGGAGCCTGATGGAATTGCCCTTTTTACTGACTCGTCTGATGTCCCAGCACTCTCGTCTACAACAGCGTGACAATTGTTGGATACTCTGAACACCTCTTGCACAGTACTGTTGTTCACCCCGTTGACTTGGTCCAAGAGCGAAGTATAGGGCTCGGTAACAAGGCGATGACTCACACATGACCGTACAAATGGCTCACGGCTCAGAGCGTCGGCTACGATGTTCTTTGGGCCGGGAATGTACTTCAGGTCAAAATTGTATGCAGCTAGCTTCGCTACCCACCGCTGTTCACACGCATCAAGTCTTGGTTTGGTCAAAATGTATGTCAGTGGGTTATTGTCGGTCCACGTGGTAAAGTGTCTTCCTTTCAACCAATGGCTGAATTTATCACATACCGCCCATTTCAAGGCAAGAAATTCGAGCCTGTGTGCAGGGTAGTTGAGCTGGGAGCGAGAGAGCGTCTTACTTGCAAAGGCGACTGGTCTGGCTACTTTTCCACCAGGTGGCAGCTGTGACAGGACTGCTCCAATCCCATCAAAGGATGCGTCGACAGCCAGAATAAACGGCGCATCAAAATCTGGGTGGGCCAGAGTGACACCTGTCACGAGGTCGTGCTTCAGTGTTTCAAAGGCGTTCTGGCATGCATCGGACCAATCTGCAGGCGTCAGCTTCACTTGACCTTTCTTGCGGGCTCTCTTGCGCTTATGCTTGTCACCAGATTCAGATGTGAGCCTGAACAGAGGTTTTGCCTTCGCAGAACATGCTTCAATGAAGCTTTGGAAATACATCACCATGCCTAGAAAAGATCTGATTTTACTAGGGCATGGCGTCTTGCCATCCGACTCCATTAGATCAGCGACTTGTACGTCATTTATCGCTCTCACTTTCTCGGGGTCAGTCCGAATTCCATCCTCACTGATGACATGCCCAAGAAATTTCACAGTCCGTCTGAGGAAAAAACACTTTTTGGGTGCGAGCTTGAGGTTGTGTTCCTTAAGGCGAGTAAACACCATCTGCAGGCGTTGGAGTGCAACTTCCTCTGTAGGGGCAAACACCATCAGATCGTCGAGGTAACATAATAGGCTCATGAAATTCTGATCACCAAATATTGACATCATCATCCTCATAAATGTTGCTGGGCTGTTGCAAAGTCCCTGAGGGAGCCGGTTGTACTCGTGAAGGCCGAATGGTGAGGAGAATGCCGTGTACTTTTTGTCGTCAGGGTGCAAGGGGACATTGTAGTAGCCTGACGTCAGATCCATTGTGGAGAAAAAGGCATTTCCCCCAAGTGCGGCCAAAGCATCAGCTTGATGCGGTAGTGGGTAGGCATCCTTTATGGTTCTTGCATTAAGCCTTCTGAAATCAGTACATACCCTTAGTTCTCCATTCCGCTTCCATATGAGAACAAGCGCAGATGCATAGTCGCTAGTCGACTTCTGAATAATTCCTTTCTCTTCCATCTCGTTCAGAGTCGTCCTCAGTTTTTCATACTGACTTGGTGGTATACGTCTGTAGGGTAGACGGAACGGCTTATCATCAACAAGGTGGATACGATGTACAAACTCTTTGGCCTCTCCACAGTCCATCTTATGGCGAGAAAAGATTGACTCGAATTGTTCGATGATATGAAGGAGCTTGTCTTTACACTGCAGCGAAACCTCACATGACTTCAGGTCAATGTCTTGTAGTCCCAGAGCTTCCAATGCACGCATCATGTCCTCTTCTGACCTGGGTCGGACCTCTTTGCTCTGTACACTCTGCACGTTGCACTTGACCTCCTCTGCATTGGGCAGGTCTTCCGCTGCGATACAAGGAGACACATCTGCAATTTTCCTGTTTCTTCTCAGCACCACAACTCTGTCCGTGGGATTAAAGACTTTAACAGGCACCCATCCATCTCCCCAGAGTGGAGTAACAACTCGTCCGACAAGGACTTGTCTGGGCGCAGCCTTAGATTGGGTTGGCTCAACGACCACTGTGCTGCCCGCTGATGCCCCGGCCAACTCAGGTAACTTGCCCCAAATAACGTACTCGGTCCGTGGATTCAGCGTCACGCAACTCTTGATCTTTACTGTCCCTACCTTGTCTGGAATGCAATCACCTCTCCATCTCTCTGTGTTGGAAAGCATTGACAGGAATTGACTGTGGTTATCGGACAGACCGTTGTCAGGAGTGGAAACTAATCTCCAATAGCCATCAGTACTTTTCAATTGAGTCAAAATATATTTGATGGCATTGCTGCCAAGGATCATCTGTTCTGTCTGGCCTGGCACCACCATTACTGGTATTATCATTTGGCACCCGTAAACTGTGACGTGAATGTCGTACATATCTCTGGGAGAAACTTGGTGTCCACCGCAGCCTACAATGACATAATCATCGGCCGTGTAACTCATCATATCAGGGAATTGCTGCAGGAGGTACTTAGCTGTGTCCTCACTTACTGTACAAGCCATCGACCCGCTGTCCAATAGCGCTCTGAAAGTGGGGCCTTCTTGCACAAGTACAGGTGTGTAAAACAGTTCGTCAGTCTCCGCTATTCTCTGAAACCCCTGAAAGATCAGCTTCTTCGATGGAGGTATCTTGTTGCTATACAACTCATAAATTGATTTATTATCTTGCATGTCAGGCATCACATTAGTGGTGGGAGGTATACTCAGTTGATCTTCACTGTTCTCCCCTAAGCGCAGATCAGTTAGTTTCCCTGAGGCAGTGGGACAACTTTCGTCACTGGACAATCACGTCGTGAATGCCCTGGGGCATGGCAGTGAAAGCAAAGGTTTTTGTCTCGGCAATGAGAGAGAGCACTGTGTTCGACTTCTTTGCAAATGATACATGGCTTGTCAGTGAAACCATTAATTCTGTCTCCAGGTCGCCTGGTTGGAGCTCGCCTTCTCCCTTGAAACTGGTTTGAGGTAACACGTATCAGAACCTTCTCCAACATACTAATAACGTCCATTAGAGAGACATACTGTGGGCTCGAAGTCTGAGGTGGCTCGTGCATGAGGGTTGGACCATGGTTCACCTCAGCTTTGTGTACGGCAATTTCCGCTCTATTCGCAGGTTGTTGTAGGGAATCTGCTTTGTAGCTCTTCTCAGCGTGGTATTCATTCAGCACCTCTAGTACCTCACATGCTGACCACTTTTCGATGGTTTTTGATCTGTAAGTGAGTGCCAGTTCCTTGCATGGGCAGTTCCTAATAAACATGCGAGTGACCTCTATTTCAGGGTTGTCAAATGTTTTGCCCTGCTCACTCAAGCACTCAGAGGCAAGGTCAGCTGCTCTGTTTAGTCTCAGCCAGTAGTCATAGGGGTCCTCCTGGTGTTTGGGCAAAGTTGAATAAAAGTCCGCTAAAGGGACAGCAGAGTACTTGGTACAGCTAAAGTGTTTCCTGAGGAGACTATAAATCATGTCAGGGCGGGTATAGACGTCTATATTACTGTTTCTAATGCCAAACCTAACTACATCTTTAGCTTTTCCTCTCAAATGCATTTGGATTTCCTCTGCTTGCTCTTCAAGTCTCACATTACTCTTCTTAATAAATGTCTTCATTAGATCTTCCCACTCATGTAATTTTATTGAGTCTGAGCCATCCCCATTAAATGATGGTGGTTCTTTAACCTTTCTCTGTGTAACCACCTGAACCTGTGTTACATCTGACACATAACCTGGCTTACTCAATGTGTTTGCTACATCTTGTGTGGCAGCAGCGCTAGGAGCTACTGTATTGTGTGACTGTATACGTGAGAAAATGCTATCAGCCAATGTATGTCCTATCTCCTGAATAACATTTGTCATCTGATCAGCTACACCCTCAGAAATGTCACTCGTGCTCTGATTAAACATGTTTCAAATATGTAAATGAGTCAAAATCACAAAATAAATCAGGAGCCTGCGTAACACGTCACTGTATAGCAATTTTAAATACTGTGAGCTGATGGCATCATGAAACAATGTGGCAGGTAGGACAGTCCTCGGTTCGGAGAGTTTGATAGAAGTCACGGGTCACGGCACCAATGTAACCGCGGTGTACGTGTCCCACCAAAGATCCACATTCACGCTGGACTGGATGATGAGGTTTTTATTATTACAGTTTCTGCAAATGGATGAGTCACAACATTAGCTTTTTCTGCTGGGTCAGATCTCTTTGATCTCTTTGTAGTACTCTGGTAAAACTGACAACAAAGCATATCAAAGAGCTTTCTTTTCACTTTACAGAAAATACATTTTAGAATATCACAATACATGTATAAATCTTTGCATTTTAACAAGATACTTTTAGCAAGAGATCGTATAGTGGATTTTTAACGTTTACAATGAATTCAACATGTTTTTCTTTACTCTGAATTTTAACCAACATCATCCTTTTTTTTAATGTATATGAAAAATAGGAATAAAAACAATAATGAGTATAAAAATGGGTACAATTTACCTGCAAATGGATGAGTCACAACATTAGCTTTTTCTGCTGGGTCAGATCTCTTTGATCTCTACAAGGGGAATTAATATTTAGTAAAACAGAAACAAAACGAAAATAAACCTAAACAGCTTGACAATATCAATCACATTACTATGCATGTTGAGAGATTTGTCAGCTGGGGTTATAAAGTTTAAAATTAACTTATTTTGTGGAGCACCAAAAGATATGTCTTACCTTTGTAGTACTCTGGTAAAACTGACAACAAACCCCACCTCCTGGTCACATGTTAGAAGCCAAAACCAAACCCCACCCCATACCAGCAGATGGCACTGTTGGACTCAGCATTGCAGGACATTTACCAAAAACTGTACACATATTTTAGCAGGAATTTCAATAAAAGAAAAGTTATTATCACACCCGTTACATATATATATATATATATATATATATATATATATATATATATATATATATATATATATATATATATCTCTCTCTCTATATATATATATATATATATATATATATATATATATATATATATATATATATACAGTGGAACCTCGGTTCTTGACCATAATCCGTTCCATTTCTTTGTACGAAAACCGATTTGTACGATCAACGAAGCCGTTTTTTCACATTAAAAGTAATGTAAAATTGTTTTAATCCGTCCCAACACCCTGAATGTTTTTCTTGAATATTTAACGTAAAGCTAACCCAGGCTAATCGTACGTTCGCGTTAGCGTAATCTTCCGTACGAAAGATTACGCTAACATGAACGCGTGAAAAATTAAAAAAATTAGGTCTTTTACACGTCATTTAGCACCCGGGTCTCCACAACAAGTGGTGAGCGGTTAAAGGATAAAGAAAAGAATTATGAATAGGATTTCTTACCGGTCGGCAAAAGCCATGCTGTATTCCTGAAAGAAGGGAAACTCGCACACCTTCTTCATATTTTGCTATTATTTTTTTCTTAAATGCAATAGTTCTACGCACTACTCCTCTTTTTTCACTTGTAGCAACTTTGCTGCTTGCACCAACCTTCTTCCGAGGCATAATTAGGGGTTAAAACACTCCCTTCACCGCTTTTGAAAAACGAAAACAGAAAAGGAGTGCGCGTTGCCGTGACAACAGTTCTTCACGAGGGGTGGGGGCAATCTACACTTGTATGCCGCTCAGCGTTGCCCCTGGCGTACCGGCGTTCGAACTCCGATTTTTTGAACGAAAAGCGAAGCAAGAATTTCTCGAAATTTTTGGTCGGGAAACGATTTGTTCGAACTGAGAGCCGTTCAAAAACCGAGGTTCCACTGTATATACGTATATATCAGTGTTCGTTTTACCTCTGAAAAGTGATGGGTCCCGGGGACTCGCATGTTCAAAAATCTATGGGTCCCAACAGATATCTATGGGTCCCCAAAATTTAGTGTTATATTGAAATTGTAAATCAGCGATAAATATATAATATAAATCTATATATTCATTCAGTTTTAATCATCACGGTTTATTGATAATACAAATCAGTTATCACTTCAAGAGTTTTCAGTTAACAACAATATTTTACCTTATACAAAATAATATTGCTGAAATAATTATATTAATCTATTTTCATTCAGTTTTAATCATCACAGTTAATTGGTAATACAAGGCAGTTATCACTTCAGGTTTTCAGTTCATATGTTCTTCGTGGTTTGCTGTCCCGCCACAGTTGTAATGCCTTCTCAAGGTCCAATTGCAGCAACTGAATTTCCAAAGCTAATTTGTGGTTTTCATTGTCGTGGTGCCGATCGAATGTGGTCTTTTGAAAGTTCGTATTGCGAAATGATTTATGCAATCCAGTTTTTTTGTCACACTGGGTACACGCATCACAGAAGATGTAGCCTCCATTATCATCCTCCTCATAGCGTAACCAGGAATATAATTGAGTCCATTTTGGCAGAAAAGTCCTTTTCTATGCTAGTAGTATTCTTTTGTTTATTTTCTTTCATTGAATCGTTCGCTTAAACACACGTGCTTTCCTTGCCAGAATTATTGCCGTTGTCATCACTCTCTGCATAATGTTTCGACTTATTACTGACACTGATAAATGACCAATTTTGTGTTGATTTTACCTAATACTGTTTTTTCTGAGGCATACTTAACCTTCACTCGACGGCAAGCACCACAACAATGACGTAATCTCGAAGCAACAAAATCTTGTTTGCCGAGATCGGTGTGCAGACGAAATCTCGAACCGCGAGACCAAAACAACGATGGCGGATCTGCCTGACGAAAGGTTTGGAGTGCGATAAATCTTTGTCAAAAAAAAGTAATCGGGTAATAATCAAAAAAGTTGCGTCCCGGGGACGCACGTTGATTCGACACTATGCGTCCCCAGCAAAAATGATGCGTCTAGGATGCGGGGACGCGGGCAAACGAGAACATATATATATATATGTATATATATATATATATATATATATATATATATATATATATATATATATATATATATATATATATATATATATATATATATATATATATATATATATATATGAGCTTGGACGCTCACTGTAGAAGGAAAAATTAGATTTTGTCTTCAGAATGGTTTTGGCGATTTTGGTAAAATGTCTTAAAATAGTTGGCATGTTTCATTTCATTTCAAAAAATCTTGATATTTTGCCATTATGTTTTTTTGCGGTCAAAAACGGTTCCCGCCCCTGAATTAAAGCAAAAAAATATTTGAAGTGGTTTTGAGAGCCGTAAAAGACAACTCTTGTCAGAGAAACGAGAGGAAAGGGTCAGGTTTTTTTTAAAGTCGCAATACTATCGCAACCACCGATGTGATTTGCGCTAGTTTAGTTGCCGTAGTAATGAAATATGCTGACGTTTCGCACATGCGCACTGTAGCGCACGCAGCTTGTGCCTTACCAGCCACCGGTAGTCGTGGTGATGGCTACACTAGTGCAGCCTGGCGGTGAAAGTGGCGGTTGGTTCACTTTACGTTCTCGGTTCTGGTTCTCTGCACTTTTGCTAGCTACATGCTTCCCGCCCGTGGTTCGGGCACTCGTGGAGGGTCTGTACTGCGGCACGGAGGTCTGCTACGACGTGCTTGGGGTAGCAAGGGAGGCCTCCAAGGCTGAAATCGCTCGAGCTTACCGGCAGCTGGCCCGTCGCTATCACCCGGACCGGTTCCGACCTGGAGATCCGGCCTCGGAAGGAGAGACGTTAGACTCGGTCCAGCAAAAGTTCTTGCTCGTTGCTACAGCTTACGAGACGTTGAAGGTTGGTCCAGTTCCGTTACATGCACTGTGATTTGTCTCTGTTAGCTCTGCGTCTTATTTTTTTGTTGACAATTTCCTAATGGAAAGAATGGTCCAGTACATAAACTCCAGAGCTTAATCTCCCATGCAACTAAAATCACATGTTTGCATTAAAAATATATGCTTGTCCCTTGGTACTACACAGACATACTAGAGTCAGCGACCTGAACATTTACATTAACATACCTGTCAACCAGGTGCAATTTTTAATTTCAGAGCCTTAAGGGGGGGCCGAGCACCCATTGTGTCTGTTAAATTAAAAAAAAAGATCACTTAAAGTGATCTAGTATAGTTACGAATTAAAAATTCAAATGTACCGTTTACCAAAATGTTCGAATTACCGTACTTTCCGCACTATAAGGCGCACCTAAAAGCCTTTGTTTTTTTTTCAAAAGCTGACCATGCGCCTTATAATACAGTGCGCCTTATATATGGATCAATATTTAGTCGCAAAGTCTTGCAACTAAGGCAAGCAGCCGCCGACTAGATTTTCCCCCGGCGTTTCATTTCCTAACCAATGTGTCAATCATCATTTGAATCGGTCACTATTGACTTAAGTTATTCTGAGGTAAAGGGGGCGGATCCTTTTTATCATTTACAGGCTGGCATAGGCTAAAGGGGCGAAACAAAGCCTGCAATTGGCCGATAAAGATGAATGGGAATCACACGTTGGGTTGCATTCCGGCATAGAGAAAACATTTTTTACTATTCTGTATTTGTAAATATTTTACTCTCCTGGATTTACTACACTCACCGTTGTAAGAAGACCATGGTTACGTATCATTATTGAACGTGATGGCTGCAAGAGAACTTAAGTGAGCTATGCGGCTTTATATTTTCCCGGTATCTTGTTTTAGAACGATTTTGATGTTTCTGTGATGAGTCTATTTTTAAACTAAATTCAATTCAAAGTGTTGTCATATGCACAGTAAAGAACCCCGTTTCCCTGCACAATTAAATTCTTACTTTGCTGTCCACACAGTTGTCAGCAAAAAATAAAATGGAAACTAAGAAATGTTTGGCATTTCTTGAATCCCAAGACTTTAACCTTCGGAATGATATTTGGAACGATGCATTTGAGTGATTAGTGACATCGTACAGACACTGTTTCCGTACATGTCTGAGACACGTATTTGCTTCTTTGCAAGCTTTCGGAATGTTAAGGGGGTAATAAGTTTGACTGAACTATCTGACTGTTTTGTCGACGTTCCCATTGTAGTGCCTTATAATCCGGTGCGCCTTATGTATGGAAAATATAGGACCAAAAACTATTTTTTGGGGCTGCGCCCAAAAACCCGTTACGTTTTATAGTGCGGAAAATACGGTAGTTATCTGACTCCATTAACCAAACACAGCCTACATTCAACTAACAATCCGCGCTCGTTTCTTGATGGAAAAGATGGACACAACCTCGGAGAAGAGCGTCGCTATGTCTGGAATTAACCTAATCAACACAGAGCGTTTCTACGTCATCAGGGCCTTGTTCTCCAAACATCGCCTGCTGTCCCCCGTCAGAGTCCTGTTATCAAAATTCCCCAGCCAAAACATTCCGCGTGACCTGAAGCCCACTCAGTGAAAATCTTCATTGCACTCAATAAATGTAACTTGTATTCAATCGTATAAAACCCCATATAGTCAAATGTATAAAGTCCTTCAGTATCATTCAACACCGTACACACTCAGCTTACACCAAGGGCGGGGAAACACTAAAATAGTGCTGCTGAATATCTGTTCACTGCCAAACTGCTAAAGCTCAATAATAATCCTGATTATTTGACTCAGATCTGAATTTCTGCTTATCATCCAAGCTTTGCTGCAGCTTGACAGTGATCATGATCATTAGATATATGTGTGTTGGATGCAAGAGGGATGGAAAACGGGCTAGAGATAGGTTACTATAAATCCGAATGAAAAAGTAATTATGTGATTTAAGAGTATAATTTTTTAAATTCTGTCGTTTTATTCCAAACAAATGTGCATAGGTTTAGGAATATCCAAAACATAAAGAAAGAAAAAAAAACGTTTGGAATTCTGACAGAAAATGTCAGTGCAACCAAATACTACAAATCTATCATATGATATTAAAAACTCTGTGCAGGATGAGGAAACTCGGCGAGACTACGACTACATGCTGGACCACCCTGAGGAGTACTACCAGCACTACTACACGTACTACCGCAGGCGGCTCACCCCCAAGGTGGATGTCAGGATCGTGATCCTCGTCACCATATGTGCCATTTCTATTTTCCAGGTACAATCATGAAATTAGTTAACTGCTTCCAAATATGCAATCATCATACAGTAATCCCTCGTTTTTTTTATCTTTTGCTTTCCAAAAATGACCCGCGAGAGTCAAATTCTGTGAATTTATTTATATATGTATTAAATGCTACATTAAACATTAGATTCTCAGAAGACAAACAAGACCCAGCATTCATAATAGGCACACATCGACGGCTGTGCAATTGCAATAGTTCAGAGGGTTGTGTTAATAAAAAATCAATGCCTGCTGTTGACTGTACAAACTCAAAACTATTTTGTGTTTCCAAAAAAGGGGAGGATTTAGCAATCCTAATGTTTATTTCTATGACCACAGTTTTTTATAACTGCTTCAGATATGTGTGGCATAGAGTCAACCAACTTGTTGCCCCTGTCAGTTGTTATTTAACAACATGATTGTTAAACGACATTCCACAATTCATTCATATTTCTTTGTTTTGGCTTCACAAACAGCATTTTTTTATATCACCCCATAAGTTTTCGATTGGAGTGCGATCTGAGGATTGGGCCACATTAATTTGAATGGTTTGGAACCAAGACTTTGGTCGTCTACTGTTGTGTTTGTGGTCATTGGCTTGTTGAAACACCCATTTCAAGGGCATGTCCTCTTCAGCATAAGGCAACATAAATTCTTTGAGTATCTTGACATACACAAACTGATCCATGATCCCTGGTATGCAATAAATGGGCCCCACTACCAGAGTAGGAGAAACATTCTCAGACCATTAAACTTGCACCACCATGCTCCACTGTCTTCAATGTTTACTGAGGTTCGAATTCAGAGTTTGGGGGTCGTCTCACCTAAGGTCTGTGGCCCCAGGACCCCAAAAGGACAATTTTACTTTTATTAGTCCACAAAATGTTCCTTCATTTTTCTTCAGGCCAGTTCATGTCTTCTGCAATGAATTGTAACCTCTTCTGAACGTGCCCTTTTTTAGCATGAAGGACATTGCATGGGATTCTTGAAAATAATTTTGCTTCATGAATACGTCTTCTAATTGTCACAGCACTTACAGGTAACTGCGGACTGTGTTTGATGGTCCTGTAGTTGATGATTGGCTGAGGCTTTGATATTCTGGTTATTCTGCAGTCCGTTTTAATAGTTGTCTTCCGTTTTCTTCCACGTGTCTCTGGTTTTTCTACCCGTTTTGAGGCATTGGACATCATTTTAGCAGAAAGCCAATAGTTGTTTGCACCTCTTGATAGGTTCTTCCCTCTTCAATTCAGTTTTTAATTAAAGAACACCGTTCTTTGGAGCAGTGTCTTAAACAACCCATTTTCCTCAAATGCATGTTCAACCTGTGCTGGCTTCATCATCCTTAAATAGGTGCCACCCGATTCACACCCGTTTTTCATTTTTTTCTTCCCTAAAATCAATGAACTCAGAGATTGGTTGCTATATTTTTAACACACCCCATTGAACTATTTGTCCAATTGCACAGCCTTCCATGCTGGGTACCAACTTATTTACCTTCGGCACAGATGGCACTGGGCATTGTGTGCATATCTTTTCCCACGCTAACGCTAACCCAATCAAATAGCTC
The DNA here is from genome assembly GCF_059441175.1 of Urocampus carinirostris. Classification (NCBI taxonomy): domain Eukaryota; kingdom Metazoa; phylum Chordata; class Actinopteri; order Syngnathiformes; family Syngnathidae; genus Urocampus; species Urocampus carinirostris. The sequence continues at coordinate 33,345,390 of NC_142364.1, forward strand.
TCTGTAAGTTTTTTCGTATTTCGTATTTCCTTTTTTTCTGTGGGTTCTCGTCATAGAGTCCCTCAACGATGAACATTCCTTAGCAGCATACAGGTGAAACAGGGTCTGTTGGTTTGACACCTTTACTGTTAACTGTAGTAAAAACTGTGCCCTTTATACTGTTGTATCCTTAACCACTAGGGTCGTTGGAGGACTGTTTCCTGTGGCAAGTACAGGCTGGTGGCACCACCCACCCAAAAATGTTTTCAACCCGGTCTCGAACTGCGGACCTTTCGCCTGTTATGCAAATGTGCTAACCACTGCACTACCGAAACTCACCCGGACTCGTTTGTATTAGTGCTCCATTTGCTTTGCTCGTGTAGATCTCCGTTTAACTACACAGGTGAAATTTGACTGAGGAAAGGCTGAACCATATATACTCAAAAAAGAGCCAAAGGTTTCTAAACCCCTGCTTTAGCATGTGGAGAGGTCCAAGTTTGTGGGTGATATAAAGCATCTTTTTCTGCCTTTTAGTGCTTTTCGTAGGTCCAGAGCATTTTGTTGACATGATGACTTCAGATAAACTCGAAAGTGAAAAAGATTAATGTACGTACGTAATGTTTGTTTGTCAAGTACGCAGACGAGGACTGCAACATGACTCATGCACAGGCAGTCACAGGCAGAAATGGTGACTCATTACTCATTTAGAATGCAGAACAAAATGCACGATAAAAATCAGTGAAATAGCGAAACTGCGAAAAGTCAACCGCAATACGGCGAGGGATTACTGTATTTAGCGAACCAGCCCAATGCTAACATCCATAACTCAATGTTACCTGCAGTACTACAGTTGGCACAGCAGCTACAACGAGGCTATAAATTGCTTGGCGAACGTGCCTAAATACCGGATCCAAGCCACGCTCATCGCCAAAGAGCAAGGCCTCCTGAACCGCAGCAAGGAGAAGGGCAAGAACCGGCGCTCCAAAGAGGAGATCCGGGAGCAAGAAGAGGAGGTGATCCGTGACATCATCAAAACCAAGATAGACATAAAAGGGGGCTACCAGAAGCCCAACTTGTCTGACATCTTGTTGTGTCAGATAGTTTTGTTCCCCTGCTACCTAGTCAACTACCTCGTCTGGTATGTGTCCTGGATTTACCGCTTCACTGTCTGCAGGGAGGAGTACGGGGACCCCGAGAAGCTTTATATAATCAGGTACGGTGTTTGGGAAAGCTCACAGGGTGAGTACGGGTGCTTGAAATCCTTTAAAAGGCTTGGATGTGTATGTTTTGTTTTCAAGGTCCGAAAAATACGTAAATTTGGGGTGAAGAGCTTGAAAATGCTGTCTGACTTGATGCACCACACAATAAATCAATTTTTTTTTTTTAAGTGTGTGAAAATGACGGCAACACGCCTATGCTGGTTCTTTTGGTCCCCAAACAACTCCTCAGATTTGTTTTTTTAATGATACATTAATAATACTAATAAAACATATTGCACCAAATTATTTAGTAATTGGTAATTTCATATGTTTTGCAGGGGCTCCCTGAAAAACACATGAAATAGGAATTTGAATATTAACCGATCAACCAAAAAATTTGTAAAATACCAAACAATTATAGCCTCTTACAACTTGTACAGATTTAAAGTCAAATAACAACACAAAATCCCTGAAAACAAAAAACAATAACATGAACAATTAAAAGTATTAACTCTTAAGTGTTATAAATAAATAAAATGCAAAACAAATTCTATTTTACCCAATAAAGACCCATTTCCTCTGGAGAAACACGCCAAGAATATAAATTTAAATAAGTAAAACCGAAAAGCAAAAGACCAGAAGTCTCTAAGGTTAAAGAGTTGAATGCACGCTGCTTCAGAGCGATCAATGTCATTAAAATGAGTCCAAATTTGGCTCATTTTTCTGTTATACTGTAAATACTGCAATTTTTTTTTGTGTGTTCCATATTGAATTCAATTATTACCTATCACCTATAGAGCCCTTTATGTGTTTGTAAACAAGTGATATGTAGCCATGCTGTGTGTGCATCATAGGAGCAGAAAGGCAGAATTCATGTTAGTTTGTAGCAGCCCATTGACACCAAAATAATGCAGATCATGCTGAAGATAGGAAAAGCTTAAAATGGCACAAAGTATGGGCTAGCAGCAAGATAGTGACTTTATTCTAGTCATCAAAAAAAAGTTGTTGTCATTGGCGCTAGCTGTCTTCCCTTAAAGGTGCATGAACATTTGAAAAATTAACCTTGAAAGTGCTTGACTTTGGCCAGGACAAACGTGCACGAACCCTGATTTTTTTTAACACCCGTATGTTTTTTTGGGTACCTCAGGAAATACATGAAGATATCACAGTCTCAATTTGACAGTCTAGACGAAGCCACCAGGCAGTCTTTCCTGGAAAAACAGCTCTGGATCAAAGAAAGCTATGAGGTTTGTGATTTACTAGAATTTAGAATTTACTAGAATTTACTTTTATTGTCATTCTTTGTAACCATGCACAAAATGTCGATACACCTGACCCGTACAGTTAAACTGTAGCGAGCCGATGCAGCCGCAGCCAAACAGGGCGCCGCCATTTTAGACCCAACTGCTGTGTTGGGAGTCATTAGGTGACCAAACCGCCCAATTCCAACCCTTAATGCCGAGCGCCAAGCAGGGAGGCAATGAGTACCAATGTTGTAAGTGTTAGGTATGACTCGGCCGAGGCTTGAACCAGCGACCTCCCAGTCTCGGAGCGGGCGCCCTACCATCTAGGCTACCGAGCTGTGTGATGTGTAAATCTTCACCGTTCCATATAAAGAAAAAGAAAATTGGGAGTGTTATTTACTTCCCTTTTTCTTTACCACCCTGTTCGAGGTTTTTCGGAACCCGTAGATGCAAGTTGGCCGACAATTATGTCAACTCCCTCCATGAGTCTCATATAGAATACATGCAAATTGACCTACAAGTATTTTTAAGAATGCTACACTTTTATGGATAGTTGATGTATTTGTGCTTATTTTATTATATCAATATTGTTTTTTTTTTCCTAATAAATGATGTGGTTTTTTTATACCAGAAGGAGACACTAGATATTGCACACTGTCCCTTTTAGTGATGACAAGCAATTGCCTTTTTTAAAATGTTATTTTTTTATTATAAGGTTTTACATTATTGCATACTTAATTAAAGTGACAATGTTTATTATTTGAGTGCTGGATGCCACTTTATTGTGACATACAACCCAAACGAGTGCTAATGAGCGCAAGTACGAATACAAACTGGTTGGTTGGTTGTTTGGTTGGATCCCTTAACCATTAGGGTCGTAGGGGGCCAATTTCCCTTTGGTGTGTCTTGGACAAGTACAGCCTGGTGGCGCCCGTCCCTCTCCAGGACAGTAGAATAAAAACTACAGAGACTCGATTGGCCAAACTGCACCATTTTTCTTTTCTTTTCTTTTTTTGCAAAGCATTTTTGAGGTTTTCACTGGTTTCACTGGTTTACCCTTGCTGCATCATAGTGACATGGCTGCTTTCTTGTGTCCCGTTTCATCTGGAAAGACGAAAGCCTGACAAACTTGGGTGCCGAGGTGCTTAACTTGTTTGGGTGTTTGGGCATTTGGGTTGGCCATGGTCCAAAAAGTTTTGTGTGTGTTTTTTGCTACTTTTCCCTTTTTTAAATTTTCTTTGTTTTTGTATGTGTTTGTCTTGCTGTCGGTCACTCCTCTCGAGGGATATGACCAGGGTAGGTAGATGGATAGATATAGATAGATAGAGGTTTTGGGGTACCTGTAGTTGCAAGATTGCCCACAATTATATTAGCTCCCTCTAGGTGAGGCACATGTCAAATAAAGAAATAATTTTTTAAAAAGGTAACCCAAGATTACTTAAAAATAAATTCACGTTTATATGTTCATGTATTTTTGCACTAATTTAAATCAATATTGTTATGTTTGAATGAATACTTTACAAAAGACTTTTACCACTTGGAGGCGGTAAATAATACTCCCTGTCCCTAAAAAAACAGCACTAAGGAACTTTGCAATTATTTTGAGTATGGTTACATCGAGTGGTCACAAGTGTTAAGGCTGAATCCTCATTTGCACTCCCTCCCTATTGTGCGTGACTGTAGAATCTTAAACCTGTCAAGCGAAATGCAAAATTACTCCAAAAAAATAATGTTCTACTATTTTCATTAACACAAAAACCCCGAAATGAAAACAGTTAATATGATCTAAAAAAAATCCGTGATGTGCATGTTTTGAAATCCCAAGAGTTTAAGCTTCCCAAATAATATGTGGCCGGACGTATTTCAGTGACTGGTCCCGAGGTTAACCCGTTATGGTTAAATGATTTCAAGAACAACTGGGTTCTGGCTGTACAAGGAAATAAGTGGGAGGGTGGCCCAGCTGATGCTTAAACCCGGCGCGCTGGGGTAACTGCAGCAGTTGGGCCTGGAACTCCGTCAATGGGTCTCCCAGCTGACGTCCGAACCCGTCGCAGTGGTGTGCCACTGCGCCACCCTGGACGGTTCCGGTTCCCCCCCTGTCACCCACCTAAAAGGACAGTGAGTCCATGTGGGCTCCATAGGGTCGAAGCGAGCAGTCACCCTGACGCAACGTGCAGCCGGGTTGTCGCAGGCGGGGCTCAGTTCCACCGCGTGGTCACCCTGGGTGTGTCACATCTGCGGCAGTCCTAGGGGGGCTTGGCCCCGTACTCGATACCGTCCTCTCGCCGGCGGCTCTCGAGTCACCTCTGTACCTGGGTCGGTCCGTACCTGTCGGTCCGCGCGGTCTTGCTCACGGCCGCCCCAGTCCAACCCTTAATCCAGGCCCGGTTGGGTGTTAGACCTCCCTCGGTGACCGCGCGGTCCTCAGCCTCAGCCATCTGTACGCAATAAATCCTCCGGTCTTTCAGCGCAGGTCTTTTACACCAGAAGAACCACAGCCAAGCCATTTGGCTTTCCTCCATAGAATTTACAAAGGCCAGCCAACTGACTGGATTTGTTTCTGCAAATGAGGCAAACTCTGGGGTGAACAACACAACTCAGTAATGACCCTACGCATGCTAATGTGAAGAAAAGAATGTTTGGTGGGGTTATAACCTACCCGTATTTTTGTAGTACGACTCTAGTTGTATTTTGTAGCATGTCTTCACTCAGATTTTTGTAGAATTTCTAAAGTATTTTCATAGTATTAATGTACTTTTATTTTGTATAGTGTTGTTTGGTAGTGTTTCCATATGCTAATCTTTGTATTTTTACTGTAGTTGTACTTCGGTAGTATTTTTGTGCAAATATTTCTGTCGCAGTATTTCTGTAGTATTTCTATCATGATATTTATGAAGCAGTATTATTGTATTACTGTAGTGGTATTTTGTAGTATTTCTGTAGAAGTATCTTTGTAGTATTACTTTAATATTTTTACTATCACTGTAGTATTACTGTAGTTGAATTTTTGTAGTATTTCTGTTGTAATATTTCTGTAATAGTATTCTTGTATCATAGTATTACTGTCGTTATATATCTGTTGTATTTCTATAATATTTTTTTCTTATTGAAATGAAAACAAAATAATATATTCAGTCCCTGTTTTGAAGCATTAAATTGTAGTCTTGTAGTATTTTGTAGTAACTTTGTAGTGTTTTTGCCAACTGACTCTTCATGCATCCATCAACACCACACCCACCACATTCTATTTGAACAGCATTTACAGAACAATGGTGACAAGTTAGTTTTAAATAACAGCTTTTTGGCTATCTACTGGCCATTCTGGAGGGTTAAGAAAATTCTTCAGACTTATATAATATATGCAGGATTTGTCTCAAATTTCATTGGATGTGGTCTTGAAATCGTCTTAAAAAATTAGGGGGGAACCCTTTAAACCCTCAATCCATTCTTCATTATTTTTTATCTATCAATATTGGTTAATAAAAATATAACTTTCCGCAGGAAAACTGTCAGGTGTAAACATTTTTCTTACGTCCGCCTCCAGTTGTACCGAGCCGAACAGGAAGAGGAGATGAAGGTGAAAATGGCCACAGACCCCAAGATGAAGCGGTACAGACGCTGGAGGAAAAACGAAGGGCCAGGTCGGCTTACCTTCACAGACGACTGATAAGCACAAAAGTTGAGAACACGCCTCAGTGCCAACACACATGCGTCACATTCTCGTGACACATGTTATGGACTTATCAACAAACTCTTTCCATTTGGAGGAATACTTTCATAGGAATAAGACATCATTCAAGCGAACAATGAAGTGGAATAAACTTGCAAAAGGATTGTTTACATTTTCTTTTAATTGAAGTGACTTGATTTAAAAAAAAAAATAACAATAATAAAAAAATAAAACTATTTTCCAGACTTAAAAACCCCAATTTGGCAAACAATTTACAAGTCTGCTTAAAACCCATCATTTGAACAACTGTCCTGACCAAAATCGCAAAACATTGTATGCAATAGAAATCGAATCCAGGCCACAGATGTGAGAACAGTGACACTTAATCTCTAGACCACCAGTGATACGGATGACACATGGAAAGGCATTCGATTTTATCTCTCACTATTTTACTCACAGTGCCAGAAACACCGATTTACAAAGTGCATGTTCTGCATTTTCTGCATTTTGATAGGTTAAACAGTCTTACCACTGCTGAGAATGGAGAAAACAAAGTCTTTCAACAAAATACCATCTAAGCTTTTTAACGTACGTATAAATACTAAACCGAAACCTGATTGACGCACAGGTGTAGAAGTGGAGACCGTTTAACCTATCAGAAAGCTGAACCAAATACACTTTGCAAATCTGTGTTTTATAGTGAGATAGAATGGGTTAAATATTGGCACTCTCACTACGTGACTGGTGTTTGATTTCCGTTGCATATACCTAATGTGTATAAACAGCCCAACGGTTACATGAACGCAGTAGCTCTTTCTGTAGTCTAATTGCATGCGCCTTTAAGTCCGGTGCGCCCTATGTATGAAAAATATATGGCAAAAGACAATTTTTTCGGCGTGCCCTGTATTGTGGTTAATACTGTACATTCTCACTCCATTTGCATAATATCTTTCTTATTTTACAATATTTTATTTGAGAAATAAGTTAAAAGAAGAAATGTTTTTATTGCGGATTATTTTGCTAATTTTCGGGGATAAAACTTTGAACGTATGTAAGCTCCCATTGACTTCCATTGAAAGGACAATTAATAAGCACCGACTTTAGTTAGTTAGAAATATCAACCGTTGCAAAAACTCACTGCCACAAAATCTTCCTTTGAATCAAAATCCTTGCCGTTCTTGTACAAATGAGCTATGGAAATCGTCTGCTACTCATTTTCAATGGGAATGATACTCAACATCCGTCCCATGTGGGCACTCCCCCTACTCTACAAAATATCATTTGTCACTGCTACTGCCTATTAGCGCAGTGTGCTAAGTGCATTGGAAGTGTTGACATTTTAACTGTTACTGAAACCAATTTCCTATGCTTTAAATTGAAATACATGTGGTTCTCTAGCAAATGAACTACAAATATCATATGTCCTATTCATTTTCGAACAGACTGATTTTCATCTGCACTCCCCTCTACTCTATATAATATCATTGGTAACTATACTGGAAACCGTGTAAAATTAAAGTTTATTGACTCAAGAAACGCCCTGCAATTGGCTGGCGACCAGTTCAGAGTGTCCCCTGCCCACTGCTCGAAGATAGCTGGGATGGGCTCCAGCACCCCTGCGACCCTAATGAGGATAAGCGGTGCAGATATTGGATGGATGGTTGACTAAAGAAATAATCTACCAAATTTCAGTTTTGGGAGATATCTAATGTAGTGCCACTGGTTAAAGGCTCTTGCCCCTTCTCAAGCCAACTATATTTAGGTTTTTCCACTTTGTATTAGGAGATCATGTTTGATACAAGTATCACTTACTGCCGTCACTATTTTTAACCATATTCTCAACTTTAGAGTTCTACTTTTCTTGTATTTTGTAAAGAAATCTCGAGTAATTTTCAGCCATCAGTAGACAATCAACCGCATGTTTAGGCGTTCAGCAATTCTACACATTTTTAGCAAAAAAAAAAAAAACTACTTAGTCTATTTTAAAGTAAAAATGTCTTTATTATACATGAAAAATGACTTAAAATGTTCTAAAACTTGACCAATTACAATGAAAATGTGAAAATACTTTAAAGCATATTGGAGGCATTTTGTGCCAGATAGAAATCATGCCCACAAGTACCGAATTTTTTGCACCGAAGGTAGTCTTTTGTCATATATTTTTCATGTACTGTATAAGGTTCACTGGACAATTGAATCAAAACTACAGCAAGAGCTACCGTATGTATTTGTGTATAGCCCTTGAATCTTAGTGCAAATTGACCAAAATCCTCATAAATACAGGAATCGAACCCAGGCCGCGCCGATGAGAGCGCCAAAACCTTAACACACCAATATATGGTGGATATGTTTGGATATGCATACAGTATTTGTACATGAGCATTATTACACAAGGTTATAGGGCAGGGGTCGGAACTTTTTTGACCCAAAGAGCTATAAAAGAACATTTTTAAACTTTTGAGAGAGTCACACCAAATATTTTAAGACAAAATTCAACAAAATTGCCTAACCCGCTCTCCAGACAAAAGCTAATTTGTCTCCCGCCCTCAGTTACTCAAGAGTGTTGAGGCTAATTTTGACCGTCATTTTTAGTCCTTAATAATGGTCTCAAAACAAGGTGCCAGCAAAGTTCTTTTGGAAAAATGTCACAAAATACTTCAAAAGAGAATACAGAAGTATTTTCCTTTGGTGCACATAGCATTTGGCGAGGGAAAGAAGCCCATTACTATAGCTCATCCAATCAAAATGCTCTGAGTAGTTTGCTGGCGTTTTTATTTATTTACAGTTTGATCCGTGGGTTTTCTTGATAAAGTATTTCAGCTGTGAACATACATAATTTAATAAATTTCCATTTAAAAGGTTTCTTAGCGACCTATGCCAAAACGGGGTATGTTGATGTTACACCCTGACTTAACTGTATTTGAGGATGTGCCCTATATAAACTGTGAACCTATTCCATTGACAGTGTTGCTTTGGCTCCATGTACCATAATCGGGATGAGATCACTCAGTCCTGGCTCCTAGGCTTTGTAGCGTATTATGAACTGACCGATAATGGATAATGAATAACGAAGATAGAACAATAACCCTTAAAAACCCCAAATCCCACTCATCCTGGGAATGCCAATAAGAAATGTGCTATAAATGAAATTTATCTCAAAGTCATATGTACTCATGAAGAGAGCCATGTATAGCTCCCAAGCCATAGGTTCCCGACCCCTGTTTTAGGGTATACTACCTTATTCGTGCAAAAAGTGATAAATCGATAAACATCGCTGTCGATAATAGCAAAACATTGCAACGGGAACTGAAAACAAGGAAGCAGGGGTGAGCGCGCTAGACCACCAGTGATACATACGAAAAGACATTCAATTTTATCGCACTATATTTCCATACCAGAAAATGAAAGTTAGAGAATGGAGAAAACGGAAAGTCGGAGATTTAAGAAATGATAAATAGTACGATAAGGGGACTGAAACTAATTGAGTTTGGGTAAAGCTAGGATCTAGGTGAGGTTGGGCCAAATGGAGTTTAATAAAAACACTCCGCTGTTTTTAAAGAGACAGTTTTTGATATTTGCACACGATGTGTAGCTGTAATGTGCAACCAAAATGAGTCCAAGGAAGACAAACTACCGAGTCTGTAAGTGTGCAGAAAGCACCCATTTTCTTCTATTTTTTACCCAGCCTTTCTCAAAGAAAGACAAAAAGAAGGGAAAGTATTTTTTTAAGAATAAAAAAAAATAGGAAGATGAAATAAAAAAGAAGGAATTAATGAGAAAAAAAGACAAAAACCAAATCAATGCAAATTTATTTTTCTAAATTTTTTATTTTTATAGTTTCCTTGAGTTTTCTTCTTTTTTTTTAATTTATCTCTTCTTTTTTCTTTTATTTCTCCTGTTTTTCTTTTCTTTTTCAATATCTTTTTTCTTTTTTTTGTTTTCTTATTTATCTTTTTTAGAAAGTAAAAGTATGTTTTGGTCACTTTGAGCCTCTATTTTTTGTTTTCTCCGGTTGTGCTTTTAGCACTCGTTTTCGGTTGCACGACAGAATACAGCGACATCTAGTGGGAAAGTAATGCACACTGTCCCTTTCATATTAAGTCGGGGGCCTCAAACCATTGTCCTGGAGGCTGCAATTGGCTTCGGTTCTAATGTATCTGATGTTAAATCGGACTTGTGTATATTTATATCTTCCAGGACGGCTTTCTTCAGTCTCTATGTTCCCTTTTTTTCGAACCGTGAGTAAAAATAGTGTGATAATGAGAGCTAATGATTTTTGTCCATTATCTATATCTCTGGTGGTTTAGTGGCTAGGATTCAGCATTCTTGCTGCCTCAACCCCAGCCAATTCCTGTTGCATACAGTGTTTTGCTATTTTGGTCAGTGACTGTTTTATGATGGATCAATCATTGCATAAATAAGGTAGTATATTGTAAAACCGCATGCAGTGATGCACATGTATGAGAACTGTATGCATTTTCACACAAAAAGAACAATAAGGACCACAACTCCTAGATTTATCTGATGATGAATCAGACTACGCTTTTTTTATATATATGTTTCAGGACGACTGTTTTGCACATTCTCTAACATTTGTTTCTTGCACCGCGAGTAAAAGAAATTTGTGTGCCTTTTTGTACGTCACTTTTATCACTGGTGGTCTAGTGCTCTCACCGCAGCTACCTAGGTTCAACTTTCGATGCATAAAATGTTTTGCGATTATGGTCAGCAATGTTTTAAATGCACAAATAAGTTGGTATACTGTACAATAGGGAACAGGAATCTATTAGACCTAAAAAGCCATAATAGCATTTTTTTGTGAGAGAGAGAGAGATATACAATATATTTTAAAAAAACAATTTCAACAAAACACTACCAAACCCGCTCTGCAGACTTAATTTTCAGCTCATTTTATTTCACTGTGTGATGATTAGATAAAATCTATGAAATAAGAATAATGCCAGAACCTATGTCTCATATCAACAAATTTGTACCTTTAAACTTGTCTCACTCCCACAATCACTTAAGGTCATTGAGGCTCATTTTGATCTTAATTTTATTATATAAATAATTGTTTTAAAACAAGGTGCAAGCAACAAGGATACTTATGTATTTACCTTCGGTGCAGACAGTGCTGGGCAGGGAGAAGTGCGCTGTGTGCATAGCTCAGCCTACCTCTACCGCTCACCCAATCAAACTGCTTTGTGTGCCCCGCTGGCGTTTCTGGCTGTTAACACATAGTTTTGTGGGTTTACTTCATAAAGTGTCTCAACAATTAACCTTACTCGTTTTAACGAACTTCCATATCAAGGATTCTTTAGTGACGTACAGCCAAAACGGGGTCTATTGGTATGACCCCTTGACTGTAAACTGTCGTGGGTAGTATGCTCTTGATATGCTGGAAAGAACTGTTTCATAATATCAGTGCTACGTGAGCTATGAGCGCAATAGCCTCGACTCTGCGCTAATCAGAATTGCGACTCTACAGACCAGATTTGCACGATTATAATTTTCTTGCTGAATCACATCTGGCTCGCAAGCCATAGGTTTTGGATCCCTGTCGTAAAACCTCTTGTAGTAACACAAATGTTTAAATACTGTATGCATTACCAATCTGATGCACTGTATATTGTGGTACATAAGGCGCACCGGGTTATATGGTACACTTTCACATTTCTGGCCGTACAGGGTTTTTAGGTGCGCCTTATAGTCCAGAAAATACGGTATGTTCAATACGATATGTTTGAGTCCAAAACACCATAATTGCAGTTCCTTGCTTATTTGGTTACAATTTACATGCCACTTGTGTTCTTAGAGCCCAAACGAAATGTCAAAACTGTTTATATGTCACAAAGGAAGTTGAGGTGCAAGTGAACCATCTTAGCTACATTTCCCCTGATCCTTCACTGGAGACAGTGGAAAGGGTTTGCTTTGATAATCAAAAATGTTTCAAGTCAGTCTTTCGTATCTTTATTTTTGCACCAGCCAAACACCAAAACAACTTTGGCCTCCTCAGATATTGTTTACGCAATAAGCCAAAGTCATCTCTGCAAATGACAGCCACTTCTCATCTCAATTCTGTTCTCCGTTCTGGGGGGTGCGTGCAGATGGTTGGACATTTCAGATATTTTGGCAGCAGGTTACATTGTAATCAGCATTTCAATAAAGTCTCAGTGTTTGTATTAGATATCACCTCCTTTATTTTTTCAAACTAGTTTTTATGATATATTTTGCATTGTCCAAATAAAGTTTAAACATGATTTTAATGACTGTATACATCAGTGGTGTCAAACTTATTTTAGCTTGCGGGCCACATTGTAGAAAAATCATTATCACTGGGGCAGGACGAGTGTACACCAACCTTTGCAAGCGGAGAAGCCTTCATATTTATTGGCTTGTGCAATATTGAGAGCTTTCAATGAAAAGTTAGCCAGGACACGCTATATCAATTTTGTCTCTGGGCTTCAAACCAATTCCTACTCCATTTCTTGGTACTGTCCAAGACCTTAACTTTTTTCTCCAGGCATAAGCTATTGCAAAAAGTAATTTTGGAAATTAAAAGACTAAAATTCATCTTTTTTGCTGTAAATTCTGTGTTTAAGTTTGCGCCATTGATTTATCGTTGGTTTGTTGTTCTTGTATAAGCCACGCCCCTTCCCCACGCACTGCTCACCATTCGCTACCGGTGACACGACCAACTATACGCATATAAACTGAACCCCTGGTTTCAGTATTTTATCATTGTAAATACTGCTTGGATGTGAGTATATATGTTGGGAGAATATCTCCATGAGAATAAATTCAGTACTTGTACTCTGTGCTTGAGACTGCATTGCCGTAACCAGTGGCGGCTCTACACTAAATTACTCCCTGGGCGAGACCCCCTCCAAGCATTTTATCCATTTCGCACTACTCAGAAAATTGCATTTTCAAAGTTATGAATATTGTGCGTTATTTGGGAAACAGTGGCCGCCAACTAATTATCTTATGTATCCTCCCCCTGCGGTCGTTCCTTTTTGAGAGCCAGTCCGAGGTGAACTGTTCCTCGCACCACCCTTCCCCTACGGTTTTCCTCATCTCTTACAGCTGAGTGTCAGTCTCTGCACATTTTTGTAGCGCCCATTTGACCAAAGTCATGTTATTAGAGGATATGTAACCGCTTTGCTGTGCACATCTATTATTAATATTATTTGTTTATTTATTTTTCAAATCTTGTCCTGCCCCACCATGTGTCATGGTATAAATGTCGCAGTGGGCGTCTGCCTAAAACCACTGCTGGCCATAACTGTATTAGGTTGTACTTTATAGGTAAATATAAAATCCCACCACACTTTTTGAACAGTTTTGGCAAATTAAGAGTTGTACATTGAAGAAGATAATTGTTAAACACAGTTTTTGTTATTTCTCCCACTTAAAAATCGTGGAGGGGTTTGAAATTTTCATTGTAGGTGCATGTCCACTGTGAGAGAGAATCCAGAAATCACAATGCATGATTTCATAGCAATTTATTTGTGTGATATAGCTGCAAATAAGTATTTGAACACCTGAGAAAATGAATGTTAATATTTGGGACAGTAGGCTATTTTTGCTATTACAGAGGTGAAACGTTCCCTGGAGTTTTTGACCAGACTTGTATACACTTCAGGAGCGGTCTTGGCCCACTCCTCCACACAGATCTTCTCGAGATCAGTCAGGTTTCTGGGCTTTCGCTGAGAAACACGGAGTTTGAGCTCCCACCAAAGCTTTTCGATTGGGTTCAGGTCTGGAGACTGGCTGGGCCATGCTAGACCATTGATATGATTCTTACGGAGCCACCCCTTGGTTTTCCTGACTGTGCGCTTCGGGTCGTTGTCGTGTTGAAAGACCCAGCCACGACCCATCTTAAATGCTCTGACTGAAGGAAGGGGCTTCTTCCCCAAAATCTCACAATACACGGCCTCAGTCATCCTCTCTTTAATGCAGTGTTCATTTTACCTCTGAAAAGTGATGTAGCCTCCATTATCATCCTCCTCATAGCGTAACCAGGAATATAATTGAGTCAATTTTGGTAGAAAAGTCCTTTTCTTGCTAGGAGTATTCTTTTGTTTATCTTTTGTCGAATCGTTCGCTTCAAAACACGTGTTTTCCTGGCCTTCGCGGTCTTCTGAAGAATTTCTCTGCCGTTTTTTTTCGTGACGGAAATATTGCCGTTGATACCACTTTCTGTATTATGTTTCGACTTATTACCGACACTGAAGAAATTACTAATTTTTTGTTGATTAGCACCGAATACCAACTGTTTTTACGGAGGCATACTTCTCTTTCACTCGACAACCACCAAAACAATTACGTCATCTCGAAGCAACGAGAACTCGTTTGCCGAGATCGGCGCAAAACCAAAACAACAATGGCGGATCTGCCTGACGAAAAGTTTGGAGTGCAGTAAATCTTTGTTAAAAAAAAAGTAATCGGGTAATAATGACAATTTGGTGTCAAAAAAGTTGCGTCCCGTGGACGCACGTTGATTTGACCCAATGCGTCCCCAGCAAAAATGATGTTTCTAGGACGCAAGGACGTGGAAAACGAGAACACTGTTAATGCAGTGCGCTCGTCCTGTCCCATGTGCAGAAAAACAGCCCTAAAAATTGATGCAACCACCCAATGCTTCACAGTAGGAATGGTGTTCTTCGGATTGTACTCTTCATTTTTTTCCTCCTCACACACTTAATGGAATTATTACCAAAAAGTTTTATTTTGGTCTCATCTGACCACAAAACTTTTTTCTATGACTCCTCTGTTTAATCCAAATGGTCATATGGAAACCTTGTGATTGGATATGCAAACCTTATGATTGGATATGCAGACGGGCCTTGCCATGTGCTGGTTTAAGCAGGGAAACCTTTCGTGCCATGCATGATTTCAAATCATGACATCTTAGTGTATTACCTACAGTAACCTTGGAAACGGTGGTCCAAGCTTTTTTCAGGTCATTGACCAACACCTGTTGTGTAGTTCTGGGCTGATTCCTCACCTTTCTCAGAAACATTAAGACGAGGTGATATCTTGCATGTGGCTCCACTCCGATTGAGAATGACCGTCATGTTTAGCTTATTTGCATTTTCTAATCATTGCAGCACCAAGCTGCTTGGCAATTCCTTTGTAGCCCTTTCCAGCCTTGTGGAGATGTACAATTTTGTCTCTGGTGTCATTGAACAGCTCTATGGTCTTCGCCGTGTTACAAGTTAAAGTCTTACTGATTGTATGGGGTGGACAGGTGTCTTTATGCAGATAACGACCTCAAACAGGTACATCTCATTCAGGATGATACATGGAGTGCAGGTGGACTTCTAATGGGCGGAGTAACAGGTCTTTCAGGGTCAGTATTCTAGAAGATACACAGGTGTTTGAATACTTATTTGCAGCTGTATCACACAAATAAATTGTTAAAAAAATCATGCGTGATTTCTGGAGTTTCTTTTAAGTTCGTCTTTCTCACAGTGGACATGCGCCTACGATGAAAATTTCAGACCCCTCCATGATTTCTAAGTGGGAGAAATGGCAAAATAGCAGGCTGTTCAAATACCCATTTTCTTCACTGTGTGTTACATCTTGAACAATTGAGGATGCATTAGTGACCAGAGGATGTTGCAATATATGTCAAGTCAAGTCATGTTTATTTGTATAGACCTGAATCACAAGGAGTCTCAAAGGGCTGCACAGACCACAGATTATTGCAAACTACAGACTATTATTACACCATCCCCTGATCTTAAACCTACATGAGGGCAGGGAGTTGCGGAGTAACCCACCATGTTGTAACGAAAAACACCTAAATTATAACATTTCATTTATAACGAGACACTGCTAGTTACCAAGAAAAGGAATTGTTTTCAGGGACACGTTCCTTTGTAACATGTTGCTCCCAACACTGCTGATTCATTGGTGGGATGAAATCTCAATTACTACTGTATAATATTCTAAACTAAAATAAAATGGCACGACTAAATTTCCCAGCAGAGGGGGCTACAACTGGAAAAATGAAAAGCAACCTATTGACTGGAAATAATCCTCTTATTGGGTTAGCTTTTAGATAACACGCCCCATTTTAGCAGTTGGGTGGCGACACTTAACTTAAATCAGTTGTCCATCCATCTATCCATTATCTGCACCGCTTATCCTCAGTAGGGTCGCAGCGGAGCTGGGATGGCCTCCAGCAATCTTTGGGCAGTGGGCTTGGGATGCCCTGAACTGGTCGCCAGCCAGTCTCAGGGCACACAGAGACGAACAACTCACTCGCTCATTCACACCAAGGGATAATTCGGACCGGCTAATTCACCTGACATGCATGTTTTTGGAATGTGGGAGGAAACCGGAGTGCCCGGAGGAAACCCTCGGAAGCACGGGGAGAACAAGCAAACTCCACACAGGAAGGTTCTATCTCATGACCTCAGAACTGTGCCGCAAACACCCTATTTACTCATTTTTTGTCATCTCTTGGTTATTTTGTTCGGCTTCCTTATCCAGATATTAATGCTCTATTTGTTTTTCTTTTGAATTATATTACCAATACCTTAATATACATTAACAATAATCGCCTTTTCCTGTTGTTTTTTTTTCTCAGTGATGCCACTTGCAGCTTTACTTGTAAAATTGTACAGGACTGTCTCAGAAAATTAGAATATTGTGATAAAGTTCTTTATTTTCTGTAATGCATTTAAAATAACAAAAATGTCATACATTCTGGATTAATTACACATCAACTGAACTTTTTCAAGCCTTTTATTATTTTAATATTGCTGAATTTGGCTTACAGCTTAAGAAAACTCAAAAATCCTATCTCAAAATATTAGAATATCATGAAAAAGTATACAAGTAGGCTATTCAACTAATCACCTGAATCATCTAATTAACTCGAAACACCTTGCGAGGGTTTCCTGAGCCTTAAAAACACTCAGCTTGGTTCAGTAAACTAAATCACAAGTATGGGGAAGACTGCTGATCTGACTGCTGTCCAGAGGACCATCATTGATACCCTCCATCAGGAGGGTAGGACACAAAAAGAAATTTCTCAAAGAGCAGGCTGTTCACAGAGTGCAGTTTCAAAGCATATCCACAAAAAGTCTGTTGGAAGGGAAAAATGTGGCCGTAAACGCTGCACAACCAAGAGAGATGACCGCAGCCTTAACAAAATTGTGAAGAAGAGCCGCTTCCAGAATTTGGGGGAGCTTCAAAGACAGTGGGCTGAAGCTGGAGTCCAGGTATCAAAAGCCACAGTTCACAGACGTGTCCGGGAAATGGGCTACAATAGCCGTATTCCCATGGTCAAGCCACTTCTGAACTCAAGACAACGGAAGAAGCGTCTGACTTGGGCTATGGAGAAGAAGCACTGGACAGTTGCAGAGTGGTCCAAAGTCCTCTTTTCAGACGAAAGCAAGTTTTGCATTTCATTTGGAAGTCAAGGCGCCAGAGTCTGGAGAAAGGCTGGAGAGGAGCAAAATCCAAGTTGCTTGAAATCCAGTGTGAAGTTCCCACAGTCAGCAATGGTTTGGGGAGCCATGTCAGCTGCTGGTGTTGGTCCACTGTGTTTCATCAAGTCCAGAGTAAATGCAACTGTGTACCAAGAGATTTTAGAGAACTACATGCTTCCATCTGCTGAAAAGCTCTATGGAGATGAGGATTTCATTTTCCAGCATGATCTGGCACCTGCCCACAGTGCCAAAACCACCAGTAACTGGTGCACTGACCATGGCATCACTGTCCTTGATTGGCCTGCTAATTCCCCTGACCTGAACCCCATCGAGAATTTGTGGGGTATAGTTAAGAAGAAGATGAAAGACACCAGACCTACAAATGCAAATGAGCTGAAGGCCGCTATCGAAGCAACCTGGGCATCAATAACACCTCAGCAATGCCACAGGCTGATTGCCTCCATGCCACGCCGGATTGATGCAGTAATCCGTGCAAAAGGATTCCCAACCAAGTACTGAGTGCATCAATCGACATTTTCAAATGTTTGATTTAGTTTTGCTGTTATAAAATTATTTTTTTACTTGGTCTGAGGAAGTTTTCTAATATTTTGAGATAGGATTTTTGAGTTTTTTTCAGCTGTAAGCCAAAATCAGCAATATTCAAATAATAAAAGGCTTGAAATAGTTCAGTTGATGTGTAATGAATCCAGAATGTATGACATTTTTGTTGTTTTAATTGCATTACAGAAAATAAAGAACTTTATCACAATATTCTAATTTTCTGTGACAGTCCTGTATAATTCCATAGTTTGGTTTTGGCATCACAGGCTGCCCAGATTTAGATGCCACACTCCCCTGGCTTACTCTTCTGAAAAGTAAAAAATGCTGAAGTAACATTGTGTGTGATTTTTATAGCTGGCTCAAAACTGACCCTAACAATACAAATGTAACAATTTCACTTACAGCATTTAACAATGTTCTTAAATTTTAATTTTTTTGTAATTATACGTTCTTGACTTAAGTCACGAAGCCTTGATGCAATAAACAAATGTGTGTAGTTTTTTTAATATATTTAAAGTCCAAAACATGTCCATGAGGACCCTATAACAAAAGGAGGTGTAATATTAGAAGTTGACCGATTATTCGAAACCAATATTTGGCAATTTGCTGAATATAGGTTAAGGTATCTGCATTTTTTTAAATTCGACTGGCATGTTATTTAGGTTTAGATGCAGCACAGCCTTTTGCTCCCTCTCTTTCCTCCCTCTGTCTCAAATGCCACCCACCCAACGCCTTCTGATTGGATAAGCGACCTGGGACGTAGCCACTGAAGCTTGAAGAATAATTTCAAGAGCAGGGTTAACGTTAGCGCTGCTAATTCCTAAGTCCCGAAATGCCTGTGAATCAATACAACTGATATTATTGAGAGTTGAAGAACTATATGGTAGAAAGGCGTGTGTGTGATTCAGATATAGCATAAAAAGTGTAGTTTACTTGTTTGAGGGAAGCACTTTTATGTGAAGACTGATATATCAAAACATTAGTTTGTCAATCAAGTGTGAGTGATTGAGAGAGAGCAAAAAAGCTCACTTAAGTGGAAGGCTGAGTGATTAGCTGATACCATAACATTACTTTATCTATCTGAGTCTAAGAGGAGTGCCCAAAATCTACGCCAATTTTCAAGCTTTTACAGCAAATGAATATCCGCTCCAATTATCGGTCTCTTCATAATACTAATAATTGGTATCGGCCCTCAAAAACCAATATCATTCAATCCTTAGTTAATATACTAACTATACTACATCTGTTCGTAAGTGCAGCATTCGGGAAAGAACAGAAACCACACCTTTTCGTGAACAATAAAAGTGAACATACATGTTTATTCATACAAAAAAGAAACAACAATATACAAGGCAGGATGATAGAAAAAGCCATGTCAGTTTAACTACAACAACAATAATCAGTCACGGCAAAACCAAAGAGCCGACTAATGAACACAGCTTTGCGGAATTGTCTTGTCGCCGCAATCACCAAATAAAACGTGCGCGTTGAGAAGATCCGATTCCTCTGATTTTCACATTAACATCTGGAGTTTTTTTTTGTGCAGTAATGGATTACAGTTGTCATCTAATCTGCTTGGACAACTATCTAATTCACAGGAAGTACACAAACTGAAAAGTTTGCCATTTGCATCTCACCCATACATGCATTGCACAAAAACAATTCCAAATGCCTTGTGAATTTTTTTTGTTTGTTTGCTTCCATTAGATCCTTCAGTACTCCGTTTAGAGACCACAAAACATATTCCAAAACTGTGGCGTGCACAGATAGTGCCAGAGCTCCTGCATCTCTCTTTTGAAGATGGCATGTATTTTTCTATTTTTTTGTATTATTTTTCATTGGAGGTCGACGGATTATAAAGCAGGGTGATTATTGGCACCGATATTTGGTAATATGACGGATAATGCTATCTGCATTTTATTAATTTGGCGGGCGGATTATCTAGGCTCAGATGGTGCAGGGACTCTTAACTTCGTATGTACTCCTCCCCTCCGTTTCGCTACCCACCTTATGATTGGATAGGCGACCAGGGCGGAGCCACTGGAGCAAAAGCTTTTAGGACTCCACACACTGCAGACTCTAAACAGCCTGAGTCTAGACATGCCTGTGATTGTGATTCTAGCCGCTGATAATATTGGAATTTTAAAGTCTGTGCCATGGTAGAAAAGTGTGTGTGTGTGTGAGAGAGAGAGAGATTAAGAGATAGCGTAAAAAGTGTAGTTAACCTGTTCAAGGGGAGATTGGTACATTAGCTCTTATCATAACATTAGTTCATCAATTAAATGTTATTTGGGATCGAGAGAAAACATAAAAAACACAATTAAGTGCAAGGCTGAGTGATTAGCTGTTACCATGACTTTCGTTTGTCTATCTGTCTCTAAAACAGGAGAGCCCACACCTTTTTACACTGCAATTTCGATGCACTTTCTGTTTAAAGTTACTTTAGTCATGTTTTTGTATTGGCATTTTTATTTATTTATTGTTAAAAATATCTGGGGGCTATTAAGTTTTTATGTACCTTTACACAAGTTACTGCTAAGCCTAGTTTTATCTCCTGCATTGTTAGATTTTGGTGCAAGTGTACAATTAGTGATGTTTGTTGTGTTAAAATTATAATTTATTTACCGCTAAATATTTGAGAGCTATTTAAGTTTATTTGTTTTACAAAAAATATTCTTTGTTCCTTTCTTCATAATTACAAATTTCTTACGCCAAATTTAAAGTTTTCGCAGAATATAAATATCAGATCCAAATATCAGTAATCAGCCTCCTATTAATACTAATATATTGACTCTGAAAAACCCTTATGGGTCGATCCCTTCTTTTAATGTGATTATAAAATCAATATAAATGACTTGAATTTATTCATTATCAATCAATAATGCCAATAATGACTGACCGTCTTTTAGATAAGTTGCAACAATAACCATGCCCATGTCAATATTTTTGGGGCCCCATGCTCTCCTTTCAAAACATTTCGCTTACATAGTGTTTTGTTCCTCTTTGTCCAAAATGTCTGTGCATGCCACTATCTCAAAACCTTGCTGTATAAATTGAACATTACAGTCCCTTGTTTATTAATTACAGGCACAAACATCAAACATATTGAAACTTTCAGCTGTACAACAATTACTGGTGCTTGAAACAATGGACTGAAGTACAATACCTGTTGTCCAGGTTTATAGGACATCTTTTGTGAGTAAAGATTAAAAAAAAAACATTTTGTGGATGATTGTGTCACAAATACAACCATGTATTGTATACACAGTGTTATTAAAGGCCGTTTAAGAAGTAAAATATACTTGCTATACTTGCACATATAACATTATACACTCACTTATGCACAACTATACGCTCATAAAGACAGTTATACCCAAGTACAAACACTACTGTATTCTCATACACACTGGTATACTCTCTCACACATTCTATTATACTCTTATGCACATACTACTATACTCCCATACACACACGACTGTGCTTTCACAAGTACAGTATTCCACTATACTCACAGTTATACTACTATACTCTCACAAACATACTACAACACTCCTACACACAGACTACTATAGACTCTTTCATACTATTATACTCTCACACAGTCAATGAAATAAAACATTGTAAACAGTTTTTATCACTCCAAATATTTTACATTGATTACACTGAACTACAAGAGGCCATTTGAGAGGTCTTTCTTGTTCTTACAGTTAAAATCATACTCACACATGCACAACTATAACCTCATACATTGTCATACTCATGCACATACACTAAGAGAGTAGTGTATACACACTACTAAACCCTCAAGTCTCACACTTTGATACTCTCCCACACATTCTACTATACTCTCATACACACTACTATGCTTTCACACAAATGCAACTGTACTTATATTAACACACTACTTTACACACACATGCACACACTATAAACTCTCACACACTTCTATCCAGCCCTTGAGACTCTTTGTGATTAAGGGCTGTAAAAAAACCTTACTTGACTATTCTGTCTCACAACACCATCAAAATTGCTATTACTATAGAGTTTTTTCACACCTAGTGTAATTATCACCTCACGTCTCAGTGTTTTTTTTACTTGGGGATCTTTTAGTAACCATGGGCATACTGATCTACGTGTAGTTTATAGGAGTGTGTATGTGTGTCTGTGCGCGCGTGCGTGCGAGCATAGTAGTATGTGTGTGAAAGCAAAGTAGCTTGTGTATTTGAGTGACAGTATCGTAGTATGTGTGTCAACGCATTGTAGTGTGTGTATGAGTACAGGAGTAAATATGAGAGTATAGTAGTATGTGTGTGACAGCATATTAGTGTGTGTATAAATGTAATGTGTGTAAGAGAGAGTATAGTAGTGTATGAATGAGAGTATAGTAATATGTGGGAATATAGTAGTGAGTGTGTAAGATTATAGTGGAATGTGTGAGAGTACGATAGGGTATTTATCAGATATCGTAGTATGTGTGAGGGAGTATAGTAAATTGTTTACAGTTTAATAGCCTGTATGCAAGAGTATGACTGTGTCTATGTGAAAGAATAGTTGCGCATGTGTGGGAGTATATTATATGTCAGAGCAAGTATAATTTACTTCTCAAAAGGCCTATCATACCCAACTTAAAGTTTTATTTTAAATCAACACATCAAAAGAACCCTCTCAGAAAATATCAGTTACTTCATAACTTCTTCTTTACCTCTTCCTGCGTTATAGTGCAACATTTTTTTAAACTTTGAATTTCACCGAGAATGCATAACAATTTTCAAATAGGTTGAACTGGAGGAAGCACAGATATATTCATAATAATGATCACTGGCATAATAAGTGTGTGTAAGCCACAAACTACACTACACAAATACAACCGTTTTCTGATGTTTAACTCCTTTTTCGGCAAGTACACAAAAAGCATTATGCAAAAGGCTAGAGTGAAATCATAAACACCGACTGCAACACTTAGGGGAAAAAAATCCACGGCAAGCAGTTTGGCAATAGAAAATTGAGGGGGATATTCCCATCTTTTTTTTTAATCACAGTTTTTATCTGCAGACACAAGAGTTCTGTTAAACGTTTTTCTTTTTCTACAATGCAATAAAATGTATCCTGCTTTGTTCTGTACATAACCCTGCTTTCGTCTTTAGAGAGATTTCCAGTATTTTTAATATGAATAATCATACTCGAGAAATAGGTTGCTGTCCTTGTATGTGGAGCTACTGCATCGGACTTGAAGAGTTGAATTCACCTGAGGCAGGGGTGGGCAAACCAAAGCCCGCCAGGCTTTTTTATCTGGTCTGCCAAATGAAAATTTTGCCCAAAAATGATAATCTTTACAAAATGGTTAAAAAAAAAAAAAGGATTCCGAACAAAAATGTATTGATCTGGTGTCGCTCTTGTCCCCAGTGTACCCAACATTCAAATAGACGGATACATTTTTCTTTCCTTTTTTCTTTTATCATGTATCGATTTTATTTTCACAAACTATTTCTAAAATTTCATAACAAGAAAAGAAACCCTCTGAACTAGCAGTAATGCATTTTGAATTTTTCAATATTACCAGATTAAATGTTTTATGAAGGGGATGTCGAAAAATATCCGGACATTGCTGTACGCTTTTTTGGTTTTGTGTCCACTTTTTTCCGAGTACAGCACATTACTCTAGTGCTTCTTTCCGCGGCTAACGGCGTGTGGTGGCGCTGTGAGAGGTCACCCAGTATCCACCCCGAAGAAGAAATCCGCTTCCTAGTTTGTGTGTAAACATTCTCTACTGTATCTCCAGCGCGCTAAAATAATTTTATTGTTTAATATCTCGTGCATATATGTTTGGTGTAAAGTGTACAGAAGAGGCGAGCCGCTTCATTTAAAATGAAAGTGGAATATGGAAGCTTGATGCTGTTGAGAAAATGGTTGGATCGCTTTTTTTCGGCCACTTTTTACCACGGAGGAGGAAGTCGCCTAACTGTTGAAGCTTATCTTCCAAAAGCAAGTTAAACTCAACTTTATTTATCTTTATAGAGCATATTATTTGATGAAATGTTTGTTTTTTACAAAACAATACAAGCCTTAAACATATAAAATGTAGCACTGAAGCAACTTGCGAAGAAAATTCAACTTAAAAACGATCGTCCGGAACCTATCTTGTTCGAAAGTAGGGCAGCGTCTGTAGATACAAAAAAATATAAGTATTTTTCCTTCCAGACTTTTAGCCAAATTTCTCTTAAGTTTGCTCACCCCTGTTCTCAGAGGATGTGAAGTCAAGTACGTTTTGCGTCACCACTAGTCCTGAAACTGGCTTTGAACAGTATTGCTATTAGAGCTCAACCGATTATAAGGCAGGCCGATTATCAGCACCGATACTTGGGAATTTGACGGGAATCGGTATCTACATTTGTTTTATTTGACGAAACGATTATTTAGGCTTAGATGCATCATAGCCTTTCTCTCCCTCTTCTCTGTCTCGGACGCTACCCACCCCGCGTCTTCTGAATGAATAGGCGACCGGGGGGCAGAGCCACTGTATCAGGAAGAGTAACCTTAAAGCGGGGTTAACAACAGCAGCTCAGCAAAACTCCTGAGTCCTGACATGCCTGCCACTCAAGACCGTTGACAATATTGAGATTTTAAAAACTTAGTGGTAGAAAAGCATGTATGTGATTAAGAGATAGCGTAAAAGGTGTAGTTGTCTTAAGGAGAGACTGATATATCACCTCTTATCATACCAGTAGTTCGTCAATCAAGCGTGTTTGTTTGTTTGAGAGACAATATAAAAACCCACATTGATGGAAGACTGAGTGATAGCTGTTACCAGAACATTAGTTTGTCTATCTGGCTCTAAAACAGGAGAACCCACGCTTTTTAATTCGCTAGCTCTGTTGAAATATCGATGCACTTTTTGTTTAATTTTCGTAATGTTGCTTGTACTATCATTTTTATTCATTTATTGTTAAAAAAAAAGGGGGGGACCTATTTAAGTTCGTATGTACCTTTTGTACGAGTTGATGCTACGCCTAATTTTATTTCCTGCACTGTTAGTTTTTTGGTTTAAGTGAAAGATTAGTTGTATAAATTGTGTTGAAATTTTAATTTATTTACTGCAAAATGTTTCAGAGTGCTATTAACGTTTTATTTGAATTTACAACTAATATTTTTTGTTTCTTTTTGCAGTATTAAACATTTCTTACACAAGTTTTGAAGCTTTTACAGCAAATAAATATTGTCTCCAAATATCGGTTATCGGCCTCCTCATAATACTAATAATCTGTATCGGCCCTGAAAAACCCAAATCAGTTGATCGTTAATTGCTATTGTGGAATATGTCTCAAGCCACAAGATCGACCAGTTTTTATACTTTAAAGCAGTCATTTTCAAATTAGGGCAATGTGTGATTTTGAATAACTGCTTTGAGTTTAATTTAACATAAACGTCGAAAGGGCATCCTGAAATGATGGGTTAGGAGTTACCACAAATAAAAGGTTAAAATGTAAAGATAAATACAAAAAAAATAATGACAACAATGATGTGTTCCACAACAATTACATATGTAAATAAAAATATTGCATATTCAAATAAGAGCATTGGAATAAATGAAAATAAAAAAATTGGGTTTACATTGTAACCAACCTTAAAATAATATTACACATTTTTTTTTTAAAAAAGAAAGACAAAAAGGCGTTAATGGTCTCGGACTTTTTGTTCTTTTCATGGCCTTCAGATGAGAAAATGCTCATAATAAAGAAAAGGGATGAAACTTTCTCTTTCTTTGCGTCGGGTTTATAAAATATTTCAAGCTTTAAATCCTCGTGTTGAGTGTGTGTGGTCTATTTTGAATTGAATCTCAGGCACTGTTATTAGTTGTTGTTTTATTTCTGTATACTGATACTTGATAATGACCTTTTGCTACATTGCTACTTAACCATATATGACCCACTCTGGCAAAAAAAAAGGATCATAAAGTAGCGATTTGTGCCATTGATCCAATCGAGAGCAGGAAGTAAAGAATGTCACTCCTTAACACCAGTTTCGTTTCCTAGGAGGCCATTTTTCAGATGATATACTATAGATGTGGGGTGGGCACATTTTTTTCAAATTTGAGGTGGGCGGCATTGGATTAAAAATTGTCAATACTTGACAAACCTCAATCAAGTTAAGAGATTGGAATTAAGAAAACCAAAACGGCCCATTTTGCAGAACTGGTCACATATAGAATTGAAGGTCTATTTTGTATGCTGAGCTTGATTACATTACTTTCCTAGCTTTTTTTGAACAAATAGATTTCACACTATTAACAGATCCCCCAGGGTTTAGCCATAACAGGTCTGCACAGTGTGTACAAAATGGGGAGTGACTTGTTTAATTTCTGTCCGGTGGGGATATGGATATGTGGGCAAAGTCTTATGAAGTTTTGACCAGGTCGTAGACATAAATGAGGTGGTCGTCATCGAACTTGATAAAGTAGACCGATGGCTTGGCCTCCACCTGGTGGATGACCATGCCTGTTCGTTTCCCCCCGTCCTCTTTGGCGTACTCCACCTGTTTACCCACCAGACTGTCCACCACCTCTCCAGGCTCCCTTTCAGCTGGGACACTATCATCTGAAAAAGAATGGGAATCAAATATCACAGTAGATGACTCAAAATCAGATGGCAATTGCTATAGTTTTTAAGGTAATGACTAGTTTATTCTGTTTTTCATATAGAAATCCCTCGTTTTTTGCGAGAAACGCGTTCCAAAAATTTCCTGTGATAGTCTAAACCAGCAATGAAGAAACCTTTATTTTTATTTATTTTTATTACTCAATAATGACCAATATTTATCATTGATTGCTGCTATTACAGTTGCTGTATACAGGGTTTTTATATTGTTTTCTGTCTTATGTTGTGTAAATCCAGATTTTTATTATTATTATAATTTTTATTTTTGTATTTGTTTTTAGCGCTTTGGTAATTGCACTACTTTAAAATTATATGTTCCTTTTTAAATTCTATGTTACTTTAATTTCTATGTGTATAAGTGAAATATATGGGGCAGCTTTGAATTTCATGACACTGTGTAATGACAATAAAGGTATTCTATTCTATTCTAATACATAAAACAAATAAAAAATAACTTCTGTACAGTCACTCAGTTTTTTGCTCAACTGTACGAGATCCACTTTACAAGACACTTTGACGCCATCATGTGGACGTTATGGAAAACTGAATTTACTTTAGCAACATTAGCCATATTGGACAAAAAAAAAACACCCACAAATATATCTGGACCTGCAAAAAAAATCAAATAAATAAATTTATATTCTGTTTTTAAATTTCACAAAAAACACTTATTTTTCCATTATCTGAAAAAAGGGCCAGGGAGCCACTCGGGAGCACCAAGAGCAAGTTTAGTGAGTCGAGATGCGTTATTATTAACATGATGGCTTTTAGATTAACTTGTAGTTGAAAAATATTTGCGTATACATTATGTAGCTTCGTCGAGTTGTTTTTCCTATATGTACAACTCAGACTGCAATGACCTAGACGCGCAGGCAGAGGCAGGTACAGAAAAGAGGCGGGGTGACGTTAAGCCAATCAGAATGCAAAACATAATGACAATCTGGGAAGTAGAAAAACTTTGATAAGAAAACCACAATAAAGCAAGGGATTACTTGTATTGGCATGCGAAAGAGATCACATAGGATGCATGTTTGTTATTTTGACCATAATGCGTCACTGTTGTTAGTTATTTTTACTATGATGCACTGTCTATATTATTGTCACTACCAGTCAGTATTTTGTTGTTATTTGACTTCTTCAACCTTTAGGACGAATCAGCTTTTGTAACCTAAGAGATTTAATTAAAAAATACATTTGGAAATTGGCATTGTGAGGGTTACTGCGTTAGTCCTCTCCTGTTCTCCTTGCAAGTTCAAAATGAATTGCTGGTATTCTACAGCTCATCCTTTAAGAGCCTGCTGAAATACTGCGTTTCCGTCTGCTACGCGAGCTATACTGAAGTGGACAGAGGGAGGCTGCAGAGGAGGACAGTGAAAGCAACACAGGACATCGTTGCCTACCCTCTCCTCTCACTGATGGACATTGTTGGATTATTAAAATAGGAAACTGAGTATGTTGTCAACTAAACATGAGTTTTCCAGCTATATTAAGTTTATTATTTCATCATCATAACATTACTTAAATGA
This sequence comes from Urocampus carinirostris, assembly GCF_059441175.1. Taxonomy (NCBI): domain Eukaryota; kingdom Metazoa; phylum Chordata; class Actinopteri; order Syngnathiformes; family Syngnathidae; genus Urocampus; species Urocampus carinirostris. The sequence continues at coordinate 33,373,667 of NC_142364.1, forward strand.
AAACATTACTCATTTAGTTGTTATAAATGCACGTATGTTCATCCACACATTTGAATTTACTTGCTGTATCTTTTCATATCAGTACTTTCACAGCATTGGTCTTTGGATGAGTCAGCCCTCATCTTATCATACAACCTTCAAAATACAGCTGCAACCAGTTTTAACAAAAGGTTTTGAAAAATATGTGATTTCCTTTCTTTGCCTGTTGAAGTTTCAAGTTCCATTTTGCAAATCCACACCCCTTTCCTATTTAAACTTTGGTTAACACATTTCGTTGTCTTTTGGGGGAGACATGCTTCCCATCGACTGGTCCAGAGTGCACTCTGATTTTGTCTTTATTTTGAAACTTTGTAATAAATGTCCTCAACTGCATTGCTTGTCCCCAGCTTTATTTTTTTAAAGTCCGAATACGCTGGTCCCGGAAAAGAACATGCAGCGAGACATCGGAAATGTCCTCCGCCTTCAACATCTACTCCAATCGGTGCCATAGCATCATCGAGGACAGGTTACATCCAAGGGCCCAATTCTTTGACTTCCTGCTTTTACGAAAGCGCTCGACGTTCATCAGAGCAAAACAAACCAACAGCTTCTTCTCAAGAGGTATTACCACCTGAACTCCCATCTACAGTACCAATGAACACAATGTACTGTACAACTGTCACCGTATTGTACAACTTTGAATATGCACATATTTATTATTTACCATTAATATATAGTTTTTAATATGTTTTATCATTTTGCACGGTTTTACCTTGTTAATTTGTTTTACTTACACTGAAAGGAGTAGCCCTCCAGCTGTGTTATACTAAAAGGCCATTGATCCATTGATTGATGTCTTCATTCCTTAGTGACTACCAGGGCTGCAAGAATTACATCAATCATAAAAATAGTGGACAATGACTTCAGTTATCAACTATTGTTGCGAGAAATGTTTTTTCAACAGCGTGAGACAGCTTGAATATAATCTCTGCTGAGAGTTGCTCATGTGCAATAGCGTCTCTCTTAAGAGGTAACATAAAGAAATGACGGCGTCAACATCAAGTAAGTGTACCGAAACTTCTGTCTGGGTGCATTTTAGTTTGCGTACAGCAAAAAAAAAACTACTTGCAAAATTTTTAAAAGAGACCTTGGGTATCATGGCAGAACCTGAATGATGCACCAACATTTAAAGACAGAAGAAGTCGGATAGGTGAACGAAATTAAGTCTGTCTCGCCTCTGTAAAATTTAGGTAACATTCAAGGCAATACAGTTTTGATGACATGCATTGTACATTTTATACGCGTATATTTTGGTGTAAAAGAGAGGTTGAGCGTTAGTTTTGACTTGATTTAACTGAGAACATGACAGCCACACAGAAGTTGAGTCGTATTACCCCCAAAAGTAAATTATACTCACTGGAATCAGGCATGATGCGCAGATCTCCTTCTTTAAAGTCATCTAAAAGTTGGTACATGTAGAGAACGGGGTCCTTCTCATAAGTGATATAGAACCAGGTGGTCATGATGGGGGCCCGGGCTAGCACCATTCCTCGCCATTCCTCTTTTGGACCTTCTTCTGTCTCAAACATATGTTCCACCGCTTTGCCAATCATTGTGTCAGCAAGACTGACGTCTGTCAGGCGGGATTTAGCTGCATAAAATGAAAAACAAAATATGTGTCGCTACGTGTAGGGCAACCATTTTATGCTCACTCTTACCCAGACGGTCAGGGAGCACCTCCAGTCCTTGGACCCTCTCATCTTTGTGTAGCTCCAGGCCATAAACACAGTCAAAGCCATCATATTTGATCAAATAAAGAGATGGATTCACTGGCACCTGGTTGGTTTAAAAAAACAAAAAACGAAGAACATAAGGGCTAAAATGTTGGCATTCTCAGGAAGAGGGTTTAGAATGTTGCATTTACCTTTTAACAAGAAAAAAACACACGTTTACAAAGGGGATGATAATATGATATTTATTATAATAATTTCTGCATCCAGGAAAAAACAACTGTAAAAAAATTAAATTTATAGCTTATTGTTACCGGTACTTTAAAATAATGTACACACAAAAACATTTTACAGCCCTTTTTTTGGAAAGTGCTAATTGTTTGTGGAGTTTGTCGATTACATGTGTGGTGTCAGACTAAATGTATTTTACTTTTACTCTTATGGATTAAAGTGGAGCTTGGACCTAAATCTTGACCCTTGGCACTTTTTTAAGAGGAGCTGAGCTGTACCAGCGTCTATACCATACACACAAGGAGATCAGAATGATCAGAAAGTCCCCCATAAAATTAGAATCATTAGAATAATCAAGCAAATACATTGATTAATTGATTTTTATCTGTTTTCCCATAGATCATCATATTCAAAGGTTATAATGAATTTAAGATCAACAGCTTTGATAAATAATTGACAAAACAGAAGGGAAAACTGGGCTGACAGGAAAAAGCTTATCTTGGTCCCATTCCCTTGACAATCAAAACACTTTTCACACTAATCATGTCATTCTGCACCGATTATACTCTATAGGGGTGCGAGGGCGTTGGAGCCCATCCGAACCATCCTCGGGCAGTGGGCAGGGGACACCCCCGTACTGGTTGCCAGCCAGTCACAGGGCATTGTTCATGTCATGTAACCACATTTTTATAACGAGGCATTTGATGCAATATAAATCACATCTCATCATCACCCAAGAGAAATAATCATGAACGCTTAATAAAAGAGAAAAAAAAAATCTAAATCAGCATAATCATCCATCCATCCATCCATCCATTTTCTGCACGGCTAATCCTCAGTAGGGTCGCGGGGATGCTGGAGCCCATCCCAGCTGTCTTCGGGCAGTGGGTAAGGGACACCCTGAACTGGTTGCCAGCCAGTCGCAGGGCACACAGAGACAGACGACTCACTCGCTCATTCACACTGAGGGACAATTTGGACCGGACAATTAACCTGACACACAGTGGAACCTCGGTTTTCGAACGCCTCTCAGTTCGCACAAATCGGTGCTCAACCAAAAATTTCGAGAAATTCTTGTTTCGCTGTTTGGTCAAAAAATCGGTCTTCGAACGCTGGTAATGTGTGAGTGCGTACGCTGCGGTGCGATGCTGAGCGGCGCGATGCTGAGCGGCGCACGGGTGTAGATGGCCCCCACCCCTCGTGAACAACTTTTATCACGTGTGTTACAATGTATGTGTTTCACCCGGTGCGGTTAGAAGGGGGGCACCAACTGTCAATGTAAACACCTAAGTATGTCACTCAGCTTTACTGGAAACTTCAGTGTTTACATTGACAGTTGGTGCCCCCTTCTAACCGCACTGGGTGAAACACACACATTGTAACAACGTGCACACGTGCCTCTTTTTTTTGCTTTTGACATTAAGGAACGGGGTAAGAAATCCTATTCATAATTCTTTTCTTTATCCTTTTTTATTTTTACACGTTCATGTTAGCGTAATCTTTCGTACGGAAGATTACGATAACGCGAACGTACGATTAGCCTGGGTTAGCTTTATGATTCGAGGTAAACATTCAAGGTGTTGGAACTGAGCCCAAAATTCAGGGTGTTGGAACGGAGCCCCCTTACCAAATGAATTGCTAGCCACTTGTGGTGCTAAATGACTTGTAAACGACCTGATTTTTTATTTTTACACGTTCATGTTAGCGTAATCTTTCGTACGGAAGATTACGATAACGCAAACGTACGATTAGCATGTGTTAGCTTTATGATGACGTTGATCATTCATGCTAAACATTCAGGGTGTTGGAACGGATTAAAACGATTTTACATTATTTTTGGTGGAAAAATTGATCTTCGGTGATCGACCAAATTGTTTTTCGACCAGGCTTCTGGAACGGATTATGGTCGAGAACCGAGGTTCCACTGTACATGCTTTTGGAATGTGGGAGGAAACCGGATTGCCCGGAGGAAACCCACGCAGGGAGAACATGCAAACTCTACACAGGAGGTTTGATCTCATGACCTCAGAACTGTGCTGCTAACCACTGCGCCACCGTGCAATGACTGTACAGTACTCTTCAAAATAATAGCAGTCCAATGTGACTAATCAGAATATCTCAGGTTTTAGTATATATTTTATTATTACATGCCAGACAAGTTACCAGTAGGTGCAGTAGATTCTCATGAAACAAACAAGACCCAGCATTCATAATAGGCACCCTACAAGGGCTGTGCGATTGGGCAAATAGTTCCAAGGCGTGTGTTCAAAATAATTGCAGTGTCTGCTGTTGACTGAACAAACTCCCAAAGAATGGTAGGATTTAGCAATCCTGATATTTATTTGCATGGCCACAGATGTTTATTATTGCTTCACATCCGTGCAGCATAGAGTCAACCAACTTGTGGCACCTTACAGTTATTTCACTACATTATTGCTTATCAACATTCCACAACATTAACGACATTTGTGGTTTTTGTGGTTTTAAAATAAGCTTACGTTATGTAAAATAAATACAAATTTCTCTACCTATGAGTATTTAAAAAAATGGCTCATTTATACATAGTGTGTTGCCCTTACAGCGAGTGTTTTATTTAATAAATAATTTGCTGTATTTAGAATATACCACAAGGCTGAAAACGGATGTAAGTTCATTAAGAAGTATTAAACAAAAATATTTCAGCGACGCATAAATTGCGTGACACAACGAATTGATGAACTAATTTGTTGCCAACACTTTTAATCATTTATTTGAATCGATTTTATCGATTCTTTGTTGCAGCCCTAATATATATATATATTTGTTTCTAACCTGGTCAAGCACTGTTCCTTTCCATACAACATGCCCACTTCCATCCTTCCAGATGTGTTGGATCCTGCAGCCCACAATGTTGCGTCGTGGCTGTGACAGAACTTTGGTGGTTGGGCCCAAATTGCTCTTGTGTTTCCTACAAAGAGAAAACAAATTTTACCATCAACATTATTAGGAGTGCAGTTAAAGTGTAAGTGTAGTGACTCACTTATTAGGATTTTTTTTCTTCATCATATTTGCAGAAACACCTGCATGCCCTAAGAAAAGCAGACATAATACAGAGTCATAAGGCAAAGAAAAATTGAGATTAAAAGCAAGCTGGCAAGTGTAAAAGATAAATAAATCTTGAAGGGCAAAGAACCTGTATCAGCAGTGTCTCTGGGTTCCGGTGTGCTCTTCATTCATCTGGAGGCAGGGAGGCAGCAGGGCTGCCCACAATGCAGCTTAAATGCAAAACCCTCTAAAGCTGTAAAAAAAAATATAATAAAAAAATAAATAAAAAAATACAAAAAATAAATACTTTTGAATTCAAACACTTTGACAGATCTAGGTGAACTTTATTGTTGAACACAACAAAAAATGAAAAGAAACGCCATGCAGTCCACATGACTGCTCATAACCAATGTGCTTCTATCAAGCTTGTTCATAATTCCTGTAATTTTTACTAGAGGTAAGATCAGGCCAAAAAAAAGCACCCGAGCCCGACGCAGGCCCGAGGGGTATTAAACCCGACCCGGACCGAGCCCGACTAATTAACTGGATTTGCTGGCCCGGCCCGAAAGGGGCCCGAAATTACATATTTTATTTATAAGGAGGGGTGATTTATGATAACAAATTAAACTCTGCCTTTTGTTACAACATCTAGGCCTAAGTTAAATAAAACTGTATAAACATTTACATCTTTTATATTTCTGTGTCTGCACTGCAGATGTTACATTAAGCGACAATCTGTCATTGACGTTTTTTTTTTTTTGAGGTAGCGAAAACATTTAAGGGCGTCCGTCATTTTGACGACTTGATCATTGGGCCATAATCCACAGCAGCAGTAGTAGTACGTCCTTAAGATTTTAGCGCAGCACTTTCATTGAGGGGGTGTTGACGTGTTGTGCCCTTTTCCGACTCCTATGCAAATTCCCCCCCCCCCCCCCCCTGATCGTATTCTATATAAAACGCTTATTAAAACAATAAAGCGAGCTAATTATAATAATTGGGAGATCCTAGTCTATATAACGCGTTTATTTAAACAATAAAGCGTGATTTTATTCTGCAAATTGCGTTTTTTAACGCGGATGAAAATGTCACCAACGTCAATGTACGCTTCCGACAAAAGCGATCGTATTCTATATATCGGGGATACCAGGCCAAAATCACGCGAATTTGCGGAGGGGAAGATTATTAAAAGGACAGCATTCACGTCACGTCACGTGCACAGAGCATGCTCTGGCTCCGTTAAAAGCAATTACAGCTCCTTCTCCATTTTATCCAAATTATTTATTTTATAACAAGTATTCCTTGTTCTAGTATCCATACATAGTTTAAGTATATATTTTTAATGAACATATATTTATAATTATTAATTAATTTAAAAAAAAAAAAAAAAAAAAAAAGCAGGACCGAACCCGACCCGACCCGACCGTATGACTGACATTTCAGGCCCGACCCGGCCCGAAATTGCCTCGGGTTCGGGTTCGGGTTCGGGCTCGGGCCATAAATCTTAGGTCTAATTTTTACCCCAAACACCCAAAAATGTGTAAAAGGTATAAGTGTGCCAGTGCTACATTGCAAAAAATTATTATTGTTCCACTGGAAGATTATTTCGCCCATTTTCACCATTTTTTAAAAATAATTCTGGTAATAGTGGCAATTTATTACACGCAGTCACTTTAAACGACTAAAATGATCTTTAATGGCAGATAACTTAGCTCATGTTATGTATGGTAAAATATTTCTTACATAACAGTCAGAAGATAATAGTAAATAAGCAAATAACAAGAATTATTTTGGCACTACTAAATTATTATTATGATTTTAAATTTTTTAAAGCACGAGGGGTAGGAAGGCTTTCTGATATTCATATTTTTTTAATAACTTTTCAATTGTGAAATTATTTATATTCTAGATTCCATAATTTAACCATATGCGATAATAGCCTTATCTACTAGCATACCTTGTATGCGATAATGCCTGTACTGATGCAGTCATCACATGAGAAATGTGGGAACAGTAATGTCAATATTGCATGGAAAACATTTTAAATAATTATTTGCTAATTAACAATTGTTAAGACCATGGACTTAACCATGAAAAGAGCTACATATAGCTTGTGAGCCATAGGTTCCCAATCCCTGCTTTACACCAACAGCAATGGCAAACAAATGATAAAGGTGCTGCTTCTGAGTCAATGGTGAGAATGGAAACCAGTACTGTATCTGTTTCACGTGGGGAGCAAACTCTATCCCAAAACTCAGACTGGGGAGGGATAAGCACCGTCAGGCTGTACTTGCCCAAGACGCACCACAGAACATGACCCAAGGATCTGTGAACCGTGTATAATGGACACACACTTATTGGCCTCGAGAGCTTATCATAAACCAGGGAGGTCAAATGTTTAGCCTCCAACCTAGTTAAGCCATAAAACCCTTGCTTCACAACTTGACACTTGAATACAAATTAATAAATTGATAAATTAATTAATAAAGGTTTCTACTTCGCGGGTTTTGACTATCACAGGACCCTTTTGGAAATCAACCACGCAAAAAACAAGGGATTACTCTACTTTAACTAGGTCAGGGGTCAAGATATTTTTTCACCCAAAGAGCCATAAAAGCAAAACTATTTAGATTTTTTCTTTTGAGAGAGCCATCCCATATATTTCAAGACTAAATAGTTTCTGGAAACAAAATCTAACTCTTCAGGACATCTTATTTCACTGTGTGATGTTAGGTGATTTGATAAAAATTATGAAATTATGAGCTTTTGGGTGATTACAATTTTTTTCTGTGGGTTTTTATCAAAGTGTCTCTACAATTAACACAAATGGTTTAATGAGCTTCCTTACAAAGGCCTATTTAGCGATTTACAGCTAAAACAGGATATGTTGGTGTGACACTTTAACTGTAAACTGTAGTCAAGACTGTGCCCCATATATACTCTTTTTGTTATTTATATGCTTCCGCTTGGTGGTATTATCCGATAGTATAATAATAATTTCCATTCCTATGCAGATGAAACTCAACTGTATCTGCCACTAGAGATAACTGGACAGTAAAGTTGTAGAAATCTGGAGGCTTGCCTAACTTAGATTCAAAGATGGAAGGCGGATTCAGAAGTGGTGAATGGAAAATAAATCCTGTTTCCAGGATTTGGGCTACATTGGGAATTAAAATAAAATCAATTGGTAATAAATGAATCCATGACTCACCTGCTGTGAGTTTGAGACCCTGATTTAGCAATACTTACTATATTCTGTCATTAGGTGCTAAGCCATCTTCCCTGTTTTTAGGATTCAGGCTGCTCTTTAGCTGCATATAGATCCGAAACAGATCTGTGAGGGGAAAAAAAGAAAAGTCAATAACTTGCAGCAAAATAAACTTTGTCATACTTTTACCTTAAATTGCACCTTGAATGGCAAACGATTAAAACCTATTAATTTTCCACAATGACTTTTTCAAATATTCTCCATACAACAAATACTTTTATACGTATCGAATGGAACTCAGCCAATGTGTACTTTTTACCTTTATAAGAATGTTTACAACAAAACGGTCAGAAGAACTATTGAGTCTGCAATTGCTTAGTTAAGTTTCCAAGTCTGGAACATGAGACTTGAGCCTGATAGGGAATCCCCAGTGTAATATTTATCAACAGGTAGGGTCTTAGGCAACACATTGAACATTTGAGAAGAGCAACAAAAATAAAGGCACACAATGAAAGTAGTCTTTTAATTTATGACAGTGACCAGAACTTTGACATAAAGATGGACGGTCTAGTCAACAAAAAATAATTAGCATTTGTAAAGATTTACAAAGGCATTCAAAGGGCAAATGGCACATGGAAACAATTACCGTATTTTCCGCACTATAAGGCGCACCTAAAAGTCTTATTTTTTTTCAAAAGCTGACCATGCGCCTTATAATACAGTGCGCCTTATATATGGCTCAATATTAAATCGCAAGGTCTCGCAACTTACGCAACAGCCGCCGACTCGATTTTCCCCCCGAACGTGGAGTAGTCCGCGGTGTATGCTGGGATTTATATACCGGCGTTTCATTGGCTAACCAATGTGTCAATCATCATTTGAATCGATCGCTGTTGGCTAAAGTTATTCGGAGCCTTGGATTGGCTAGAGGGCCAAACAAACCCTGCAATTGGCCGAAAAAGATGACTGAATAGCAAGCTTGCTAAACTACGCCATAAAGAAACATGTTTCATTAGTCTGTATTTGTAAACATTTTACTCTCCTGGATTTACTACACTCACGGTTGTAAGAAGACCATGATTGCGTATCATTATTGAACGTGAGAACTTAGGTGAGCTATGCGGCTTTATATTTTCCCGGTATCTTGTTTTAGAACGATCTTGATGTTGCTGTGATGAGTTGAGTGAATTAAACTCAATTCCAAGTGTTTATTGTCATATGCACAGTAAAGTTGCGAGCGAAAAAGAAAATAGAAACTAAGGAATGGTTGGCATTTCTTGAATCCCAAGACTTTAACCTTCCGAATGATGTTTGAAATGATGCATTTGAGTGACATCGTACGGACACCGCATCCGCACGTGTCTACGACACGTATTTGCTTCTTTGCAAGCTTTGGGAATGTTAAGGGGGTAATCAGTTTGACTGAATCATCCGACTGTTTTGTCGACGTTCCCATTGTAGCGCCTTATAATCCGGTGCGCCTTATCTATGGAAGATATAGGACTAAAAACTATTTTTTGGGGGTGCGCCCTATAACCCGGTGCGCCCTATAGTGCGGAAAATACGGTAGTTTAAGTCAGGGGTCACCTCAATTTTCTATTCTCCGCTGGAGTTTGGGTCTGGGTGAGGTTTCCCCTAAGAAAATATACTTTGGTTCTTAATTTTCTTTAAAAAAAAATCCATACAAAATCAATTTTACAGATGATGATTTTCTAATGACTTTCAGCCTTTGATTTTCTGAAGATGAAATGTTCTGAATGCGGCTTCTTGCAAAATAGAAACATTTAACTTTAGTGACATATGACAATGCAAACTCTACAAAGTTGTGTTTCATGACCATGATCAAGCCAATAAAACATTTACATTTGTGTGTTAATGTTTAACACACAACAGAAACTCAAAGTATTTAATTTGCGAGCTAGACACACAAGTTTGTCTTTATTTTTTTATTATCTTATAAGTTAATAATAAGATAATGCATAGGTGTAGAATTTCATAGATAAAGTATCGTATTTAGTTGCGCGCTGGGGGTGGGGAGGGGCTTTGGGGGGCGCGAGATGTTTTGGGTGGCACGGCGGAAAATAATTGAGAAGTAACGCATTAAACTTACATATTAAGGCGGGGGCTTCACATTGTATTTTGGCGGGCCACAACTGGCCCTCTGCCCGTTTGGCACTCTTGGTTTAGGTTAATAGAACAGTGTTCCCATTTTTCTTCAATGACATACCCTCGGTTCAATATTTATTACCTGACTAAAACTAGTCAGATCCTGCCAATTAACAAAAGATAAACAATTAAATAAGTATTAGTAAGTATTTACTTCATTTTCTTTTTCATTTTTGTAGTAGAGTATTTTAGTATTGTTTTGACACAGCATAATGCATGTGAAACATTTTTTCTAGTAAATAATAAATGAATACATGCATTATGTCATTATTTATTTCATTACTTATTTTGTCAAGTATTTTGTTGTGTGATTTTTCATATATTTTGCATATTATTTACATACTTTACTTTAAGTGCAGTGGTTAGCATATTCACCCATCACGCGAAAGTGCCCAGTCCGTTACCGGGTGGAAACATCTGTTGGGCTGAAGAGGTATGGGCGCTACCTGGCTGTACTTGCCCAAGAAACACCACAGAAAATTGTGCCCCTACGACCCAAGTGGTTAAAGGATCCAGCCATTTTGTCACTACAAAATGTAACTCAAATGAGGGGGCGCTTTTCACCAATTGGTGATAAAAACACTGCAGTTGATTGCTGCAAACATTAATCAACCAATCGGTGAAAAAGTCAGCAGGACATGACAAAATACATAATAAATGACAATATACTCAACAAAATACACAACAAAAACATGAAAGAATAAATTACAAAATGCTTAAATGTATAAATAAATTGCATTAATATCATATATTTGTACAAATGTATTTATTTATACATTTTTTAATACATATGGCGAGATCAGTCCTCTATATCTACAAAGCCCAAAAAAATCTAAGAAAAAACCCCCAGAGAGATTTTGCTGCGTTTTGCTGCAACTGATGGTGATTTTTTTATCTTGTTGCCATGGGCAACATGTGATTAGTCATCTGTTGTAGTAGGGCAGAGTTGTTTTGGACAGAAACAGGTCAGTGTCATCCTCTGCTGCATTGAAACCAGAGGATGAGGGGCCCGAGGTTCGTGGGAGGGGAATTCAAAATGGGGGCGTATTGAATAATCACGGGCAAAAAAAAAACAAAGTTTGTACACCTTTTAAATTATTGTTTGTGAGCAAATATGTTATGCTTAGAAAAAGATCCATTGTCATCCATGATTACACTATGTAGGGTAGGCTACTAAAGTAGGCTGAATGGTAAAGCATATTAGTGAAAAACTATGGTAAGCTAAAAATTTTAAGTTGACATTCGTGTACTGATCCGGCCTGCCTAAGAACAGAAAGTCTAGATCCGGCCCCAGAGTGACACTGAGTTTGGCATCCCTGTTCTATAGGGCCACAGTGGAGAGCACATGGGCATACGAGATCAACGTCTGGTATGGTGGAAGCACGACGAGATCAACGTCTGGTATGGTGGAAGCGCGACAGCAGATCGGAGAACCTTACAGAGAGTCATCAACACAACCTGGAAAACCACCAGCTGCTCTAAGCCTTGTCTGGAGGACATTCCTGGCTTCCGCTACCTCAACAGTGCCATCAAAATTATTGCTGACTCCATTCACCCCAGCCACCACCTCTTTGACCTGTTGCCTTCTTGTAGGCGCGACAGTTCCCTCAAAATAAGGACTCACGGGCTCAAAGAAAGTTTCTTCACCAGAGCCATAACCACTTTAAACAAGCACACCAGACTCTGAAAGAAAGTCTTGCCTATGTAAAGGAAAATGTGTAATTATATATTTATTTTTTATTTTAATTTTTGCACAATGTGCAAAATGTTCTTGCACTATTTATTATTGCACAATTTTTCAGATGCACATACAACTTAAGCCAGTCTACAACCAGTCTACATTCATCCATCCATTTTCTGTACTGCTTATTCTTAGTAGGGTAACCTGGGTGCTGGAACCCATCTCAGCCATCTTCGGGGAGTGGGCAGGCGACACCCTGAACAGTTAGCCAGCCAGTCGCAGGGCACACAGTGACCGACAACTCACTCGCTCATTCATACCTAGGGACATGCATGTTTTTGGAATGTGGGAGAAAACCGGAGTGCCTGGCAGAAACCCACGCAAGCACGAGGAGAACATGCAAACTCCAAACTTCCACTCACCCGCCGTGCCGCCGTATCAATTCATGTTTGTCCCAAAGTGCCAAATCAAAATCTCATTGTAAACAAGGTACACTATGTTGTTATCAATGACAATAAAGACAATTCTATTTGATTCTGTTAATTGCATGGCTGAAAATGGTTCTGTTATTTTTGTTCAGTGCCTATACTACAAAACAAAGCCATTTACTTGTGGTGTCTGCAGCGGAAAGTGTTCAACAACAACTAAAAAGTAATATATTTTGTCAGCTTCATTAAAAAAAAAAATCGTATGTTAGAAAATCTACTACAACTCATGAGTTATTTTATCTGCAAATTGTGTTTAGTCTCACTCAGAGAATAGTGAAGTGTAAAATACTTAACCACACACGAGCAAATACTCCAAGAATAGAATCAGATCTATGTTGTTGAATACTTAAACATTTTAACATGTTCTGCGAGTTATAAAGTCACATGATAAACATTTCACCATTAAAAAAAGAGTTTTGGGACTTATAACTTCAAATGCATCATATATATATATATATATATATATATATATATATATATATATATATATATATATATATATATATATATATGTTTCCCTAAGTCATCAACAAAAGTTAAGTGATGCTTTTACATACTGACCACTTTAATTAACAATTTTTCACTCAAATAAAAAAAATATCCTCAATTATTGTAAATCATATATTTTTTTCTCAATTGCTGCCGTTAAATGTCATTGCACTATTAATACAATGCACTATTGTTTTTCATTGCATTATTATTATTATAACTTGCACCAGTTTTCCAAGAACTATGTTGTAATTATTTTTTGCCTAGTTATCCTGATAGTCTTTTCTCTTTTTTTTTCTTCAACGTCTTTCGTACACATTTTACCCTGGAGTGCCACGTCTAATCTTGTTGCTTACATTGTTTCACAACGTTGATATCAATGACAATAAACACCATTCCATTCTTTGTTACAACCTTGCCAATGTACTATATATGAAATTTTACAATGAACAATTTAAGCAAAAACATGAAACAAACATCAGGGGTCGCCGGGCTGGTCCCAGCGGGCACAAGATAGTCCTCGAAAACCACCTGAGTAGCCATTGGACTAGTTCTGAAAATATATCATGGGTCATTGGGATTTACCGGGAATTTTTGATTTCAAACTAGCATGGTGTTTAGTGGTTGACTGAGCTTATTTTAACATCTAATAATTGCAATGTGGTAACACGGAGTAATAACATTTTATCAAAAGAACTGTACGGAATTTTGAACATTGTTACTCTCGGGGCAATCTCCTGTTACGATTGCAGCCTTAGTCAGCTTGTTCATGATGAGCGTGCAAGTACAGTACATGCATTTCTTAGACGCGCTCTTTTTTTTTTTTTTTTTTTGCTTCTCGCCAATAGCTTACAAGCTTTATAAACTTTCTTTCTGCTTTTCGGCTGCATATTTTACTGTTTGCATCTTGTAATCTGCAGAGTATGATTTCATTTTCAGTGCACACTTAATTTGAGGGACCAAGCCCAGAGTAAACCCGAAGCTGCGTACGAAGAGCGCACTTTGGTGCCGAAGTACGCAAAACCCTGACTATAGTAAATCTCTGGTTCACTTCAGGTTGGGTCCCATAAATCAGGTTAGGGATCGGGTTGGTTCGGGTTTATATAGCCGCGGGCTGGGTCAGGTCGGGCTGGTTTTTTTTAGGCCCGATCTAACCTCTTATTGTGGCCCTTCAAGTTTAAACTGATCACTTCAATGCCCCGTTTTCCTCTAGAATAAAAACAAACCAATTCTGCTTATTGTGTTTATATTGGCTGCTTATACTTCTTTGTTATAACCCTTCTGGTGTATATGACATTTGACAATGAATGGTCAAGTCAAAAACATCAAACAGACTTAAATAAGGAACAACTTTTATATCTACATGAATAAATACAATTTTGGATTTAAGAGTATTTGATAAATGGGTATGGCAAAATGCTGCATAGGTGCTAGTGCGCTGCCATTTTTACTGGTGTTCATGTGGGAAATCAACTGGATTGCTTTCCCCGCAGAATCTAACTTCAGGTTGTTTCATGGTGGCTATTAAGGATCATAGTGAGGAAAATTGTGAGTTTGCAATGCATTGAACAAAACCATAATGCAACACATCACCTTATGTTTTAACATTAACATCATAATAACCATGAAGGATGTAGTATTGTGTTTACTTCCGAATAACAAAGACTGCTTGTTTTTTTCCTCAATACTGTGTCAAATATACCATTGCAAGCGAATTAGCTGGGGGGAGAGAAGAATTATACTGACACCATCCCCAGTGGCTGAGAAACGAGCAAGCAGGTTCTGCAGGGCCAGCGTCAGCCATATTGCTCGTTTAGTTTACTCTTGGTTGTTTAGCCAAAAATACATTAGCCATACAAAAAAAGGGGTAGTGGCAAAAGAGTACTGTCAAAAAGATAAATGCCGCAGTAATAATACACAAACACGGCAGACAGGATTCTGTTCTGGGCAGTCTGGTACTGCTGCTGTTGCTGCTGTTGACGGCCCCTCCCCCGTCAGCCGCCACACCAACCCATTGCGCTTTGCCAAAACGAACGCACACTGTTGTTGTTTTGGGCAGTTTATGTTTTGACACGCAATATGAGCGTCAAGGAGAAGTTTTCTTCCGCCTTACCGTTATTATTTTGCAACGAAGTAAGACTACGGTGAGTTGTCTCGCCTTCAGCTGACCGTCCACAGAAACCGTTTTCAATACACCAGATCGCGAAGCCGACTCTTCGGTCATCTATCCATGGAAAGTTAAGACTACACTCAAACGGTTGAGAATTCCGGCAAAACCTTTCAAAATAAAACAATGCATCACAAGGACAAGGGAACTTCGTCGAACTAAAATGAAAGAAACGTCTTCTCTAAATTTATTTTACTTTCCTTTCTGGGCTGTGTTTACTGTTATGAATTCGTGGCTTCACTAGCCTCACTTTCTCTCGCCGCTTTGGCACAGCTATGTAAAATAGTGCAACAGCGAAGCAACTCTTCGTGTAGAAGGCTTTTTTCTTGCTAAATTGTGTTCCATCCTTCTGCAAAATTCAGTTAGGAGAACAGATTAGTGCTTGTGACCATGGGCGTAACCAGTCCATTTTGGGTGATACTCAAGCACCCCTAAATTCAACTCAAACGCCCCCCAAAAATATAGCTATTTTAAAACCTTATTTTCCTCAATAAAGGACAAAATAGGCTTGAATATGAAAACACTTGCTAAAAATATAAAAAGAAGTAAAATACAATAAAACTGTGAACAACGGAGCGTCCGAAAAACACTGCCTTAAAATGGTTGACTAAATTTTAAATCCTAGCACTGTATTGTAGCATTTCTGCAGTAGTATTTTTGTAATATTTACATAGTAGAATTTTTGTAATATATCTGTAGTATCATAGTACTTTGGTTGCATTTTTTAGTATTTTTGTAGTATTTCTGTAGTCATAATTTCTGTAGTATTGCAGTAGTATTACTGTAGTTTTCTTTTTGAAGTATCTTTTTAGTATTTTTGCAGTTTTTTGTGGTATTTCGATAGTAGAATCTTTGCAATATATCTGTAGTGATTTTGTAGTATTACTTTAGTGTTTGGCTTGCAACCAGTTCAGGGTGTCCCCTGCCCACTGCCTGGAGATGGCTGGGAAGGGCTCCAGCCCCCCCGCGACCCTAATGAGGATAAGCGGTACGGCTAATGAGATGAGAGATGAGATGAGACTTTGGTTGTATTTTTGTAGTATGTTTTGAAGTATATCTGCAGTCAGATTTTTGTAGTATTTCTGTAGTATTTTTATAGCATTATTGTACTTTTATTTTGAAGTATTTTGTAGTATTTCTAAAGTAGTATTTTGTAATATTTGTAATTACATATAATTTTTATGTATCATGGTATTGCTGTAGTAGTGTTTTAGTAGTATTTTAGACAAAAAAGTATGTTAGGTCCATATTTTTAAGCACTAAATAATAATAATAATAGTAATAATGATAAAGCCCTGCGACTGGCTGGCAACCAGTTCAGGATGTCCCCTGCCCACTGCCCGAAGATAGCTGGGATGGGCTCCAGCACCCCCGCGACCCTACTAAGGATAAACGGTGCAGATAATGGATGAATGGATGGATAATAATAATAACAATGATATTTAGTTAAGTAGTAATTTTGTAGTATTTTTGTTTCAGACACATAAAAAAGAAAAGGGGACAAAGTTGGCACCCAAAGTTTTTTTATTATTGGTACTATATTTACTATTATATATACCGTCATTATATTTTGACCATTTTTCTGGGGTGCACCGGATGAAGAAGCCTGACAGGGCATAGTTTGCCCACCTCTGATTTGGGAGCTCAGCACCCCCAAAGCTCTGAACCTAAAATCGTCCCTGCTCGTGACCAACAAATGAAAGGAGGAGAAAACTACTAAACTACATACCTGTCAACCTCAGCCAATTGTTCTCGTTATTATTGATTGCAATCCCTCTTGTACAACGATATAAATTAAAAAGACAACACGCCACCTATTTACTGACAGCAAGATAGACTATTTAGAATAAAAATAAAGAGCATTTGTGTAAACAAGTTTATTTAGGTGAGTTTATTCAAGTGAAACACAAAATTCTTTCAGCATCCTTCCTAGTTCTTTACTACGGAAATTCTACAAAAAAATGTGTTGCAGAAATACAACAAAAATACTACTGCAGCAATAGTACAAAGGTCCTACTTCGGATATAGTACAAAAAATATTTCTAAGACCCTACTAAAGAAATACTACAAGATTGCTTCAAAAATATTACTGTAGAAATACTACAGGAATCCTATAGAAATACGACTGTAAAAATATGAGATACTACAGAAATACTAAAGAAATATTACAGAAATATTACAGAAATACTACTACACTACGGAAATACTGCAAGACTACTACTGCAGAAATGCTATGAGATTTTACAGAAATTGTCACGACCAGTACAAGCAGGGGACCCAAATGCGTAACATTTCACACAATGTTTTATTAAGAGATCGACACAGGAAACAGAATCAGGATACAGATAGCTGGGACAGGAGAACGGAGCTTGGATCAGGGATCGATACACGAAACAGAATCAGGATACGGGTAGCTGGGACAGGAGAACAGAGCTTGGATCAGGGATCGAAACAGGAAATAGAATCAGGATATGGGTAGCTGGGACAGGAGAACGGAACTTGGCTCAGAGATCGATACAGGAAACAGAATCAGGATACGGGTAGCTGGGACAGGAGAACGGAGCTTGTATCGGGGATTGATACAGGAAACAGAATCAGCATACAGGTAGCCGGGACAGGAGAACGGAGCTTGAATCGGGGATCGATACAGAAAACAGAATCAGGATACAGGATAGGTCGGGAACAAAAAATGCTTGCCTTGCAAGTGCAGAGGTTCGCAGACGGACTGACCAGGAGTGAATGAGTTTAAATTGAAGGGGAACCAATCAGGAAACGAGCAGCAGCTTGGAGCCAAACAAACGAGCAGAGGTGAGGGCAATGGGCAAATATTGACAAAAATATTACAAAAATCCTCCTACATAAAAACAATAACACTAATACTACTGAAATACAACTAATTAATCCTACGAAAATACTACAAATATGACTGCAGAAATGCTATGAAATACCACAGAAAAACTACAGAAATAATACAAAACTACTCCAGAAATACTACAGAAATATTACAAAACTTCTACAGAAATACTACAGAAATACTTCTAAAATGCTACAGAAATACTACAAAACTACTACAGAAATACAACAAAAATACTACAGAAATACTACAAAACTACTATAATAATACTACAGCAAAATCCAAGAACACTACAAAAAACTGCTGCAGAAATACTAAAAAAGTATTATAGAAATGCTATAAAAATCCAACTACAGTAATACTATAGCAGAAATACAACAACAAAACGCAAACGCATATATTATGAGTGATTGCAGTTCTCCTTATTAAGCGATAATAAACCTTACAAACACAAAACAGCACTCAGTTACGTCAGAACGTCAGAATTTATGTCACTTTATTGACAGAAAAGGATCTTGGATCGTAGGTAGCAAACAAAGTATATGTGCAAGCAGCAAGAAAGCAACTTTATTCGCGTGATCAAAGTCAACAACTACACATCGATTCCGCGAGCCTTCACGTGAAGGTTTTGCATGTGACTTGTTCATGTCGGTCCATATTGGCTAAGTCTTGAGTAAAACACCTTTATACGCCAGCAAGTAAAATAGACGAAAATAGCGCCTTGGAAGTTAAACTTGAAAAGTGTTGACTTTCCTTGTCTTCTTTCCTTGGCATCAACCATTGTTAGTGTTGGAGGGATCAAATATAATAATAACAACAATGCATCAATAATTATCATTATTAACAATTAATCATGCACCATTATTAAGTATGTATTTCATAAACTTTACATTCATCCTAATGTTAATAATTTTATTATTATTATTATTCTTATTACTAGATCTTTTCTAAACACAACACATTTATTCACATATAACAGGGGGAAAATGGTATTCATGTTTGGCATTGAATGTGTTTATCGGTTTATTTTAACAGTTGAGTAAACCAACTCCTTCCACTATACAAACCCAACACTCCCTTCTAGAAGCCGGGAAGAGATTTGTTTTGCATTTATATAAAAAATTACCACTTTTAATAGAAATGTTGTAGACACTTGCTTCCTTTTTTACATAATTTTATGGCGGGCCAGGTTAAATTATCCAACGGACTAGGCCCAGCCCGTGGCCTTTGTGTTTGAAATGGGGTGCCGTAGAGCATAATAAACATAATAAACATACTCCACAGGTTTACCATGCGCAACTTTTAGGGAATGTCCTCCCTGAATGGCTCCAACATTAGATGGCATGGGCACCCACCTTTCCGCATCAACACATTCTGGTTGAAAAGGTAACCTTTGACACAAAGAGGTCTCTTTGAGCCGCATGCCAAGTAATCAAAGATACGTACTCGCCTAATAAACCAACCTTCGAAAATAGTGTGCTGGTGTGGTGTGGTCCCTTTGTGCTGCTTGTCAGTTGTCGACTAAGGGATTCCTTGTATCCTCAAAGGCACAGCTTGAAATGCGCAGTCGGTCGGTGTGGCTGTAGAGCTGTAAAAAAACGTAATAAACAAAACATATGAAATCTATATTTCTATCTGAGCAATTCAGTAGCAAAAGACCCAAGGTCCGGTATTTGTTCGTGGTCCACTGGTTAGGGACCCACGACATGTGACAAGTAGCACTCATTTATATGACCTATGTAATTGGCTGGGCCTATCTCCTATCACACGTGAGACTTATGTTTGGTTATGAAATGGCCTTACCAATGCCAAACCTACGACCTTGCACTGTGATATGATAAAATGGCAGTTGTCTGTATTAGTCTGAATGTGTTTTCTTACCCTCATTCTGCCGAGTTCCCTCCTTTCTCCGTCATTCTCATCAGCCATGGCTCTACGTCATGCCTCATTCTGCGATCGATGCCTGTCCAGCATTTCTTGCAGCTCCTTAGACATAGCCACAAGCACAAGATACAGTATCACACACAGGGAAAATGTGTGACAAATGGCTTTGGATTCGGAAGCAAAGCAAACATTGACGGTCAGATAAAAACATCTTATTGAATATTTAACCTGTTGGTGTTGTTGTTTCTTGGCTTCAAAGTCTTCTTTATCAATTTGCAGAGCATCAGCAGATCTCATTAACTCTTTCTTCTCACTGCAAAGAGACGGGTATAAACTTGAATCACATCAATCTAAAACATAATGGTTGTGTAACTAGTTATAACTATTATAGGACCCATTTATAGTTTAGAATTTGATCTGTATTCATTTTAATTAATAAAAACAATGAACATTGTTTACAATGAGATTCCACATGGCAACCCAGGATAAACACGTTATAAAGGCTTAAAAGAGAAAAATCTGGCGCTGGTATTGCCATTGACTTGCTGGCGAAGCAACGTGTTTATAATTGCCTATCATACTGCTGCCGAAAACCCTATCGTCGAATTTCAAAAGTGCTGCAAATTCAGTCGAAATTGGCAGTGTTGCCAAAGTTGGTAGTGATTGGAACACCCAAGTGGTGGTTGTGTCCTATCCTTTCTCAAGGAAGACAAAATAAAAGTCTCATCTCATCTCATCTCATTAGCTACACAGCTTATCCTCAGTAGGGTCGCGGGGTGCTGGAGCCCATCCCAGCAATCATCGGGCAGTGGGCAGGGGACACCCTGAACTGGTTGCAAGACAAAAAAAATAAAGGTGAAAATATAAAATTATGGTCCCTATTTGTGAATATAGTTCCAGCCAAATCACTTTCTATATTTTATTGGTTGACAGATTAAGCAGAAGCACATTGTAAAGATCTTTGGGAGGTCTTCATTGACTTGAAAAGCGCTATATAAATGCAGACCATTTACATTTACATTTACATCTTTGGGCCACAAAATTTATTTTACGTTTCAGCTACGAAATAAAATTGGCGAAGTGAGACACAGGAGGTAATACAGTATAAGCACATAAATAGGCATTAAGTTGTATGGAAGATGAGCCATAAATGTTTGGTTGAATGCCAAAAGCTCAGCGTTAAAGTGGAAAATCGGTATACACTCAATGTCCTGTTCCTGGTAATTGAAGCAAACTTACCATTGGTAGCTGCTCAACTCTGTTGAGCAAAGACTTAACAATAATTAAAAAAAACTATTACACTTACACATTACAGAAGAAAAGTGAGGTGTGCTTTCAGTTATGTCTGCTACATAAGTTTCTTGCGAATGTCATAATGCACCAACTCTATAAAAAAAAAGAATGAATTTTAAAGGGGGGCAGCACGGTTGTTGAGTGGTTAGCGCATCCGCGGCACAGTTCTGAGGTCATGGGTTCAAATCCAGCTACCAGCCTTCCTGTGCTGAGTTTGCATGGATGGATGAATTTTGAAGGATTACATTTAGATGAAACCTGACATAATGTTAGATGTAATTTATTTCTCATTAATATCAACAACCACAACCAAGTATATACACAAATGGTTTTGAAATGTTTTGCAATGTTAAACCGCAACCAAGTAAATAGATTGACACGTTTACCAGAAGTCTCGTCCATCAAGTGTGGCATTCAGCCCATATGAGACAATTTTCCTCTTGGTATTGCAGGGGTAATGAACTTTAAGAATGTCAAAGATCCGACAATCCGAAAATGAGTTGACAAACATACAGATCAACTCCTGGTCCAGTAGACAAAAGGCTGTTTGGATCATTGACATGGCTTTATCTCGAACAGCACTGAAGTTTTAGTGGGCAACTATTTACAACAGTACCTCAACAAAACAGAATGAAACGTATTGATGTGCTTGTCATATCTATTTCATTTATTCGTAAAATTCTGTGAATTACCAGCCCATGAGGTGTTGTACCCTTACACTGGTTGACTGGAGCAAGTTCATTTAGATTGTAGCGGACATTGTTTTTTTTTGTTGGAGTAAAACTATAAGAAAATCAAAGCAAAATATAATTAGAAAGGAAAAGGTGAATGCAGGCGTTGTGCAGAGAATAACAATCGCATACACACAAATTAACACCTGTGATTGATTCCTTGAAGACCAAACCCCGAAAGAATCTCCTTCATTACTGTGGGTGAGAAGTTGTGTTTCACTGTTAAAAGCCAATGTCACATCACAACCCGGGATCAACTGTGAAAATGCTATTCCATAGAGTGCTGTCAGGGCCATAAGTCAGGATGGACTCTCACACTTGCATCTCGTTTACAGTACTTAAGAGGCAAGCATTAATGATAGCGAAATAAACACAAACATATGCCAAACACTTTGATAATCACTGGTGAAATGTGTTACCTTTCTGTAAGAACTGAACATTGTTTGAAATGTGTTTATGAGTTTATTTCATCTTAATCTATTCATGCATGTCTATACTGTGAATGAACATGTCTCAATTGAGTGAATGAGCACTTTTGACCAGTGTATTTGGAAGCTGTTGACCAGAAAATGTATAAGCTTTTGATGTGTGTTTACGACTCAAATTTAGCAATGTACCGTATTTTCACGTCCATAAGGCGCACCGTGTGAAAGGGTGCAGTCTCTGTAATTGGTTTTAGTTCAGAATTTAACACTACTGGAGGCGCATCTGCCTCATATGTCACGGGTGCCCTCAGCTTGCATTAAATAATTCCCATATGTATACAAGATGCAACTGCTTCGTGCTTTGCTGTTCTATTACATTCTCCCCAAATTAGATACGAAGATGTTTACGTAACCTTTGCGCCGCGAGGGGGGACATTTTCATTCAGAGCGGTTGGTTGGGTCATTTTTTGGCACAACATAGACATGCATACAAGTATCCGTATTTAAATCAATACCAGCTGCAAAACAGAATTTCTGAGTTTATTCAAGTATTGATTACAAGGTAAAACACACGGTTAGTTTTCAGCTTCCTCCAACTTGAAAACCTGTGATTTGTTAATCTTAAATTCTCTTGCAGCGGCTGCTCGGTTTCCATGTTCTTTAGCGTAGTTTAGAAATCGAGTCAAGTCAAGTCATGTTTATTTGTATTGCCAATCAATCAACACAACATGGTGGCTAAAACACGGAAAGCATTCAATGGAAAGTGAGGTTTTTAATTTAATTCTCATTAGTGGGGACAAATGTGGGAAAATCATAGTTTTCCACAGTTTAGTGTGGCAGATTCCTCCATCGGGGGATATAGTTGACTGTCAGGGGACCGGACCAGATGGGAGGCAGGAGGCAGGAAGGGAGAACTCATTCGCGTTAACAATCAGATACTTTTATTAAGGGAATAAAAGTCGTCCAACACTCAGGGACAAAACAAAACAAAAACAGGCTTACAGGCAAACAGGAACTAAGACTAGGGATACTCACAAAACAGGCTTTTAATCAAAACGTGCAAACACAGGTTTCCTCCGAATCAAACAAAACAGGACAGAGCAAAACAGAACAGAAAATGCAGAACAGAAAACGCAATGAACCAGCAATCTGCAATACCCACAACCCACCCTTAAGAAGCCCACACGCAAATTAGACGATCTGCTCCAGCCGGTGCCCAGGGGGCGGGGCCAGCCGGTGGCCACGGCGACCATGCTGGCCATGACAGAGCCCCCCTTTAAGGGACAGCTCCTGAGGTCCCAAAAAGAAAATAATTACCTAATGGTCACTAATGGGTCGACACTCCCGATTAGGGCAACCCCGCTCCCTCCTCCGAACACGCAGGAACGGGGAGAGGTAGGTGCCATCGGCGTCGGACGGATCGGACTTGGAGCTCGGCAGGGGGGGTCGGACAGGCGATCGGCAGCGGAGTCGGACAGGCGATCGGCAGCGGAGTCGGACAGGCGATCATCAGGGGAGTCAGACAGGCGATCATCAGGGGAGTCAGGCAGGCAATCATCAGGGGGAATCAGACAGGCGATCATCAGGGGGAATCAGACAGGCGATCAGCAGGGGAGTCCGACGAGCGATCAGCAGGGGAGT
Organism: Urocampus carinirostris; assembly: GCF_059441175.1. NCBI lineage: Eukaryota > Metazoa > Chordata > Actinopteri > Syngnathiformes > Syngnathidae > Urocampus > Urocampus carinirostris. The sequence continues at coordinate 33,397,655 of NC_142364.1, forward strand.
CTGGCGGGCGATCAGCAGGGAAGTCCGGCGGGCAATCAGCAGGGGAGTCAGACAGGTAAGCAGGAGAGTCAGACAGGCAATCAGCAGGAGAATCAGACAGGTAAGCAGGAGTATCAGACAGGCGATCAGCAGGAGTATCAGACAGGCGTTTAGCAGGAGTATCAGACAGGTAAGCAGGAGTCAGACAGGCGAACAGCAGGGGAAATCAGACAGGCGAACAGCAGGAGAAATCAGACAGGTAAGCAGGAGTATCAGACAGGCGATCATCAGGAGAGTCAGACAGGTAAGCAGGAGTCAGACAGGAAAGCAAGGGAGTCGGACTGGCAGGCAGGGGAGTCGGACTGGCAGGCAGGGGAGTCGGACTGGCAGACAGGGGAGTCGGACTGGCAGGCAGGGGAGTCGGACTGGCAGGCAGGGGAGTCGGACTGGCAGGCAGGGGAGTCGGACAGGCAGGCAGGAGAGTCGGACAGGCAGGCAGGAAAGTCGGACAGGCAGGCAGGAAAGTCGGACTGGCAGGCAGAAGAGTCGGACAGGCAGGCAGGAGAGTCGGACAGGCAGGCAGGAGAGTCGAACAGGCAGGCAGGAGAGTCGGACAGGCAGGCAGGAGAGTTGGACAGGCAGGCAGGAGAGTCGAAGAGGCAGGCAGGAGAGTCGGACAGGCAGGCAGGAGAGTCGGACAGGCAGGCAGGAGAGTCAGACAGGCAGGCAGGAGAGTCGGACAGGTCGGCGTCAAATCTTCCCCATTCGAGGCACAGCAATGGCCACGACGGGCGGGGCCGTGGTTCGAATGGGCAGGGAAGGTTACCTCACTGGGCGCTTGCCAAACGGCGTCCTCCAACTCTCCCCAAATCGTGTTGGGATCGTTCGCTGAGTTCAAATCCTGGCTGGTTCATTCTGTCAGGGGACCGGACCAGATCGGAGGCAGGAGGCAGGAGGCAGGAGGCAGGAAGGGAGAACTCATTCGCGTTAACGATCAGATACTTTTATTAAGGGAATAAAAGTCGTCCAACACTCAGGGACAAAACAAAACAAAAACAGGCTTACAGGCAAACAGGAACTAAGACTAGGGATACTCACAAAACAGGCTTTTAATCAAAACGTGCAAACACAGGTCTCCACGGTGACCATGCTGGCCATGACAGTTGAGTGTCATCTGCGTAGCAATGGAAACTGATATTATACTTGCGAATAATATCACCTAATGGAAGCATGTAGGAGCGCTGATCTCTTTTTAGAAGACTTTGGGTAAATTAGCCTAGATCAGGTTTTAGCACACAAATTAGACCACAACTATTGCACAGATTGTGCTACATTTAAAATGTATATAATCAATATACCTGGTTGCCTCTCGGAAGGGTTGACAAGTTTCATCACTTTCATGTCATTAAATTCTTGCAGGCTCGAGAGCGTTCTCCATTCGGGCCCCGGTGTTATGGAATGCCCTGCCTCTGGAGATAAGATCTGCAAACTCAACAGAAGTTTCTAAATCAAGGCTTAAGACACACTTCTATTCCAAAGCGTATGATTGATGCCCACTTCATATTCTGTTTTGTCCTGTCTTTTCCGACGCCTGCCTGGCTGATACGAAGGAGAAGGATGATTTGGGATGGATCAGTGGACCAGCGTCTGACCTGCAGCATGTCAACCCCTGCATTTACCAGCTGGCAGAGATGAGAGGCAGCGTAGTGGCCGTCATAGACTTTCTGGACTGGTTTGCTGGCTGGGGGCGTCGTTGATGTCATGCACTTTCCGGACATTTTCAACATCTTACCTAATGTTTACTATTATGTGTACAGTAATGCTAATTGTAATTCACCCTGGTCAATCCTGGAAGGGGGATTACCACATGTGAGGTCCTTTCTCAAGGTTTCTCTTTTCTCCTCACACTGAGGTTTTTGAGTTGTTCCTTGCCCGCATGCTGGTTTAAGATCAGGTAATTGTGTAATTTTGTAATTGTAATCCTGTGCAGTCCTTTGAGACATTTTTGTGATTAAAGGCTATATAAATAAATGTGACTTGACTTTTTTTGCAGCAAAATGCTGGACAATCTGTTATGCTTTGGGTGGACCCAAGAGAAGGGAAGCATAAACTGAGGCAGGGTGCTCAAATAGATGTTAAACACATAATTTAACATCTATCCATTATCTGCACCGCTTACTGTCAGTAGAGTTGTGGGACCTAACATAACATGTACAAACATAATCAAACCTCACAATATCGAAACCACAAATATAAACCAAATCAGAAATGAAAATGGAAGGAACAAAGTAACAAACAAACAATGGGACACAAAACAACGACATGTCAAACAAAACAAAACTGGACCTAATTCAAACCAAAAACGAAGACCAAACTGTAAAGGGAGGTGCAAGGAACAAAACAAAAACAGAAATCAAGGGGTGACAAAACTTAAAAACTGTCCAAACAAGAAACCAGAAACAAACTGCATAACAGTGGAAATTCAATGGCCCAAAGCCGTGTGCTGTCTAAATAGTCATTACAATCATCTCAGCTCCCTCTAGGTGAGCCTCATGTCATGTAAAATAAATACAAATTTCTTGACCAGCAAGTATTTACAAAAAATGCATGTTTATATGATTGGTCATGTATTTTCGCTTATTTTTCAAATCAATATTGTTTTTTCAATGAATTATGTATTTTATCATCATTGGGAGACGCAAAATAATTGATAATGTTCCTTAAATTGTAGAAAAAAAACAAATCTGTGAATAAAGCTGGAATATTTATGGTTAAGCAAAAACATCGCTTAATTTAATCCTTGTGAATTCTTTACATGATTTTATATAAATAAACTGCTACCCTACGGCTGTAATTTAATGTAGTCATATGGCCCACACAATCTTTAGAGCTGAAATGTCCTTGTTTTCTATCAGTTTATTAAAGGAAAGAGCAGCAGCCTCGTTACGCTTGGGAATCTTTTATTTTTCGGTGACTCACTTCGTCAACTCCAAGCAACATTTAAAATTCTTGTAACCTAATAAATGTACAACACACTCACATGGCTGTGTACAATAAAGGCAGTGTGCCCATTCCGTTTGGTTGGAGGGAGTCCAATGTACAATGGTACTTTCCACTTCATCTTCGATAAGGACACAACAGGTACAAGATATTTTACTGTGCTTGTTTTTGTTGGTTGTAGTCTGTTGCACTCACCAATACTGAATTTATGGATCTCATTGGAAGAGAGCATTGTGTGGTCATCATTCAGGCATTTTCCACCAAACAAGTAAATATCCTATGCGTGTAGGGAGTCATATTTGAAAGTCTGCACTCAAACTTTTTAATACATTCGATACACATATATTAACTCTTTCATTTTGTGTTCATGTAAGATTCTGTGAAATAGTAAGTACAGTAATACCTTTACATATGCGCTGCTCGAGATGTCCTGAGAACAAAAATCTTTCCCAACATATGAAAGAAAATCCAAGTTACGAGAATTTCGATACGCTAAGACAGTGTTTTTACAACAATTTTTGAACCAGGGTACACTTTAATTTATAAAAAGGTTTCGAGGCACATCGTCCGTCGAAATGTGCTTTATTTATGTTTTTACGTTTTACAGTGCAATCTTAAACCGCTTTGATAAACAACTTATCAAATGTAGTGTGCTACCTCATGAGCAGATAATTAGTATATAAAAAAATATATACAAATCTACTGCCACCTACTGATATGGATGACTATTGCAGTTCCTCGTCTGAAGAAAGCAAAAATATTGAATAATGGCGTCATTTTTGGGAAATTGGGCAAATTCCAGCGTTATACGAGACATGGTCTCACGGCACACAAGTGTGCCCCGGCACACTGGTTGAAAAACACTGTGCTAAGAAACCGTTTGAGACCACTCGCTGCTTGAATCAGCCCGCGGCTTGAATCAGCCCGCCGCTTGAATCAGCCCGCCGCTTGAATCAGCCCGCCGCTTGAATTGGTTTGTCCCAGTTAGCGTATGCGTTTCTCGCCATACAGACCTGATCCATCACACGTTTCAACCGAATGCAATGCCCCAAGCGCCCACCACTCCTCCCTCAGAACTTAAACCAAGCCGGGGTAAGCAAAACCTTCACAGCTTCGTTGGGATGGGGCAGGGTTTCAAATTGATTTGATTAAAATTGCATTTATCTTATTACTGTATTTCTATGTTGAATTTCTGTTTGAATGTGTTCTTACGATGATGTATTTTATAGCTATATAGGGTTAACTTAAATGCTTTTGTAAGGCCAAGAACTGATGAGTAGGCTTTCAGTTATTTATTATCCGGACATTTCGCTAAAGATACGAGTAATTCTAGCTACAAGCACAATCCGAGAACAAATTAACCTCGTATGAAGAGGTATCACTGGAGAGTACTTTGTGAACATTTTAAACAGTGTACAAAAGCGTTTGTGTGCATATGTTTACTTTGTCATGGTGTACAGTCAATGTATGTCCACTACATGCAGCAGGCACCTCTCCCTTTGACTCCCACTTCTGCCATACTAAATATTCTGTTAAAAAATGAAATAAAGTGTAGTTGATTAGCAACTATGAAAATATAAATTATGTTTGTCCTTATAGGGGTCGTGGATGGGCTGGAGAAGACTTTACCTGACTTTAGTCAATCGGGTGTATTTGTATGAACAAGTTTGGGATACAGGGAAACTGAAAAGATTCCCGATAAGCCCATTCTATGTGAATTTATATGAATTTAATTTGTCATTTGTTCATTTTTCATTCCAAGATGGGTTGCAGGGGAGCCTGAATCCATCTCAGTTGAGTTCAGGCTGTGGGCAGGGGACAATGGAAGGTAGGTTCAAACAATCAATAACCCATATACTCATTCCTACTTGTCAATATTCTGCACTTAGATTTTGGTTTTGCTATTATTGTCTCTTTCTCTCTCTACCTCTCTTATCTTTCTCAACCTTAATTTATTTGGTCACTCACTTCTAGGTTAACATTTCCTCCTACACCTGTGGTCAATTATCTTGATTTCCCATCCTGTCACAAATATTCCTCATCACTATTTTAACAATCTGTCTACTTCCCTCTGTTCTAGCTGTTATGTACCACGGCATGTCCCAAGCACTCTTGGCTCAGCGCCTTGTTATTCCAGTATACCGAACCCTTTCCTCCCCTTCCGGATCATATGTACCGCCTGATGAACTATTAGACTGTTTTTCTCGCAGTTTGGACTTACTGGAGCATTGTCACTTCATCTACATTATGGATTACAAATGTTGCTTTGCTACCTGTACCGAACCTGCCCAAATAAAAGACCGCTAAATAGTGTTTCTGCACATTGCTTCCGCACCACCCTCAGTAGATTATTGACAAGTATGTGTTTGGACTTGTCAATCTACCTTCCATGTATGTTATGAAGATGTTTTGGAGAAAACTGGAGTGCACAGAGAAAAAACATTGAATAAAGGGAGAACTTGAAGACTCCACACGGGGACTCAGGTGATTGGAACTCTACCCAGAACCTCTGAAATGTAAAATGGACGTGCTAACTAGTCAGTCACATTGACGCCTTATTAAATTATCAACAATTTAAACATTTCTTATTTTTTAATTTGGTTTTGATTTGATTTAACGATTTAAATTCAACTAATTTAGTTGTAGTGGCTAGTTAGCACGTCCACCCACAGTTCAGAGGTCCTGGATTTAATTGCGAATACCAACCTCTCTGTGTGGAGTTTGCATGTTTTCCCAATGCTTGGTGTGGGTTATATCCGAGCACTCCGGTTTCTTCCCATTTTCCCCCAAAATGCACCTAGTAAGGATAGGTGGTTGGAAAATTAATGAATGGATGAATATATGTATTCATTGTATTAAATGGAAATACTAAATGCTTTTTAAATGTCATACATTTGTTTAACTTAATTAAAACAAATCCTTACCAATATTGAGGACATGAAAGTCCCTGTAGAATTCTCCATTGGCTCCATAACCCCCGAACATGAAAAGTTGGTCACTAACCAGATCAAAACCCTGTCCAAACCTAAACGTAGGGAATGGATAATAGTTTGTCATAGAGCTAACACATGAAGAGAGAAAAATACATCTGAGATTAACCTCTCACATGGCAGGAGGTGGCAAACCGCTCGTCTTAACTGGTGTCCATGTGTAAGAAACTGAACCATAACAATGGTTAAAGATAAAGAATAAAAAAGAAATGACCAAATCAACCAAAATACAGCACTAAAACTGACAGACTATTACCTGTGTTAAAGACCATAAGGGCATCAGTTGGTGCCCCCCCCAAAGTTCCTCCATATGCATAAATATTCTCTTTGATGGCAACAGAACTGTGTCCAAGAGTTTGAAATGGCACACCTCCAACTTTAAGGCATTCCCATGTCAGAGACACTTAAAAAAAAGGTTATTTTTACTGATTTGAAAAACTTGGGCCTTGTGTTTTTCATCCCAAATGATACATGCATTACCTATGTCAAAACTGAACATTCCTTGAAGACACTCAACAGCCTCAGGATTTGAAACGCCTCCAAACACATACACCTTTCCTTTGATGGCACTGATTAGGAAAATTATCCAACAAACTAGTAGTTATTAAAAAAATTGAGGAGACTGAAAAGCTACACCAGCATTATAAAAATAATTGTAGACAAAATGACAAAGATCAGTTTATCATCTACCGACCTATCTATCTGTCTGTCTGTCTGTCTAAAATTGATAAAAAATTGTGTGTGTATAAGCCTACGAAATATTAAATGGCTGTATTATAGGACACTTGAATGTTAAATACACATTACTTTGTGGTGATTTGTTTTTTAAATCAAATCACATTTTACATGAATTTGAGGTGCAGTTCTGATTCATTTTCTTAGATCAAATTAAACAATTCAAAATAAATGAATGTACTATTTTCCATCTTATCACATGTTTTTAACACTTGTAATACATAAATACTATAGCGTAGTATACCAGAGAGTATGCCCTTGTCAGGCTGGAGGAATATCACCGCTCTGAGGAATCTCCTCCCATGTTACATCCTCTGGAGAAACTATACATAAGTGTATCATTTTTTAGCTTTGGACACTTTTACTAAAAATGGGAATAATAATAAACAACAGAAATAAAGAACATTTGTTGTTGTTAATTGATTACAAATGTCTGTATTTTTTGGGGGGAATCTATTTAAGAAGAGTCAGAAACGTTCTGCCAAAATGGTCCAACCAATCAAAGTATATGGACTTATAAAATACATAAAGCACCTGTTAGCATGTAGAAGTCATCAAGGTACACTGGATAATCCTATATGAATTATTTGAAACAGAGTCAATTTTTCATAATACAAATTCCAAACAAAGCTACCTCTTGATTGATGTTGTACGCTCCTCCGAAGAGAAAGACGACATCTCCTGCTAAAGCTAAAGCATGACCATATCTGTCCGAAAAATACATAACAGAGATTATAATGAAATATGAATCACAAGTGTTGAAACATCATTCCATCCACCCATTATCTGCGCTGCTTATCCTCAGTATGGTCGTGGGGGTGCTGGAGCCGATCCCAGCTATCTTCGGGCAGTGGGCAGGGGACACCCTGAACTAGTTGCCAGCCAGTCACGGGGCACACAGAGACAGACAACTCACTCGTTCATTCACACCTAGAGACAATTTGGACCAGCCAATTAACCTGACATGCATGTTTTTGGATTGTGAGAGGAAACCGGAGTGCCCGGAGGTAACCCATGCAAGCACGGGGAGAACATGCAAACTCCACACAGTAAGGTTTGATCCTATGACGTACCTTGGACTCAGGGCCTCTCCCTTCATTACTTTATCCAGCCAATGCCCGCTAGCCAATGCCATCTTTACTGATAGAGCACACACAAAAACTTACAGTCATGTCAAATACAAACTATTGTATGTCATTGTTTTATTTTTACTAAATGTAATTTACCTGCTTTGGAATGTCTGTCGCACAACTAACAATTGTTGACTGAATCTAGTCTTGGGTGGTAAAAGCCTAACTAAAGATAACTGATACTCCAGTGCTTTGCCACTCAGGGAACAGTTGGGTAACACTTTCCTCTGCTTGTTCATTGTTGCCTAGCAATGCTAACAAAGTTGACTGCGGGAGTCTGAAAAATTAGAGCTACAGTCCTGAAGTTGCCACAATTGTAAAGGTTTACCTATTGAAAAAAGTTTTACGAAAGAGAGAATAGACTGTAAAACTGAATAAATACCTGTTTTCTTCCAATTTAAACGTGTATTTACCATAAATAATTGGGTCTTTAAATTGTATGTGTCAATGACAGACTGTCACTTGTTGAGTGAGACGTCTATAAATATAATTGATATGACTGTGATTCATTTTTCATTATTTATTTGAAAAGATCTAAAATTAGCCTGATTTTGGGAGAAAATGACCATGAAATAACCTACTTCAATTTCCTCTCATTTATCAGCAAACAGTTGTATCATGTTACAATGGACCTCCCACTAGTGTTTACTAGTAGAGAAAAACCTAAAGTAAAATTTTTGTCAAAACACATTTTTACTGGACAACAAATAGTTTAAACTACTGAAGGATTTTTATACAATTTACTTTAAAGGATTTTATACAAGTTACATTTGTTGAATGCAATAAAGATTTTTCACAGAGAAGGCTTGAGTTCAATGACAGGTCACGCTGTTCCGAATGCGACTGTTTTGTTTAGTTCTGTTGATAACAGAATTCTGACACAGATGGTGGGCAATGTTTGGAGAGCGAGGCCCTGATGACGTGGAAACGCGCGGGGATGTTTTGAGTTTCTTCAGACATCGAGGCGACAAGGTGGCGACGAGGTGTAGTCCACGTGGGGAGTCTCTGGCCCGCCCATGGGAGGAGTCGGCACACCCATGGAAGGAGCCAACACGCCGGCTAGTGAAGGGACATGGGCAGAGGAACTTCAGAAGATAGAAGATCGAGGGAGATCGAGGGACAATCAAGAAACGAGCATGCATTGTTAGTAGAATGAAGTTTGTGTTTTGTTAATGGAGTCAGATAACTAATTCGAACAATTATAGTAAGCGATACATTTTAATGTATTTTTTTCCTAACACTACCTAAAATAACATATTTTATAAACCAAAACTGGGACTGAAATCCAGCTGCATTTTCTTCGACTACCCAACACTAGACCAAAGGCAGGCAACCCAAAATTTTGAATGAGACAAAATGAACCAAAAATTAATCACAAACCTTTATAAAAAACAATTTTTGAATTTAAACAAAATGTAATTCATACAAAAAAGTTAGTCATTCAGAGCCGCAGGTTACTGACCCCCAGAATGGATAAAAATGAAATTCACTAAATGAAGACCGGACAAAAATCCATGGAGATTGTAATTAATCATTAAAGACAGAACAACAATTTTATCGTGTCTTTGTTCAAATCTTTTGTCATGTATTCCGTTTCAAAGACATGCTTTTTCGAATACACAGTGGCAAACGTGCACGGGCTCATGGGCACAATATAAAAATTGAATATGTTTTCAATAGGCCTACAGTATTTGGTTGTAAACGAGTTCCCTCGTAATACTGCAACACACAACTGTAAAAAAAATGCTTCAGGATACTAGGATTTTACAGTATTTAACTGTTACTTTGTGCTAAAGTACTCTAATCTCCTGTAATCTCAAAAGTGTTAGGATTGTCAGGATCGGGCACACATCCTTTCCCCAGGGGGCGCCAAATTGAACTGCACAACCTGAGCCCTATCTCCCCACACCTGTCTCTAATTATCCCAAACCTTGATGTTGACTCCCCAGACTGAACACGGCGTTGGGTAGATTCCTTTTCAAGGTTTATTTTTGTTTGTACAATTTTCCATTTGTTTTGGGACCACGTGTTTGTTGATTTGTTCCTGGTTTTGTTATTAAATACTATCCTTTTTTGGGCACCCCTGCCTCTGTTCCTGTTTCCTTACACTTGGGTACACCTGCATAATGTAACATAATGACCTAATCACCAAAGGGCCCAGCAGGGTACTGGCGGTGAGGAAGCAGTCCCTTGGTCACTTCTGAAGGTCCCTGTCCCGGTAGGGAAGAGAGGTTCCTTTGGCCGCTTCTTGTCCCAGTTCGGGCTGCAAAGGACAAGGCTGCTCATTTAATTTGTCAAACATTTTGTCATTTATTTGTTGTATTTTTTGCCACAACAAAATGTTACTTGAATAAGTTGGTGGCCTAGTTGCCTAATCTTTTATTGTATTAGTAGACAAAATACACAAAAAATACATGACAAAAAAGTGACAAAATACACAGGAAAATATACAAAAAAATCACGACAAAATAGACAACAATTTACTGGTCATCCCAATATCCAAGAAGAAGCCCGGAGGCACAAGAGCCTTCTCTATTCGAGCCCCTGCCCTCTGAGATTTGATCTGAAACTTCAGTGGAAGTGTTTGAATCCAGGCTTAAAACACACATATATTCAATATCATATGAATAATTTTGACCTCAGGAAGTAATCACCTGTATCTTATATTGATGATGTCTGTGTATTGCCTATTGGTGTCCTTGCAACATCGATTGAAGCCTGGTCATTCTGGAAGGTGGGTTAACTTATGTGCTACCCTTTTAAAATGTTTCTTCATTTCCTCATGGGTGGTTAATTTGAAGGTTTTTGAGTTTGTCCTTAAGGTCTTATGGTTTTAGATCAAGGGATAGTGAAATAGAAGTCTATACAGCCCTTTGAGACTTATAAGGGCTTTACAAATAAACATGCCTTGACTTGACAACAAAACAAAATACACTTGTCGTGTAAATGAGAAAATCAATACCGAAATAAATAAGAAAATAAATGACAAAATGCATAAATCTATGAGTGGTTGGTTGGATCCCTTGGTTGACTTGTCACACGAGTCAATGTTTAAATTGTGGGTTGTGCGATGTGTTGGATAAGGAAATTATGTAATGCATATCAATTACAAGGGCAGCAATAGTCCTGATGTTGGACTTTTGAATTTTGCAAGGATGGACACTTTCCGATAGGTGCCTTTTTGTAGCCATTTTACAACTAGTGATGTGAAATTAAGGGAATGGCAATTTGCCATTCAATACATGTTATAATAAGGAAAGTATTAGGTTGCAGGAATATAAGCAAGGGAATTCAATACACCATACATGTCAACCTCAGCCATTGCTCCCATTATTATGATTGCAATTCCCCTTATTAAGCGATAATAAACCTCACACACACACACACACACACACACATACATTAACCACTAGAGTCGTAGGGGCACCATTTCCTGTGGTGTGTCTTAGGCAAGTACAGCCTGGTGGCGCCCATCCCTCTCCAGACCATTTATAACATATATTTATTGTCGTTATTACATGACTTATTTTTGTGTTGATTTATTTATTACGCCTCTGTATGTAGGTATTTAAATATTGAAACATTTAAACAAAACGAAAATAAACCTAAACAGCTTGACAATATCAATCACATTACTATGCATGGTGAGAGATTTGTCAGCTGGGGATATAAAGTTTAAAATTAACTTATTTTGTGGAGCACCAAAAGATATGTCTTACCTTTGTAGTACTCTGGTTAAACTGACAAAACCCCGCCTCCTGGTCACATGTTAGAAGCCAAAACCAAACCCCACCCCATACCAGCAGATGGCACTGTTGGACTCAGCATTGCAGGACAGTTACCAAAAACTATACACATATTTTAGCAGGAATTTCAATAAAATAAAAGTTATTATTACACCCGTTACATACACCCCCCTGAAATTCTGCTAAATATGGGAGTGCTACACTAAACGGAAAAAAAATCACATGCCAAAAAGGCAAATACTGATGAAAAAGAGGACACGAAAACTGGTACAGTATTACAAGGAACAAACTGAAGTGCATGTCAGTTCTAAAACTCTCCCAAAAAGGAGTGTGAAAAGAAAGGAGGCGAGCAAACTCCTAACTAAGCACAGACTCAAAGATGCCTGTTACATCTCTGAAATATCAAACATTGTTCCTGTAGTTGTAAGTGCTCACATAGGCACAATTCTTGTTTCTTACTCAAGCTTTGTTACTCAAACTGAAAGTGCATCTCTACTGAACTTAAACTAGGAACTTGCAGATATTGCGGACAGATGATTGTCACCTACCACATGGTCATTCATCTGACAAATAAGACGACTAGGAGGCCTGATGGACTGGCGGATCCTAAGACCATAACGGTTAGGTTGAGCACAAATAACCTGAGCTTGAAGGTCTGGGGCAGTCAAGTCTAAACAGTCAGTATCAGGGGAGTCTGCGTCCAGATGGTCAGTGTTCAATGGGGTCTCGTCTGGGAGACCCATACCCAAAGGGATCATGTTTTCAGAGCACTGTGATGGGCTTTCCGTATTGTCACTTGAAGTATGGTCAACATCTTGTTCGGGGATGTGCTGACTTCCTCGGCTGGATGTATCAACACTGCGAGAGTCGGACTGGGCATCAGATCTGCTGTCTAGTGAGTTATCCTCTACCTCTGGATGAACTTGCTCTTCACCTGCCTGTATCACCCAGTTTACTGTACGGACATCACTGTCTTCAACCGCGTCAGGTAAATCAGGGCATACATCACTTCCATGCATAGCAGCGTCAGACTCTGAGTGTTCAGATTCGCTGGCCAGATCATCCTCACAGGGCAAGAAGCTAACAGAGAGCAGCAAATTCCTGTGAACTACCTTCTCTTTGCCCATCAGACAATCCTTGACTCTGTAGACATTGAGATCAGGCTTGACTGATATGACTTCATACGGGGTTGACTCCCACTTATCTGCAACTTTGCGTTTCCCCGGGACACCTCTGTTGGCGATCAACACCCGGTCTCCCACGACGAGAGGTGATCCTTTGGCCCTACGGTTGTACAGCTTGGCATGACGAGTCTGTTCTCTGAGAGTATTCCTCTGTACAATTTGAGCAGCTTCATGTAGATCTTTCTTCAGATGGCGTACAAAGTCAGAGTAGCTGACAACAGCATCATTGGTATTAGCATGTTGAAACATGACATCGACAGGGAGACGAGGGATCCTACCAAACACTAGGTAAAACGGTGCAAACCCTGTTGTCTCATGCTCTGTGCAGTTATAGCAGAATGTGAGCTGCTGCAGCATTTGTGGCCACTTTGCTTTGGGCTGAGGGGGAAGGGTTCTGATCATATCTCCCAATGTTCGGTTGAATCGTTCTGCGATGCCATTTCCCATGGGGTGGTACGGGGTGGTATGGGATTTCTGCACCCCTGCCATCTCTAGAAGCTCTTTGATCAGTTTGCTCTCAAAATTAGCTCCCTGATCAGAGTGGATACGCCGTGGGAAACCATAGACAAGGAAGAAATCCTGCCACAGACGGCGAGCAACTTGTTTGGCGGTTTGATTTCTGCAAGGGAAGGCGTGCGCCATCTTGGAGAAATGATCAGTTACGACCAGGACATCTACAGACTTGTTCTCTTGCTCAGCAGTCCAAAAGTCTATACAGACCAACTCCATAGGCTCAGAGGTGACTATGTTCTTGAGTGGTGCACGGTTGTGTGGTTCCGGTGTTTTCCCTACTACACAGCGCTGACAGGATTTGACATAATTCACAACATCACGTTCCATGCCATTCCAGAAGAATCGTTGCCTCACCAGAGACAAAGTACGGTTCTGGCCTTGGTGACCTGCTGAGTCATGTAAACCTTGAAGGACTTTCTGTTTCAATGAATCAGGCACCACAAACTGGAAGATTTTCTTGGCCATGTGAGGATCTTTCCTTATTTTGTAGAGCATGCCATTCTGTATGGTGAGTCTGCTCCAATGCTTCAGTAGTTTCATCACACTAGGCGACTCGACAGCTCTCTCACGCCTGGTAGGTCTCTTGTGTCTATGCACAAAGTACATGGTCCTGCTTATTGTGTTGTCCTGTTCTTGTAAACCAACAAGCTGACTCTGTGGGAGTGCCGTTGACTGATCTCCCTTCTGCAGAAGATTGAAGTTGGCGTCTGTTCCCATCACTTGACCCACGCCACCAGTGGACTGAGCACTGAAGACAGCAGCAACCTCTTCTGATGTCACAGAACCATTGGAGCCTGATGGAATTGCCCTTTTTACTGACTCGTCTGATGTCCCAGCACTCTCGTCTACAACAGCGTGACAATTGTTGGATAATCTGAACACCTCTTGCACAGTACTGTTGTTCACCCTGTTGACTTGGTCCAAGAGCGAAGTATAGGGCTCGGTAACAAGGCGATGACCCACACATGACCGTACAAATGGCTCACGGCTCAGAGCGTCGGCTACGATGTTCTTTGGGCCGGGAATGTACTTCAGGTCAAAATTGTATGCAGCTAGCTTCGCTACCCACCGCTGTTCACACGCATCAAGTCTTGGTTTGGTCAAAATGTATGTAAGTGGGTTATTGTCGGTCCACGTGGTAAAGTGTCTTCCTTTCAACCAATGGCTGAATTTATCACATACCGCCCATTTCAAGGCAAGAAATTCGAGCCTGTGTGCAGGGTAGTTGAGCTGGGAGCGAGAGAGCGTCTTACTTGCAAAGGCGACTGGTCTGGCTACTTTTCCACCAGGTGGCAGCTGTGACAGGACTGCTCCAATCCCATCAAAGGATGCGTCGACAGCCAGAATAAACGGCGCATCAAAATCTGGGTGCGCCAGAGTGACACCTGTCACGAGGTCGTGCTTCAGTGTTTCAAAGGCGTTCTGGCATGCATCGGACCAATCTGCAGGCGTCAGCTTCACTTGACCTTTCTTGCGGTCTCTCTTGCGCTTATGCTTGTCACCAGATTCAGATGTGAGCCTGAACAGAGGTTTTGCCTTCGCAGAACATGCTTCAATGAAGCTTTGGAAATACATCACCATGCCTAGAAAAGATCTGATTTTACTAGGGCATGGCGTCTTGCCATCCGACTCCATTAGATCAGCGACTTGTACGTCATTTATCGCTCTCACTTTCTCGGGGTCAGTCCGAATTCCATCCTCACTGATGACATGCCCAAGAAATTTCACAGTCCGTCTGAGGAAAAAACACTTTTTGGGTGCGAGCTTGAGGTTGTGTTCCTTAAGGCGAGTAAACACCATCTGCAGGCGTTGGAGTGCAACTTCCTCTGTGGGGGCAAACACCATCAGATCGTCGAGGTAACATAATAGGCTCATGAAATTCTGATCACCAAATATTGACATCATCATCCTCATAAATGTTGCTGGGCTGTTGCAAAGTCCCTGAGGGAGCCGGTTGTACTCGTGAAGGCCGAATGGTGAGGAGAATGCCGTGTACTTTTTGTCGTCAGGGTGCAAGGGGACATTGTAGTAGCCTGACGTCAGATCCATTGTGGAGAAAAAGGCATTTCCCCCAAGTGCGGCCAAAGCATCAGCTTGATGCGGTAGTGGGTAGGCATCCTTTATGGTTCTTGCATTAAGCCTTCTGAAATCAGTACATACCCTTAGTTCTCCATTCCGCTTCCATATGAGAACAAGCGCAGATGCATAGTCGCTAGTCGACTTCTGAATAATTCCTTTCTCTTCCATCTCGTTCAGAGTCGTCCTCAGTTTTTCATACTGACTTGGTGGTATACGTCTGTAGGGTAGACGGAACGGCTTATCATCAACAAGGTGGATACGATGTACAAACTCTTTGGCCTCTCCACAGTCCATCTTATGGCGAGAAAAGATTGACTCGAATTGTTCGATGATATGAAGGAGCTTGTCTTTACACTGCAGCGAAACCTCACATGACTTCAGGTCAATGTCTTGCAGTCCCAGAGCTTCCAATGCACGCATCATGTCCTCTTCTGACCTGGGTCGGACCTCTTTGCTCTGTACACTCTGCACGTTGCACTTGACCTCCTCTGCATTGGGCAGGTCTTCCGCTGCGATACAAGGAGACACATCTGCAATTTTCCTGTTTCTTCTCAGCACCACAACTCTGTCCGTGGGATTAAAGACTTTAACAGGCACCCATCCATCTCCCCAGAGTGGAGTAACAACTCGTCCGACAAGGACTTGTCTGGGCGCAGCCTTAGATTGGGTTGGCTCAACGACCACTGTGCTGCCCGCTGATGCCCCGGCCAACTCAGGTAACTTGCCCAAAATAACGTACTCGGTCCGTGGATTCAGCGTCACGCAACTCTTGATCTTTACTGTCCCTACCTTGTCTGGAATGCAATCACCTCTCCATCTCTCTGTGTTGGAAAGCATTGACAGGAATTGACTGTGGTTATCGGACAGACCGTTGTCAGGAGTGGAAACTAATCTCCAATAGCCATCAGTACTTTTCAATTGAGTCAAAATATATTTGATGGCATTGCTGCCAAGGATCATCTGTTCTGTCTGGCCTGGCACCACCATTACTGGTATTATCATTTGGCACCCGTAAACTGTGACGTGAATGTCGTACATATCTCTGGGAGAAACTTGGTGTCCCCCGCAGCCTACAATGACATAATCATCGGCCGTGTAACTCATCATATCAGGGAATTGCTGCAGGAGGTACTTAGCTGTGTCCTCACTTACTGTACAAGCCATCGACCCGCTGTCCAACAGCGCTCTGAAAGTGGGGCCTTCTTGCACAAGTACAGGTGTGTAAAACAGTTCGTCAGTCTCCGCTATTCTCTGAAACCCCTGAAAGATCAGTTTCTTCGATGGAGGTATCTTGTTGCTATACAACTCATAAATTGATTTATTGTCTTGCATGTCAGGCTTCACATTAGTGGTGGGAGGTATACTCAGTTGATCTGCACTGTTCTCCCCTAAGCGCAGATCAGTTAGTTTCCCTGAGGCAGCGGGACAACTTTCGTCACTGGACAATCACGTCGAGAATGCCCTGGGGCATGGCAGTGAAAGCAAAGGTTTTTGTCTCGGCAATGAGAGAGAGCACTGTGTTCGACTTCTTTGCAAATGATACATGGCTTGGCAGTGAAACCATTTATTCTGGCTCCAGGTCGCCTGGTTGGAGCTCCCCCTCTCTCTCTCTGCACTATTGTAATTACAGCGTTATTGTTACAGTGTTAATGTTACTGTGTACCTGACTTGTTAACCTGACTGCCCATATTGCACATCTGGTTAGCTACTCTTCTTGCACTATCGGCACTATGGTAAAATACTACACGTAGCCAAAATACAATACAACATTATTTATATCTGTACATTCAAGGAAACTGTGGGGGTCAGATGCATCGACATTTCGTTCTGTATACACGTGTACTAGAATGACAATAAAGTAGATCTGAATCTGAATCTGAATCTGAATACATGGCAGAATTCTTCCTCTATGAGACAACAGTGACATACTGTTGCAGGCAACATGACAGTCGTTGAGCATCTCAAAACGCATTGGTATTGTGTTGCATCCATTTCTGAAAAATGACAATTCTGTTCTGACTCATCTCACCGATTGCTGATGAGAGCCAGTCACGTTTTACTCCATCATCCCTTCTTTTTTATATCACACGCGCATGCACACACAAGAACACACGCGTACGCACACATTAAGTAGCAGACACGACCATTGCCATTTACACGTGATCAGATTAAGACAGCCAGTCGTCTCCGTCTGTTACTGCACGACCAAACGGAACTGTAGCTGAATTTCAAAGTAAAAGAGTTGCAATGTGGTATTCACATGACGCAACGGCGTCTCGTAGTCGATCAAAATTGCTTTTCCAGTTATATCTTAAAGTTAAACAAAAATTAGAAACCCATGTTTTTATGTAATTCGGGTGTCAATTCAAACTCCTACAATAGACGACACATTGTTATTCAATTCTGTTGATAGTTAAATATAGTTCAGATCTGATCTGCCACTATGTCCCGGTCCAAAGCCTACTATCTGAGAGTGCTGGTCTTCTGATGATCCCGAGAGCAAAGAAGTCTTCGGCTGGTTCGAGAGCGTTCTCCATCCGGGCACCGGTGCTGTGGAATGCTCTTCCCCCTGAGATTCGATCTGCAACCTCAGTGGAAATGTTTAAATCTAAACTTAAAACTCACTTCTACTCCATTGCATACGAATAACCTACTCCTCTTGTCGGTTGAAAATAGTTTGTGTAATATAGTGTAACAATCTGTGAAGCCCTTTGAGACTCTTCGTGATTTAGGGCTATACAAATAAAAATGACTTGACTTGACTTGACTTAAATACAGTATTGATTGTAATAAAAAAAGAATGTCTCACACTAGACCAGGGGTTGGAAACCTTTTTGACCCATAATGGCAAAAATATTTTCATATTTTTGAGAGTGCCACATCATGTATTTTAGACAGAATTCAACAAAACCGCCAAAACTTTCTCTAGACAAAGGCTAATTACTCAGCACATTGTATTTCACTCTGTGATGATTTGATAAATTTATGAAATAATAATAATTTTTGTGTGCAATATCAATATAATACCACTTAAAATTTGGCTCCCTCCTGCAACTATACAACAGGGTCGAGGCTCATTTTTGTCAAACAGTTTTGAAACAAAGTGTGAGCAAAGTTCTTTTATAAAAATGTCACAAAATACTCCAAACGAGGATACCAACTGTATACCGTCAGTACAGACGGTGCAGGGAGAGGAGGAGGAGTGCATGCTCCCGGTGTACAGCGACGCTTATTCTTACAGCTCACCCAATCAAATTGCTTTATGTGCTTTGCTAGAGCTTCTCGGTGTTTAAAAAAAGTTTGTTATGTGGCTTTTCATCATAAATTGTCTCAACATTAAACATAGATTGTTTATTGAACTCCCATACATATGATTACTCAATGATTTACAGCCAAAACGGGGTCTGTGAGTGTGACACCTTGACTGTAAACTGCAGTTAAAAGTGTATCCTATATGTACTGGACCAAACCATGCCTAGTTTTAGATAATGTATTTGCTTTACCAGAGTGGTTCCATTCTCTTCATAAACTAGTGATATATTTTATTGCTCAGGTTTAATTTGATATCCAAGCCCTATGTACTCATGAAAAGAGCGATACATGGCTCGTGAGCCATAGGTTCCTGACCATTGCGCTAGACCCTTTCATTTGTTTGTAAAAATTGTGACGTATCCTTTGGGCGGGTCATCCTGGAGGCAAAACAATACTTGCACTAGTCAGAAGACAGATAAAAATAAGGTGTCGTTGCTGCTAGCTGTCATCATGTTGTTGTTTTTTTTGCGGCCAGAATCAGAGGAGTGACGTCAGTGATCGTAAATTAAAACGAATAGTTTGGACTGAGGCACTCGTCAAAAATGTTTAGGTTTTCAACACCTACTTTCAGGTGAGATAAATTAAAGGTTTATGTCAAGTCAAGTCAAGTCATGTTTATTTGTATAGCCCTTAATCACAAAGAGTCTCAAAGGGCTGCACAGACCACAGATTATTGCAAACCACAGACTATTATCACACCTGTATTATTATGCATTTTTAGTCGGATACTACTCATTACAACATAGACAATTTGTTCAATATGCAGAGTTCACAATAAGCTTCGCCAAAATGCTCATCTACTAGAGATCCCAAGAGCCAAGAAGATATCCTCAGGCTTGAGAGCGTTCTCCATTTAGGCTCTGCCCTCTGAGTTTCGATCAGCAACCTCAGCCTTGAATCTAGGTTTTAAACAGATTTATGTTCTATAACTTATGAATGACCTAAGTTTCATGTTGACGATGTCTGTGTATTGTTTGTTGATGTCCTTGCAAAATCCATTGCAGCCTGGCCAGGGGGGTTGGGGGGGTCGATTTTGTATGGTTTATTGTTCTATATTCTTTATCAATTATCCATTATCTGTTATCGGTCAAATCATAATACGCTACAAAACCAAGGGGCCGAGACACTTGCTCTCAGCCAAGAGGCCGAGTCAAGGTCCTAGCCGCAGAGCCATGCAGTGATCATTGCGAATGCACCGTTCCCGGAGGTACTGCAATACCCGGCCGATGCGTGGAGTGGACAGAGCAAGCTCTTATTCCATCTTCCGATTGCCAAAAACAAACATTATTCGAAATGAAGAGTCCTGACCAACACATGCCGACACATCCAGAACCAGGCAGCAATCAGTGATAGACCACGATCTCATCAAATTACCTCATGTGTATTCCCTTCTCAGGGTTTCTTCATTTTCCTTATGCTGAGATTTTGGATTTTACCTTGCCCTCGTGTAGATTTTAGATCAGGTGATGGCGTAATAATAGTCTGTACTCTGTAATAATCTCTGGTCTGTGCAGTACTCGGAGGGCTATTCAAATAAACATGACTTGACTTGACTGCACCGAAATGCAACGAAACCCAAACCGGAAGTCACGTGCGCTTTATATCCAACTTTTCAGTGCCCGTGAATGCGCTATCATCCCTACAGTGTGGTGAATTGCCGACTGTGCTGACTGTTCTGAAAGCGTACTTATCAAGGGTGAGACGGTGTGGAGAGATTATCTCATTACTGTTTATATCCCGTTTTTAATCCCGTCGCTCGGTCTAGCCTCTTCGGGGCTCTCGTAAAGGGGACATCCTGGAAGCACCCGGAGAACTGCGGATATCAACGCGGCAAGGATGCTTTGTCACAGGCGGCAAGTGTGAGGAAATGGCAGGGGAACCGCCGGCGTGTCCCGGTCGTGTAGTTCTGGTAAAGAAAATCATCATGAAGGATGGAACTGCGGTGGGTACAATTTGATATCATTGTACAACGTCCTACCAACCTGTGTCCCTAATTCACCCTGTTTGTGTTGATTTTAAAAACGTTATTTGAGGTAAATACGCGATTGTTTGCATGATAATTATCATGACATGTATCCTCAATTCACCGTTATGATAGCCTGTGGAATTTTTGCCTTTACTCTCAACACCCACATTCTGGCAAATATACTGTTATTAAATAATTAACATAATAGAGAGGTGTACAACAGAAAACGCTGTGAGCATTGTAACTGATCAGTCGGCTGAGATCAGAGCAGCGGCGATGTGCTCAGGATGGAGCCATTATCCATTACATAACAACACTGCCGTTCATTCTGCACAGTCTGCAGCCTCTGCAAGCTCAAGCGTCCATTTTAACAAATCCACTGAATCTTCCTTCACAGGGATTTCTAAACTCACACAGTAGACACTGGTTTGTTGCCGATTAAGACCATATTTTTGTAGTTGACTTGTCACACGAGTCAATGTTTAAATTGTGGGTTGTGCGATGTGTTGGATAAGGAAATTATGTAATACATATCAATTACAAGGGCAGCAATAGTCCTGATGTTGGACTTTTGAATTTTGCAAGGATGGACACTTTCTGATAGGTGCCTTTTTGTAGCCATTTTACAACTAGTGATGTGAAATTAAGGGAATGACAATTTGCCATTTAATACATGTTATGTTAAGGAAAATATTAGGTTGCAGGAATATAAGCAAGGGAATTCAATACACCATACATGTCAACCTCAGCCATTGCTCCCATTATGATGATTGCAATTCCCCTTATTAAGCGATAATAAACCTCTCTCACACACACACACACACACACACACACACACACACACACACACACACACACACACACACACACACACACACACACACACACACACACACATAAAACGCGTCACCTACTTACAGCAAGACTATGCAGAATAAAAACAAAGATAATTTGTGTAAACGAGTTTGTTTTATTTACCAAATAAACATCACAAACAATTTTTTAAGTATCTTTTTTTCCCCACTTGCACCAAATTTATTGTTGCTTATTATATACTATATAGCAATGTTGGGTTTTGCAGACTTCATTTTCATTTGCAATCAAAATATTTTGCTTGCAAGGCTCTTTGAGTCAAAGAGGTTCCCAAACCCTGGTTTAGACAATCAACCAGTGTCTTTTGGGAAAAAGAAAATTTGGCTTTCGCTGCGTAATGTACTTATTGGACCAAGGTAGCGACTCTCTACTCAACAAGACTATGCAGAAATGGTACTACCAGGACCATTAAACCATCAATAGGTGGTTGATTACGTTATTCCTTACAATGATTAGGAAATGTATACATGACAAAAATGATGCTACATAATTTGATAAAAATTATAAAATAGAATTGTCTGTAATTGTCATTTATATCAACCTTGTAAAACATTGTATGCAACGAGATTAGACATGGTACTCCAAGTCACCCTAAAAATGAAATCCAGGTTGCTCCTCAGACTGTCCAGGAACTCTGTGATAACTTAGTGAAGATCTGGAAAGATATCCCCCAGGACATCATCCGTCATCTAATTAGGAGTAATGCCCAAACACTGACAAGGAATAGTACAAGTACATGAGAGCCACAAAAGTTGCTGGGAATTAGTATGAGTTGCTACAGGGACAGACGCTAGAAAATTTCCAAGCCTGGTGGTCAAGAATTATACATACTAGAAATAGTTTGAGCCACACAAAAAATGAACAATAGGAAGTGTGTTGTCATAGTATGAACAGCATATCTAAAATCCTAATCGCCACTGGAATTGCTTACATTTTCCCTCTTTTTTGGGGTTTAAAAGGGTAGGATTGTCAAGGGGAAGAGGGAGTTAGGCTGTCTGTCGGATATTACTATACAGTGGTCCTCGGTTCTCGACCATAATCCGTTCCAGAACCCTGTTCGAAAACCGATTTGTTTGATCACCGAAATCATTTTTCCCATTAAAAATAATGTAAATCGTTTTAATCCGTTCCAACACCCTAAATGTTTACCTTGAATGTTTAACAGAAACATAAAGCTAACCCAGGCTAATGTACGTTCGCGTTATCGTAATCTTCCATACGAAAGATTACGCTAACATGATCGAGTAAAAATAAAAAAATCAGGTCGTTTACAAGTCATTTAGCACCCGGGTCTCCACAACAAGTGGTGAGCGGTTCATTGGAAAGGGGGCTCCGTTCCAACACCCTGAATGTTGGGCTCCGTTCCAACACCCTGAATGTTTACCTTGAATGTTTAACGTAAACATAAAGCTAACCCAGGCTAATCGTACCTTCGCGTTATCGTAATCTTCTGTACGAAAGATTACTCTAACATAACGTGTAAAAATAATAAAAAAAAGGGCTAAAACACTTCGTACACCTATATTAAAAGCGAAAGCAAAACAAAGCACGTCCGCACGCGATAACAGTTGGTCACGAAAAGAGCGATCTACACCCGTATGCCGCTCAGCATCGCACCCTAGCGTACGCACTCACGCATTACTGGCGTTCGAACTCCGATTTTTTTGACCGAACAGCGAAGCAAGAATTTCTTAAAATTTTTGGTCGGACTCCGATTTGTTCGAACTGAGAGGCGTTCGAAAACCGAGGTTCCACTGTATATAATATATAAGAGCCTAGTGTGGGGACAAGAGAGGCCAAGTGGATCACTAGGCTTATAAAGCACTGTAATGGTCAAAGTACTGAGATTTATTAGCCTTTTACATTTGCCTAATGTGCATTACATGCACAGTTTGCTCCATAAAACAATTTCTTCCAAGCACAGAGCTATAGAATGAATCACAATTTTCCTTACTTGTATTTACACCATTGTGTGTGTCATCACCGGGTGAATAATTTGATATTTATAGTGATGAAAGTGATGTGAGTCTTTAAAAAATCTCTTCAAAGACTTAGGGCTAGTTTAATAGATGCAATTGATTACACACAATTATTTAAAGAAGTCACACTTCCTGTCCCTTAGTGGACTACGCACCATATTTTTCGGACTATTAGTTGCAGTCTTTTTCGTAGTTTGGCCGGGGAAGTAACTTATACTCTGGTGTGACTTATCTTTAAAATTGTCGACACATTATTACCAGCTATATTATTTAAAATTTCAAATGGGTATATCATTTCACATTTTCACACTAAAACGTAGAAGGGCGCTCTAGGCCTGTGTTCATAATTTTAACCTTGCCCTGTTTCAGATTCAGATTTACTTTATTGTCATTCGTGTACACGTGTATACAGAACGAAATGTCGATACATCTGACCCGCACGGTTTCTTTGAACGTCAGCCGGGATAGATAAGGTTAACCATGTCTTCGTCAGAATTTTAGCGCAGCAGTTCGTCATCTCGCGGTTCGATGCCACTTCCAGTTGTTAAATGGTCCAGTTTATTGTCCAGAGAGCGAACGTTGGAGAGGAAAATGGATGGGAGAGGCGTTTTGCAGGGTTTAGCCTTTAGCCTAGCTGTTAGCCCGGCCCGACAACCTCGCTTCCTCGTCCGGCGGTCACGCCGCTGTCTTGCCACTCTGCTTCGCTGCTTTGTAGGCCGCTGGGTCTTGTTGACATAGCAGTCCGTGGCTAATAAACACTCCCGAGTGGTCGTAGCACCGAGCGCTTGATGTCTGGATGATCGCATATCCAGCAAAAAAAACTGCGATCGTATCTTAATCTGCAGTTCGAGCCGACTTTGTGCGCCGACAAAAATGAGTCGACGACTGGGTCTTATGGCCGACGTGTAAAAAACTGTTGCGAGCCGATGCAGCCGCAGCCGAACAGGGGCGCCGCCATATTGAATGTTTGAATTGTTGTGCCGACAAATGCACCCTCCATCATACGCCACTCACGCAACATCACAAAATAACTTATTATCTCATTTTCTGGGAAAATTTAATAGAATAGTAAAACACAAAGGATTTGTACCTCGGTAGAAATCACTTTTGAGGAAGTTAAAAATATTACGTTGGCAAAATGACACAACCATTTCTTACTAATGGGACACAAATGGCACCATAAAGAAAATCATATTCTGCAGATTACAAGCTGAAAATAGTGAAACGCATAAAGGGTGGCTGACAATGAGTCTGACGTAAGCGACGTAGAACCGGACAACTTAAGTGGCGGATTGTTTAAAGTGACAGCGACACAGAGGATGAAAATTGTATTCGATTCAGTGATTTGAAGTGATAATGGTAGTTTGGGAAACACGTTATTTATGCTAGAGTTATCTGAATTATTCCTAATATGTTATGTCGTTACTGAAATTAACAGGCATGTCAATCTTGTTACGTTCAAATACTGCACAAACCTTTTATTTCAAATTGCCTTTCAAGATGTCATGTATGTTTTGGTGTTAGGTTTGATTAAATACATTTTCCCCCAAAATGCAACTTATACTCTGGTGTGACATTAATATGGTATCATTTTTCCTTCCTAATTATGGATTTTTTGGCTGATTTGACTTATATTCCTGAGTGACTTATAGTCTAGAAAATACGGTATATGTCTCACCAAAAATGATTATTACCTGTCTGGTAAAGTGTAATGGGAGTGAAAAAGATTTCCTTGATATTTCATATATTTATGATCAATTTACAATTCCTTTAATTGCAGTCTGCTGATTGCTACATAGCCAATGGAAAGCAGCCGATACCAATTCTAGGGCTGCACAATTTTGCAAATGCGATTTTTAAGACCAGTAATGCAATTATGATGCAACTTCGGTTTTCAAAAGAAAACAAGTTTTGTTTTTTGTTTTTTTGGAGTACTTAATCACAGTGACAATGATTAACTTTAAGAAAACAGCACCCTCTTCTGGGTAGATTTGTTAGGGATGCTGTCTGCTGACACATGGTCGGTGTGTGGCATACCATACTGCTTGTTGCTTGTGAACTCCCTCACCTTTATTGGCTAGTGCGGTACAAACTTGCCTCTGATTAGCCAACGCCATTAAAACCCCAACTGTGACAATTCTGCTTGGCCAAACACTCTTATCACTCAAATAACAAAACAAAAAAACACACATTCAACTATAAATCCTTAAAAAAAACCACAGTGTCTTACAATTACACAATCGCACTACGTGACTTTGCAATATCGATTAGATTTCGGTTAATCGTACAGCACCAACCGCTACCTTTATAAAACGTCTGGCATCAGCACCGATACAATACCTGGTACACACTTCTATTCATAGCATATAAATAACCTATATTTTATGTTGACCATATCTGTGTATTCTTTGTTATTGCAACATCCATTAAAGCCTGGTCATCCTGGAAGGGGGATTACCTCACGTGCGGTTCCTTCTCAAGGTTTCTTCATTTTCCTCATGTAGAGGTTTTTGAGGTTTTACTTGCCCTCATGTAGGTTTTAGATCAGGGGATGGTGTTATAATAATCTGTGGTTTGCAATAATCTGTGCAGCCCTTTGAGACTCTTTGTGATTAAGGGCTATACAAATAAACATGAATTGACTTGATTTAGTACCTTAGATACCTGCCCATCATTATTCTTTAGATATACTCACATTTCAAGGAGTAAAGTCTTCCCTAGTTTCTTTTAATATGCACAAATGGATCAACCAGCATCAATGGCTTATGGCAGAATAACTCAAAAGATGTATCACAGAGGCGATGCTTATTTTCACAATGCTCTCAGTATCATAGCTAGGAGGAACGGCAGTGATTTGTATTTTTACAGCTCTCATTTGCCAAGCTTGGGAAGGTCCTCAATGGAACTTGATTTAAAGATGCGAATGACTTCAAGATGCACATGATGACCCTGACGTGGATTACCAGAAATAATCTTTGTAGAGCAGAAATAGGGAACCCTGGTCCTTAAGGGCCACAGTATTTGCCTACTCTTCTTATACCGTCTCATCAGCATACACAATAGATAAAAGTCTTGTTCATCAGTTCAATCGTTTCTGGGGGAAAATAGGAAGGCCAATGGTTTTTGTGGACATGGGTTGTATACCTTTGTCCTAGGTGAGAAGATTTTACAAAGATGGCTGGAAAAGAGCAGATGGCTCCAGGTATTTTCATTTGTAGCTTTGTTGGGTAGTCATGAACGTCATCTGTGTCACTTCTTATATCTCATTATCCCAAAAATCTAATCTATGTCCATTGTCACATTGTTAATCATGAGAAACTGTGCCACTGGGTCCTGCTCTAGTTGCTGCTCTAATTTAGAGCTTACTCATTTTAATATGGCATGCCAGAACCTTTCTCTGTATAATACCTTTACTAAATTAAATTGTCTTTAAGGTCATTTAAAAAAAAAAAAAAATCAGTTTCCAGACAACGATATACAGTTTGCTGCATAACAAAAAGTTATATAAAAGGTTTTTAAATAATTATAGTTTTTACGTCTATATTTCTTTTAATAAGAGTTTAAATCCCTTGAGCCAAAGTCACTGAAAATAATGGTAGTAATTCAGTGGCACCAAATACTACAAATTTTCCGTAGTTTACTACAATAATTCATAGGAAATTACAAAATATCGTAAATTACAGACAATAAAAGGCACCTGATTAAAAGCTGCACATTCAAATTTAAGAACGAAACTGAATTTTGTACCAATAATTTGCGTAATTCTAGCCGACAGCGCCAGGTGGAGATTAGTTCCAGATTGCAACACACGTGTGGATGTTGTCTTTTTGTGTGTCATTGGTGGTTTCTGTGGTACCAGACCAGATTGTATTCACTTGTCCTCGTTCTTTGGGGATTAAAGGAAACTCCAGTGACCTGACATTGACACTGATGATACGGGAAGAGAAGTGTAGCATTTTTGACGGATAATGTCCACTGCTGTTCAATTCAGATGTATGAATTGAGGGCTTGATTTGTTGGTGAAAAAAGTTGAAATACTCTATCTTGAGTACGTTATAAGTATTGAATAAAGTACGGTATTGTCAAACCTCCCATTTTTTTCTGTTATAAATTATTTGAGTAATGTGGGCAAAAAACATGGACTAATATTCTCTTGAAGTGTGTCATAAAATGTTTTGTATTTAGAGCGCACGTATTGTGGAAAAGAGCAGCTAGCCGTTTTTCTCGTGCCACCACCCCAAAAAAAAAGCCACGCAGTATATGAAGCTGCGGTATTTAAAATGAAGCAGTAAATAATTTACTGTATGCATTTTTTGTTTCAACTACAAATGCAAAATGAAAATAATTAAGCAATGTTCATTTTTTGTATTGAAATGTTGATTGTTCCTTGGTTATTTATCGTGCATTAGTGCACTCTGCTGGCCACGTGCAGTAATAGCAGGTTTTGCGGTTTACTTTTGTCAAGAACCACTTTCTACTTAAACGGCGCTCTTAAATGCTCCTACAAAATTTGTCTTTATACATTCTAAAATATGATGTTCAATGTTTGGAAATTCTGGTGATTTTGATGAGTATTTGAATTTGATCAGCTTCAACAGGGTATTGGGCGACCCAGCGTGTATCATGCAGTTGTGGTCATCTTCCTGGAGTTCTTCGCCTGGGGCCTGCTGACCACACCTATGCTGACGGTGAGTAATAATGTTGTGTATGAGGGAATGCTAAAGACAAATTTGTGGCAAAGTAGGGGCTCATCAAGACCTTTAAGCAGGGCCTCGCAGTCCACACTGGGTTCCAAGACCTGGCCAGGGGCCTCGGTCTGCATTTATGAATGAATATTCATGCGAACATATAAATATCTTATATTTCTTCATACATTAGTTTTATAGACTATAGACAATTTCATCAAATTGGTTTTAAATAGCTTACAATTAAAGCAAAATAATATGCTAGGTCCCTGTTTTAAGCACATAATTTGATATTTTGTTTTGTCGTCTTTAATAGTAACCCATGCAAATCATGTAACGTCACACAGTCAAATAAATTGCGCTGGAAAAGAAAATTTCGTTTCAAGAGTGGGTTTTGCGGTTTTGATGAAATTTGTTTTTCGGGAAAAAAAAACTCATCAAAATATTTTGCTATTATGACTGTTTGGGTCAAAAAGGTTCCCGACCTCTGTTCTACGCGGATGAAATGTGTAGTCGCAGAATAAATTCAACTTAGGGTCCGCTGTATGTATTTCTCAGTCACCTAGTGCCCTAAGATACTTAATACATAATCTTCAAATGGATTAAATGCTAAACCATAAAACTGTAGGCTTCATTACACTTCGAGATAATGAGAACTGAAATTTCTCTTATTATTAAAAAAAAACTTCAACTGAAAAGTTGTTTCCCTTGTTTAATACAAAGTTACTCTTAACTAGAAAAAAAACAGGTGAACTGTTACTGAATATTAATTTGAGAAGATTGCAAAAGAGTTTTGAGAGTCTTCAGTGTTTTTTCTTCTGTAGGAAGAAGCTTCAAATTACTGTTTAATTATCTTGATTGCCTGTCTGTTTAGGTGTTACATGAAACGTTTCCCCAGCACACATTCCTGATGAATGGACTCATTCAAGGCGTGAAGGTACAAACAATTTTCTGTTTTGGTTCCACTTTGAAGTTAGGCTATTCAATTTTCGCAAAATGTCATCAGTTTTAAATAATCCTAAAACGGATAATGTTTCTGCTTCCTGTCAAGGGTCTTTTGTCGTTCATGTCCGCCCCTCTGATTGGTGCATTGTCGGATGTGTGGGGGAGGCGTCCCTTCCTGCTGCTCACTGTCTTTTTTACCTGCGCCCCAATTCCCCTCATGAGACTCAGTCCTTGGTAGGTCAAGCTACATTGTTTTTATGTGTATATGTGTGTGTTCAAAGGGGCGTTTTGTATTATTTAGCACTTCCTAGTGGGAAATAAAAAAGGATCCAGAATTTCTGTTCTCAGGCGGGCCATATTTGTAAATGGATGTCAACTCCAAATTTTTATATTTGTTTTTTCAGTATTATGCTATATCATACAGCTTACATTAATGACCTACCCTACATATTATAATCATATATGACAACGGATTTTTATTTACAAACAATAAGAAAATAATAATAATGTTTGGCATTGAATGTGTTAACTGGTTTATTAAAGGCCCGGTCACACAGCCTTTCACGGGCGTATCGAGGCTGAATCACGGCCAGAAATTTCTGCCCGTGAAGCAGATGCTGTTGGACGCTTTGAGATTGTGATACAGACGAGATACAGCCGTGCTTTACACGCGGTAAGAAATTCACACGTGGTTGGCCGCGCGAAAAAGTTTTGCGCTGCTCAAAACTTTAGACCACGGGTAACCGCGGGCGGCACACGTGGTACACACGAGGTAAAGACGCAGTACGAACGTGCTAGTACGTGCTACGGCCGCAGCCAAGACGTGGTTACACGCGGTTAGGACGCGAAATTTTAGCGGGTAATCGCGGGTGGAGCACGGTCATAGCACGTTTGTTCTGCGCCTGTATCGCGGTGTTTTCACGTGCATTAGCGTGTGTACCGCATGTAAGCACGGTCAAACGCGATGCAGCCGCGGTTACCCGCGATAAGGACGCGGAACAGTCGCCGGCGTCTGTTTCGGGGGCATACCACGGGTAAACAGCGGGTTTAGCCAATTTTGCACATTTTCCACCGCGTCTGCTTCACAGGCAGAAATTTCTGGCCGTGATTCAGCCTCGATATGCCCGTGAAAAGCTGTGTGACCGGGCCTTTAAATAGTGGAAGGAATGCAGTTTTACACCTGAACCATCTTACCACACTATACAGACTCAACACTGCCCTCAAGCAGACAGAGAGAGCATTAGGTTCACATTAAATTAAAAATATATAAGTTTTGATAGAAATGATATAGAGGCATTTTTTCTGTACATACTCAGAAATTTATGGCAGGTCGTAATAAATCATCTAATGGGCTAGAATACGGCCTGCGGGTTGTATTTTTGACACGCCTGATTTAGATTATGAGCAAAATACATAAATTCGATATTTTTTTGAAATACTCATAGGTCAAAAAATGTATATTTATTTTAGATAAGATGAGGCTCACCTCAAGGAAGCTGACATGATTGTCCACCATTTCGCTCCTTCAGGTAGCCCCAAAAAACTCCTGAAAGGCTTGGCAAAAAAATGAGAAGATAAATGGAGTATTTTGGTCTTTTTAAGTCTGTAGATTGTAATCTTCCTTGTGGATTGTACCACTTGTTTTTGGTCTCACTACACAACACAGTGACATCTAGTGGGCAAATATTATACAGTGTCCCTATAATGTATTAAATGTTTTTGTATTTTTTAATTTCGATGTTCTTTTTTGTTGTTGTTTTGCACACTATTAAATTTATGACTTTTTAATCCTTAGTTTCAAAGTTCTTTATAACATTTTAATAAAATATGTGTTGTGTGCTACGAGGTTTATGTTAGAAATACAATGAGCCGCATTTATTGATATAATCTAAGTGCATGGTTAATTTTTCATCTCCGCGCATTAAGAGGGTATCCATAAACTCATTTAAGCCCCCATTTACCAGTCATCACTTGATACAGGGTTTGTACTAGGTGCTTGAAATCCTTGAATTTTATTGTTGCTTTTTCAAGGTTTGCAGAGTGCTTGAATTTTAGGTGAAGTGCTTGTAAATGTTTGAAATTCTTGCCATGTTTCTTAGGTTTGGTGTTGGGCTAGGGTTAGGAGCAAGGTTTTGGGCTTCAAATAAGGGTTTCAAACTTATATTATAGTTCCAAATAGGATTAGAGCAAGGGTCAGAAACCATAGTTTAGTCTCCTTTTTAGGGTATGTAACTAAATTTAGGGTTCTTTTCAAGTTTAAACTTGAGAAACATTCAAACTAAGAAGAGAAGGCATCGATGGATTTTTACTTGCAAGGAGAACAGGGCTGGAAGCCCTCAAATGAAGGGTTTAGACCCCCTTTCTGAAGCACCCCCCTGAACACATTCTTTTTATTCCATATTCAAGGTTACAAAAAGCAAATCAGCCTCAAGGGGTGTGGAAATCAAAGCACGGAAACATGATTGGACAATAGGGAAATAGTGCATATTAAGACACCAAATAATACATGGCCTTGGGAACCGCCTTCCTTGAGTGTGTAATAGAGAAAACAATGAACAGTGAATAGACAAAATAATGGGCAGCCTTGGCAACCGCCTTCTTTGAATGTAGTGAAAAATGTAGTAAAAATGTAGTAAAAAATGAACATAGCAGTGGTATAGAAGCAAATAAACATTAAAGTTCTGAAATTGGGTCAGGGTTAGGATTTACAGCTAGAGTTAGGTGTAGGTTTAGGGTTCGGAACTAGAATTTGAGCCCCGTGTAAGGGTTCTAAATTGAATGTAGGGTTCAGAATAACGGTCACCTTTTGAAACAAGATCTAGTGCTCAAGCTCTTACAGTCCTACCCCACAGTACTGTGGCTTGACGTCATCACTATGCACGGGCTACATAGGGATTATGTAGCCCGTGCATGGTGATGACGAAAATCGATCGAATAATTGGCGATCGATCGTCTTCCCTGCCGTATCCTCATCAGAGATCTCAACGTGTCAACTGATGAGGATCCTGTGTCGAATACCTTGAGGATCTCCTGGCCCAGGAGATCAAATGAGGAACACGCAGCTGAACCTCTCTCAAAATCAGCCGTTCCCCAGAGTCGGGCTCTTCCGGTCAAATGGTTGATAGTGAAGGCCACTTGCGCCGCTTCGGACGCGAAGTTTCAGGGTTGCAGGTCGAAAATGAGTCGGCAGTTCACAATGAATGCGCGAACTTGTGCCGGGTCTCCACAGAACTTTTCAGGTGCGCCCATTCGCGGTTCTGCCGATCCGATGGCGGGAGAGTTCGTGAACGGGATGGGCGGGGCAAGTGGTGTCCCGGCAGACGGGGAATTACCGTAAGCCGGGGCCGATGCGTGCTGCTGACGAGCGAGAATCTCCGGGAGCGCATCTAACCTTTCTTGCTGGCGTTGAAGCCACTCTTGTTGCAGCTGGACAATTCGAAGGATGGCGGACACTTCACCCGCCATCCGTCGGGCTTCCCCGTGAGCCCGACGCGAACGCTGCATGTCTCCTTTCGCCGATCGGCGCTCGTGAAAAAACTTCTGCTGGGTTCTCTTTCTGGTCCGATCGTTCTGTCAGGGACCAGGAACAGAGACGGGAACCTAATTGCGTTAGTTTCTCAGTTTTATTGAAAGAGAGTGAGAGTGAGGCTTGCTTGATAGTTTGATCCGAGGACTGGCGGAGAGCGCGAGAGAGAAAGGCAGGAGTGACGATCAGACGCCGGTAACAGGGAGTCGGGGGTTTTAAAAAGTGGCAAGGCGCCAATCAGCGACCAGGGCCGTTGGCGCCACCGGGGCAGCCGCAGGTGCCCCGAATCAGCAATCATGACAGATCCCTGAAAAGGCATTTAATTCATTATTCTAAATTTAAGGCCTTAATTGGCATTACAATGTCTTAATTACATTTTTTTAAAGTCCTAAAAATGTTAACACATTGATAATATTTATATTTGTTTGTACTAAAAATATTTTGTAACATTTCACCTATTCACTTTCGTGGCAACATCTTGTGACCACAATGAGGGAACTATCAAAACAGTGAAGTGGTTTCAGTCAGGCAATGTTTTGTTTTCAAGGTCAGGAAAATTCTTGAATTTTGAGTGAAATGCATGAAAATGCTTGAAAAGTTTGCCATTGCCATGTTTCTTGTCAGTCTCACTCTATAGACCACACAATAAATGAAGATTTTTTTTAAAAATATGTTTGTGAAAATGACACCAACATGCCTGCTCTCAGTTATTATGGCGTTGTCATGTGAAGCGCCATCGACCCCTACTGATCGCACCCAAGAGGACAACTCTATTTAGAAAACAGGCTCTTTTGGCTCAGCTCGCAAACGGCTGCTGAAGCTTTTGATTTTTTAAATCATATGTTATCAACAAAAACAAAATATTATGCTCCCAATTATTTAGTAATTAGTAATTTTATATGATTTGCAGGGGATCCCTGTAAAGCACACGAAATATGAATCCAAATACTCACAGAGATACCAAAAAAAATTGTAAAATACCAAACAATTTTAGTGTTTTACTCACTGAACAAATATAAAGTCAAACACCAACACAAAATCCCTGAAAATTCAAAACAATACAATATATGAATTAGAAATATTGACCCTTCAGTGCTCTAAATAAATGATAAAATGCAAAACAGTTACAGTAACTATTTACAATATTATTTTCACAAATTTAGACACAGATCCTCTTAAAAACACGCAAAAAAATGTAAATTAGAATAAGTAAGACCAAAGGCAAAAGATCAGCAGTCAATTGAAAGACTGTTTCGGCACAATCAATATTATTAAAATGAGGCCAAATTTGGGTCATTTTTCTGTTTTTATATACAGAGTACTTTCTTTCTTTTTGGTCTGCCGTATTGAACTCAATTATTACCCAACACCTATAGGAGCCCTTTCCGTGTTTGGAAACAAGTGTGATGTAGCCAATCTGCGCGTGCATTATTTAAGCAGAATGGCAGAATTCATGTCAGTTCAGAGCAGCCCATTGACACAAAAAGATTGTAGATCATAGATGGGAACAGCTCAAAATAGCACTACGTAGGATAGCGACTTTATTTTACCAATCAAAATCAAGACAAAGACGCATTTTTTTTATCGGCTCGGTAGCCTAGATGGTAGGGCACTCGCTCCGAGATTGGGTGGCCGCTGGTTCAATCCTCGGCCGAGTCATACCTAAGACTTACAACATACTCATTGCCTCCCTGCTTGGCGCTCGGCATTAAGGGTTGGAATTGGG
Source organism: Urocampus carinirostris (assembly GCF_059441175.1). Taxonomy (NCBI): domain Eukaryota; kingdom Metazoa; phylum Chordata; class Actinopteri; order Syngnathiformes; family Syngnathidae; genus Urocampus; species Urocampus carinirostris. Next base: position 33,432,023 of record NC_142364.1, read on the forward strand.
GAGTTTGGTCACCTAAAGACTCCCAACACAGCAGTTGGGTCTAAAATGGCGGCGCCCTGTTTGGCTGCGGCTGCATCAGCTTGTTACAGTTTAACTGTACGGGTCAGGTGTATCGACATTTCGATCTGTGTGTATGGTTACAAAGAATGACAATACAAGTTCTATTCTATTCTATTTCTTCCATTGAAGGTACTGGAAAAATTGACATTGGAAGTGCCTGAAAAGTGCTTTAATTTGGCCATGAAAAAAAGAGTACTCATGTTGTTAAAGGTCTTGAATTTAACTTGCCTTAAGCTGTAAGAACCCTGTGATAAATTTTTCCTATTTTCAGCAACTTTATTGCTAAATTGATTTTTTCCCTCCTTTTGCAGGTGGTACTTTGCCATGATCTCCATGTCAGGAGCGTTCTCTGTTACCTTTTCTGTCATCTTTGCTTACGTCGCAGATGTGACAGATGAAAGAGAGAGGAGCACAGCGTATGGTCTGGTAAGAATTCAAAATGTCTTTGTTCTTTATTAATGGATTAGTCTAGTTTGTCAACAAATGTTATGCTAATCACTCATTTTTATAATAATCCATAACTAACAAAAGACTTTACGAGGTGATTTTGGAAAAAGGCTACGTTTCGAGCTGCTGGAATTTCCTGGCAAATGCAACATAAAAAAGGATTTGTTCTTTTTCAAAGTTCAAATTCAAAAATGAGGGGGAAAAGCCATATCAAAAGTCCACAAACCCTTGACTCACCTGAGAACTTGCAGAATGAATGATTCATTCCTGAGAGTCGTCATCCCTTTAAGTGGCAAGCAATGACTCACTGTGACATCATGGCTTGAGTAAGCTAGCAGGTGGATTGAGGAGAACTATTCATTAAAGGAAGTGTTTCCTGCTATTTCTTGTTATTTATTAATGCCAGTTTAATGTAGTTGTGGCTAGACAACTATACTCAACCTTAACAAATAAGATGGACAAATCATGAGTTAAATAAAACAGAATGTATTTATGCATGAAGTTAAAGTAAACTTGCCCATCGAATATATAGGGTCTGTCATTATGATTATGGCTCCAGGGCGTATTACTGTATGTTGCACCTACCAATGGTGCAAAAAGTACTTAATTTATTTGAATAGAAAAATAACTTACTGTATTTTCTGGACTGTAAATGGTAAAATGGTAAATAGACTGCATTTATATGGTGCTTTTCAAATCACTGAAACCTCCCAAAGCGCTTTACAATGTATTTCACACTTAACCATTCACACACAAACTCACACACAGATAGCAATGTCAACCATGCAAGGCGCATACCTGCTTATCTGGGTGCATTAGGGGTTCAGTGCCTGACAAGCCGTAATCATAGTTTTCATAGTTTGGGTGTGATTTATACTCCAGTGCAACTTAAGTGTGAACTTCTTAACACATTATTATATAATTTCACATGTTATTTTAACACTTCACCAGAAGAAGGTGATCTAGGCCTGTGTTGATAATTTCAACATTGCAGTTTATTTATAAAAAAACTGAGAAGATCTGAACAAAAGTAGAACCAAAGAGAAAATCATATTCTGCAGATTAGTTTGGCAAGTAATTTAAAGTGACACAGAGGATGAAAACTTCATCGGATTTAGTGATTTGGAGTGAAACTGATAGTTTGATAAACGTATTAGCATATTCTTTGTGCAAAAGTTATCTGAATAACTCTTAATATGTTGTGTCATTACTGAAAATAGTCATGTAACATTAGACCACTCATGTATTTAGCCCGTTGTTCTCTATTTCATTTACATTTTAAAATACCTTTCAAGTCGAGTGTATGTTTATTGTGTTGAATTTCATCAAATACATTGCCCCCTAGGTTTAGATATTAAAATATTTATTCTGTTTTTGACATGGGGCACCTACAAAGGAAATTCCATAGGATGCCTGTTCATTTTTTACTTTTATGCGCTGTTTACATCATTGTCGCTGTCGACCAATCATGTTGCTGTTCTTTGATAACCACAACTTTTAGGGTGGATCTGCTTTTTGTAACCTTTTTTAAGATTTTAATTAACTTTCACTTAAACCAAGAACTAACAGTGCAGGAAATAAAATTAGCCTAGCAACAACTTGTATTAAGTTTTTTTTTGTTTGTTTTTTAAACAATAAATAAATAAATAAATAGATAAAAATAACAACACAACCAACATGACTTGAATTAACTTAAAAGAATTCATGCATTGAAATTTTAACAAAGCTGGCGAATTGAAAAGTGTGGTCAGTCCTGTTTTAGAGCCAGATTGACAAACTAAAGTTATGGTAACAGCTAATTACTCAGCCTTACACTTAAGTGTGCTTTTTATGCGCTCTCTCAATCACAAACACACATGCTTGATTGATGAGCTAATGTTATGATAAGAGCAACTATGTCAGTCTCCACCTGAACATGCTTCCCTAAAACAAGTTAACTACACTTTTTATGCTTTCTCTAATCACACACATGCTTTTCTACCATGAACTTCTTAAAATCTCAATATTGTCAGCGGTCTTGATTCACAGGCATGTCGGGACTCAGGTGCTAGCAGAGCTGCTTACTCCGCTCGATTGTTATTCTTCCTGCTTCAGTGGCTCTCCCCCCGGTTGCTCGAAGGCGTGGGGTGGGTAGCGTCAGAGACAGAAGGCGGGAGAGAGGGAGGTAAGGAGATAGGGGCTCGGCTATATCTGAGCCTAAATAACCCAGTTTCAAAATGTAATCGGCCCGTCGAATAAATAAATATGCCGAAAACGATATCTGTCAAATTCCCAAATATTGGACCGATAATCAGCCTGCCTGATAATCAGTCCACCTCTATTTGACACCTCTGCTCTATTCTTCGCAGGTGTCCGCTACTTTTGCAGCTAGCTTAGTTACCAGCCCAGCAATCGGTGCATATTTGTCAGCTTGGTATGGAGACCACTTGGTGGTTCTGGTTGCTACACTTATCGCCCTCGTCGACATCTGCTTCATCTTGCTTGCTGTGCCCGAGTCTTTGCCCGACAAGATGAGACTCAACACATGGGGCGCGCCTATTTCCTGGGAACAAGCTGACCCCTTTGCTGTAAGAACTGAAATAAAATTTTACATTTTTACAGCTTCTTTATATACTTTTTTTCTGTCTTTTTTCAGTCACTGAGGAAAGTAGGCCAGGACCCCACTGTCTTACTCATTTGTATCACGGTGTTTCTGTCATACCTACCAGAAGCCGGACAGTACTCCAGTTTTTTTCTTTACTTGCGACAGGTAAAAGACACTTGTTTTGAGTTGTATAATTAAGACATAAATCCTGAATTGGGTAAATATATATATACATACAGGGTTGGGTAGGGTTACTTTAACTTGATTACCTTCATTTACTTTTGGATTACTCCAATACCAAATTTGCTTATAAAAGACAAAAGAAACTAAATATGAATAAAATTATGAGTCACAACACGTGGTCAGCTTTCTCTCCTGGCTTTGATCTCTTTGATCTCCGGCAAAACTAACATAAAATGCGACAGAAACAAAATGAAAATAAATCCAAACAGCTTGCCAACATCATTTTTGCCGTTCCATGTATTCCATTACTCCCCAAGCCTGCACAAAATTTAGTAATTTTATTCATATTTAGTTTCTTTTGTCTTTTATTAGCATATTTGGTATTGGAGTAATCCAAAAGTAATTGAAAGTAATCAAGTTAAAGTAACCCTACCCAACCCTGTATACATATATTTACTTTTATTTTTCAAAAGACAGTGTATAGTTGTTTTCTTCCCCCTGTGGTGACTAAAATAATTTAACGTGTTATGTCTCATGTACATGCATTTTGAAGATTACAGTGCTTCAGAAAAATTGCCCTATGCAAGCATACGAATTAACTAGTACTTCACTAAATTAATTATTTTTGGGTACCCATAGCAGAAAGATGCCGATGAAACATGCCAGGCTTTCCCATGCAATTTAATTGCATTATAATTATGGATTTCTAGACTTACAATTATATTTTAAACAATGTATTGTGATGTGATATAACATATTTAGCGTGTGAGTGCGTGCGTGCTCTTTTAAGATCCGATGATCCATCAGTCCTTGTTACTTGCTTTCTTTGTTTCTTTCTTTTTTCTTTCTGCGTTTATATCACTCTTTCTGTGTTTGTTTGTTTCTCAATTTCTGTTTGTTTCTTTGTTTCCTTCTGTCTTAATTTATTTTTGTCTTCTTTCTGTCTGTCTGTCTTTCTCTTTCTTTCTTTCTTTCTTTCTGTCCCTGTCATTCTGTGTTTATCTGTCCCTCTTTTTGTTAAAATAACTGTTGGAATCTTCCTGCAGGTTGTCAATTTCTCCTCTACAACAATTGCTGTTTTTATTGGAGTTGTAGGAATTCTGTCCATTGTGGCACAGGTAGGTAACAAGAAGCTCCTAAACTTATTTGGATTAAGGTCTTGAAGCAAAATAAAATAGCGCTTGATCAACTAGCCATGGTTTAATCAATTACTAAAGCTCATGATAGGTAGCAGATTCAATATTGAAAAACGAGACGAGATTTTTATGAGCTAATTTTACTTACGGATGAACAGATATCAGAATAAGTGTGTTACTGTTTTGATTGTTCGGGTTTTTTGTTTTAACATTTGAATAAAGTGTTTACATGCATTGTTTTTGGATTGGAAGTGCTCATAAATATCAAAGCCAGTTAATACAGTATATCCAATCTATACAACCTCAATTAAAAAAGACTAACATTTTGCAAAAATGTTTTCGTTATTTCTCAATAATTTATTTGAGCATTTCCTACACTGGCAATTGTTTTGAATAAAGGGCTAGAAATAAAAATCATTTAGAATCAGACTAATCAAAAGATGAATTCCTAATCTTTCATTGTGGACCTAATAATAACAAAACTGGATTCAAACAACACATTAAATATGCTATTACAACTATGCGTTATTTATGTTTATGGTTGTAGTGCCAAAATACTTAATTTTATTCCTCCCAAATGCATCGAACTATTTTTTTCATCCCGAGACTCTAATGATAAGTTCATAGTTTAGTAGACAACAAAAAAAGATAACCTTTCGTCTCAAGAAATATAATATGAATAAACATTGAAGTTTATAGTTTAATAGACACTCAAATTAAGGAGAGAAGACAATAATTGATTTTGAACTTTCAAGAAGAACAGTAGCGGACTGAACAAAAACCCTCACAATGCTGAATCCTAAAACTGTTCTAAAACCTCTGTAATCATACACCCTAGCTCATTGAAATCTCACAACATACTGTCTGTAAAAATGAGCGTTACCTTTAATGTCCCACATTAATTCTGCCTATTGGTTCCTACCAATAATCCCATATTTTCCAGTTGTCCTTTATTAAAAACATAATAAAATTATCAGCTAGAAATAATATATTTGAATATGATTAACATTTCCAATGTGAAAATAATATACAATACACCTAAAGGGCTGCCCCTTGTGTTGAAATAAATATGTCATCATTATTATTTTTCTGTTTACTTTCTATATTTTATTGTTATTTTTTATCTGTACTTCTGAAGCATTTTGTTTTCTCTTGTTAACTTTTTAGTGATCAACTATTTAATGCCAATTTTGTTTGTAATGATACAAAGTTCTAGGAAAATAATTATTAAAAAAAGTAAGATATTTTATGAAAACGGTCTAAAAGCCCCTTCTGCCGGTTCAAATTTGCATTGATTAACGTGCTTAGCGGCTCATAAATTGTGCACCATGACGAATCAATGAGGGTATTAGTTGCTCACATTTTTAAGAATCGATGTTATTGATTCGTGGTTGCAGCCCTATATCATATATCATTTTATTTTTATGGTTGTAGTGCTAGCCTTCAGAATATTTGATTTTTCGTGAATGCATCTTGTCCTAAACTTCACATGTTTTTTCATCCTTAGACTTTAGTACTCACACTACTAATGAGGACTCTGGGTAATAAGAACACTGTTCTTCTGGGCCTGGGCTTCCAGATTCTACAGCTGGCATGGTATGGCTTTGGATCAGAGCCTTGGTGAGTTTTCCAATTTATGTTTTTTGGGGGGGTTAAGTTTCAGATTTTTGTTAACCAGCCACATCATCATACTTTGTAATTTGATGTTCTTTTTTTGTATGTATTTTACTAGGATGATGTGGGCAGCTGGTGCAGTTGCAGCCATGTCCTCCATAACCTTCCCTGCTGTCTCAGCTCTGGTGTCACAGTCTGCTGATCCTGATAAACAAGGTGACAACAGAACTTTCTCCTCTTTTTTGCCAAACAACAAAAGCTCCCTGGGCTAGCATTTAGAATTGGGATTTGGCTCATAATTTGGCATTGTTAGCCCTACGCATACCTAACTGCATGGTGTGGACACCTTTTGGCTGCAGAATGCTGCATCATTCAAAATGGCGTTTACCACAGAGTCGAATAGCAAATTAAGAAGACAAGCACATATTTACTACTGCACCTAAAAAACACGAATGAGGGCTGTGTCATGTAAAATCTTGTGTAAACCCTATGTTTCTGGATGAAAGGGCCACTGCAACTATACTGTTGGACAGAATATCCGATTGCAATACTTGCATGAGAAATTGTCTTTTTGTGTTATTGTCATTGGTGGCTTCCTCGTTAAGGTACCAAATTGCATTTGCTTGTCATTGTTCCTTGAGGTTTAAAGAAACTCCAGTGGCTTGGCATTTACTACTATGATACAAAAAGAGAACTGTAATCTGTTTGATAACCTACAATGTTGTTCAATTCGGATGTACAAATTGAGGACTTTACTTGATTTGTGGGTGAAATATTGTGAGGAAATAGTAAATATTAAACAAAGTACCATGAAATCTCCTGTTTTGATCCTGTGTTTAATGAATTATTTTGGCAAAAACATAGACTAATAGCTCGTCCAGAAGGACGTTGCATGTCAGTCTGAACACTGTCAATTTATATATTCACCCACGTTTTCTGTTTTTATAGGTGTTGCTCAAGGAATGATAACGGGGATTAGAGGCCTGTGTAATGGTTTGGGTCCAGCTCTCTATGGATTTATTTTCTTCCTCTTTAATGTGGAGCTCAACAGCATGGACCCCATCCAGGGAGACTTTGATCCCCTGCCTCTTCACAGTCCCACCGAGGTAAATACACAAAGAAATTAACAACATAAAAGAGAAGACACTATGTTATATATTTTTATATTATGTTATAGTTTCAGCCATTTAGATATTTTAGTATTTTTCCGAACCAAAAAAATATATTTTACCGTGACATAGTCAATTAGTTTATCGTAACGGGACCACCAAATACGTGGATCAATTTGACCAATTTTTCTGAGTCATTTCACACACAGGGATGTGATTTTTCCGACTATAGTCGGAATTCCGACTTTATCACTTTCACTTTTTCACTTGCGTAGCAAACAAATTCAAAATCCGACTGTCTCACTCTTACCTTTATTGCTCTGGCGCACCCTGGCGGCCGTTAGAAAAACTGGCCGCATTGTTGCACAAGCTGCAGGGACTGAACTGCATTTGAACTTACCTTGCAGTATTTACAAAAAAATCAGTTATGTGGGCAAATTTTAATCTTCTAAAAATGTTACTTAAATGATAAATATAAGCATGGTTTTGGACAAGTAAATTACTTAAAACCCAGGAGCTTTGGGGGGGGTCGCCCGCAAACCCCCCAGCTAGGTTTCAGACTTTCTTTAGGTTCTTCCAAAACAAACTTTGGCGTATAAAATGTAAAAATTTTAAGGGGTGTTGTTTTAAACAAAAATATAATTTTGGCTGAATTATCTTGTAAAAATGTTGTGGGGGTTGATTCTGTAAAACAAAACGGAACGTTTGGTGAAATCGAATACAGTGATACTTCCACATACGAGATTAGTAGGTTCCAGAATCTCATATCTGGAATTTCTTGTGTCTCATGCACATTTTTCTGATATGAAATAACTGAAAACCAATTAATACATTCTTCACTTCCAAAGAGCATCCAAGTTAAGTATTGTGTTGGTCCATTTCTAACCCAAAACGTCAACTGTTTTTGGTGTGTTCCTTGTTAGCTTGACTTTATCACGTTCACTAAACTATAAATGACGGGAAAATTTGTATGAGCTCATACTTTTCCCTTTCCTTTTCACTTAGCAAACTCTCATACCCGGCCCCCCTTTCCTTTTGGGGGCATGCACAGTGGTCGTCGCCTTCCTAGTCGCGCTTTTCATCCCAGAGAAGCCGTACCCTGCCTCTTCATCCTCTCAGCTTACGCTTAATGACAAGCCAAGCCCACCGAGCAAAGAATCTCTGTCCTCATTGGCTGGCGCCCACATTAACACACCTCTTCCAGGAAGCGATGAGGAAACTCCCCCAACCACCAGTGATGAGGATTTTGAACCTCTGCTACAGGACAGTATTGTTTGATCAACTGCGGGACTAACATTGTCATTTGATAGACGTTTTTTTTTTCAAAGAAACGCACATTTCCATTGCTGCTGGATGAGTAAACGTACCGTACCTAGATTGGCTGAAGTTTGTGTTTGACACCGAAATGCGCCAGTGGCATTTGATGTTTCGCCAGAAGTGTTTTACGGGACTGACCAGCAGAGCTAGCAGGCGGTTTAACAGAGATGGAGGTTCAACCTGCGGCGGACGTAAAGCTTGCATATTTAAAATAAGTTTGGTTGGTAGAATGATGTTGTGACCCACACCAACTACGCTGATAACGACACCAGCTTTGGATGTGATTGAATTGAGGACTATACACATTTTGGTTTTCTTAGTAGTGTCACATTTTTTTGTGACTGTCTGAAAAATGTTTTATATATTTATGCTTCAAGTGTTAGATTTTTTAAATCACGTTCAGCTGTATCATTTGAGTCGAATTGGAACTGCTGTTAATTTTTTTAAAGATACCTTTTACTGTACTTTCTGCACTATAAGGCGCACTGGATTGTAAGGTGCAGCCCTAAAAAAATAGTCTTTTGTCTTTTTTCATATTTTTCATACATAAGGCGCACCGAACTATGAGGCGCATCAAATTGAGACTACAGTAAGAGCTACCGTGTTTATTCGTGTCTAACCGTTGGCTTCTTTATACACTTACAGTTTATATTAGTGCAATGATTGATCAGACGATAAGTGTCGCTGATTAAAATCGCAAAATATTGTTTGCACAGGGGTAGAACCTGGGTCAGGACAGTGAGGGCTCCGACACATTACCACAAAGACCACTTGTGATACAGATGATAAAAAAAGGCATTGGAGCTTATCTTATTCCCATCTACACTATTTTTACTCACAGTGCCAGAAACACTGTTTTGCGTAGTGCATTTTGCTTTGCATTCTTATAGGTTAAACAGTCTCTTAATTTCTTTATCTGTGCATCAATAACATTGTGGTTTAATATCACACATAAATAAAAGAGCGTGTATACTATTTTGTGAAAACACTTTCTATTTCTGTTTTTGCAACATTATTGACGTGCAAGTGGAAAAGTGTAGAAACGGTTCAACCTATCAGAATGTAGAACAAAATGCACTAAGCAAAACAATGTTTCTGGTACTGTGAGTAAAATAGTGTGATAATGAGATAAGCTTAAAATACTCTGTCATCTGTACTACTGATGGTTATAGTCGTAAAGTTCTGCTGGTGACTGAGCCACTCACCGTACTTTATGTACAGCAGCGTCTGTCTGCAATGTCGTTTTGTTCTTTTGCTACCCACAGCTTTGAATTAAAAAAAAACTCAATCTGCTAAAAGTAGAAACCTAAAACTGAACTCACAATGCCAACCAAATTTTCTCCAAGGGCCCATATACAGAAGCACTCACATATACAACTTTAAATATTTTACGGGGGGTAAAGTTTTATAGCCATCTACCCTTTATCCGTTAATTTGATATCCATTAAGTTGAAAAGCTAAATCAACATTCATTTGGAGAATAGTAATAAAATCTTTGGCGTATGTTTAGTTATTTTCTCATGCCCATTACACTACCTCAGATGACATTAAACCTGTTTAACTCCTCTTTTAAATTATAATATTAGTATTATATTTTAAGTTGCAGTAAGTGCTATCAATACTTATTTCCAAAGACCATAATAATATTTATACATTGTGGTGCTAATTTAAAAGAGAAGTATATTATACTTCAAGTTTATGTTTATAAAGTATTATCAACAATTATTTTGGTGTCATCCCCGTGACCCTACAGAAGCTAAGCGGTGCATATAATGGATGGATGGATGAATGGATGTTGATGTTATCAATAGATGTGCTCTGACCTTTTCATTACTACTTCTAGATACAATGTACAGAATGCATACTATGTATTATGCAGTTGTATTAAAATAATAGCAATGAGTTTGAAAAGGGAAAAATCCTAAATACTACAGTTTGACAATTGCTATTTTAAAGGGACACTGTGTATTTAGAACCTTCTAGTGATTAAAAAAAACCTCTTGATTTATTAAAAAAACAATATTGGTTTAAATGAATAAGAAAAAATACATAAACTGTCTTTTAAATGTGCAATTGTTTAAATACTGGTAGTTTGTGAAATGTCCTTAATTTAGAGGACATGAGGCTCAACTTTAGTGAGCTGCTAAGGGTACTCCTAAAACCCAAAAAGGCTGGGCAGAAAAAAGACAATAAAAATGATGCAGTTTGGTCAATTTGAGTTTCCGTAGTTTGTATTCTTCCTTTTGCTTTGTAGCACTCGTTTTTGGTTGAACGACACAACACTGCGACACCAATTGGTCATATTACACAGTGTTCCTTTGACTATATATTCAAAGTTAAGAAAATTGCACGAGCTACCATCTATGTAATCAAACTATTTGTCTTCAAAATTTGACAAATGATTCTTAATGTTTTGCTCTAGAATATGTTGTGCTGTGTTGCTGAATGGACCGACACAAAAAAGGAACATGGTCCGACTACTAATATAGAATTTTAACCTTTTCAATCTTCCTGCTATTGTTTTGAACTCAAGTGTATACTGTATAATATCTGCTTCACGTGGAAGCAATATCCCTGTCACTTTAAGATGGAACTTGGTGCATCTCACCAAGTTATTACTATGAGTGGAATGCGGCTATAATGTTTTGTACCTGATCAAAGATTGAAAGAAAACATTTAGAAAAGACTGTTCAAAGAGTCCAACTGGAGACACATGATATAATAATGTGACTTCACATGTGAATTCTGGGATTGTTCCTGTATTATGAAGATTTTGGGTTTTTCTGACTGACTTTTGACAGTCCATAGCTGACATTGAAATTTTCAATTAAGGATTTTGTGTTTTCCTCTGCAGAGGTCATTGGGTCGATGATTGGTATTTTATAAACACAATCATTTTCTAAAAATGCATTCTTGTGAAAGCAATTTTAAAAATATACAAATTGTTATAAACTGCCACAAAAGAAACAGCCTCACTAATGGTATTTCATCACACCATTCATCTATATTGGCATCTAAAAAGAAATATACCGTGTTTTTCCTTCAAAGATTCCCAACCTCAGATCATAAGAATACATATAGTACGAATATTCACATTGTCATTTGATTGTTAACCGCTTCAATGGCAGTTCTACATCCAAGAAAGTGTATTGGCACTGAAAAAAATGGATACATGGATTTAAATGTTTGTGATAAAATTATATGTTCATGGAATTGACTGTAAATATAATGTCTGTTCGGAATGTTATCAGGCATATTGTTTGTTTAGTAGAAATTAAATATAACTCGACACCAACCTGAGTCCCATGTATGTTTTGCTCTTCATAGTTTTCCCTTTTCTATATCAATAGCAACAAGTTAACATGCATGATACAGTTAGTAAATTGTGGTAAGTGTGGTAAATAGGTTTAAAGGTCCCCAGCATCAGTATTGTCACACGTCACTGCCCGTCAATACCGAAGTCCGACTTGTCTTTGAAGAGCGGGATGAAAACAACAGCAACCAAATGATAAAGGTGCTGTATCTGAGTCGTGACCAGCAGGATTTTCCTGCTACTGGTAACCATGGAAACCAGTATTATCTGTTTCATGTGGGGGAGCAAGCCCCAAATCATAAAAACGGCCTGGAGAGGGATGGGCGCCGCTAGGCTGCACTTGCCCAAAACACACCACAGGACTGGCAAAAAATATTTAATCACCAGTCTTGGGCTAGCCCTTACTCAGACATTTTATTCTTCATAACAAATTCAGATCACAAACATGACACAATCGTGAGGTCAATACAAAGTGCAATACTGGCATTCAGAAACACTAAACGAAATTAAGAAAAAACGTTACAAAACTCAGTAAATGTTACTTTTATAGAGCAATTCCAGGGAAATAAATATGGAATCACTCAATTCTGAGGAAAAAGTATATAGAATCAGTGCATTTTGAGGAGAAAATAAGGACACACCCCGTCAATTTCCTTTCCTTAAATCTGCCCTTTAGTCAGCAGTTGAAAACATTGCAGTCATCACACCTTGGAGGGCTCCTGGAGTAAGTGGATTGGCAAGAATCATGGCTCCAACAAGAGAGATGTCTCTTGGGACCAAAGACATGTTCGTCAAACCTCTACTCGTATGGTTGCCAAAGATGTGGGCTGTTCACAGTCAACTGTATTGAAGATTTGCACCAAATACAAACAGCATGAGAAGGTTGTTAAAGTCAAGCGTACTGGTAGGCCAAGGAAGGTGTCAAGACAAACAACTTAGGCCATATGTCTTGAAAACAGAAAATGCACAACAAGACAAATGAAGAGGAAATGGGTGGAAGTTGGAGTCAACGTATGTGACAGAACTGTTCCACTTAATGCAATGGGATTTTCATATAAGAACATGAAAAGGAAACCATCGTTGGCGCTTAAACACAAAAGAACAAGACTGCAATGGGCTAAGGAGAGGCAATTACCGTAAATTCCGGACTATAAGCCGCTACTTTTTTTTCCAAACGTTCAACCCTGCGGCTTATTCAGTGATGCGGCCAATTTATGTAATTTTTCCAACAGCCGCCAGTGGCACTTGAGTACAAAAGGTAAGATTTAGAACAGTGGAATATATGCGCCGAGGAAGACTGCAACTTCTTGGCTTGTGCATAAATTAAATTAGCGTAAACATACAGTGTTCCGGCGCTGTCGCGAATGGCAGCCACTCCAGCAAGCTCCTGTGGTATTTTCGCTACTTTTGTGATTTATTGTTTTGTTTTTGCTTATATCTTCAGTGTTTGCCTTGCCTTGCAGCACTTTGGATTACTTTCTATCCTATGGATATGGGTTATAACGCACAAAAATGCGTTTATTCGAGGAATCAACTCCTCTACCTGAAGAATTCTCGAGCCGGCGTGGTTCCCCTTTTACCTGACGAGGTGAGGTGGCCCTATCGGGGGTGCAGACCCGGTGCTAAGGTAAAGGCTAAGCGGCTAGCGGCGAAGTGGCGACATAAGCCCTCGGTACCGTCCATAATCATGGGGAATGTCAACTCCCTACCAAATAAGATCGACGAACTGGCTGTGCTTGTGAAAGACATCAAAGCATACAGGGAGTGCTGTTTGCTTTGCTTTACGGAAACGTGGCTCACGTCTAGCATCCCGGACACAACGAGTACAGAAGGAGCTCAGAGTCCAGCTCCGGGAAGGGAAGGAGCAGTACAGGAGGTAAACAACAGCATGAAGAAGGTGTGGGAAGGAATGAAAACCATTACTGGCTGCAGCACCAAGCAGGGTGTGGCTGTGGACGTAGATGTGGGGAGGGTCAACCAGTTGAACAACTTTTTCAACAGGTTTGACCACCCCAACTCATCCTCACCCCAGAGTACTGCAGCTGTCCCTCCCCCTCTGGACACTAGCACAGAGGACATCCCTCCACTCAAGATAACTGCAGCCCAGGTGTGTGGAGAGCTGAGGAGGCTGCGAACCAGCAAGGCAGCTGGTCCAGATGGAGTATCCCCCCGACTGCTGAAGGCCTGTGCGTTGGAGCTGGGAGACCCTCTACAGTGTATCTTCAACCTGAGCCTTGAACAGGGGAGGGTCCCTCAGCTGTGGAAAACATCCTGCAACATCCCAGTCCCAAAGAAATCAAGACCTGAGGAACTCAACGACTTCAGGCCGGTCGCCCTGACATCACATGTGATGAAAACTATGGAGCTGTTGCTGCTGCACCACCTGAGGCTACAGGTCCGTCACGCCATTGACCCTCTGCCATTTGCTTACCAGGAGAAGGTGGGAGTGGAGGATGCTATAGTCTACATGCTACACCGATCCCTCTCTCACCTGGATAGGGCTATGGGGGCTGTGAGGATTACATTTTTAGACTTCTCCAGTGCCTTCAATACCATACAGCCTCTGCTACTGAGTAGGAAACTGACAGAGATGGGAGTTAGCTCACACCTTGTAGAATGGATTACGGACTAGCTGACACGCAGACCCCACTATGTGAAACAGGGGGGCTGTACATCGGACACTGTGGTTAGCAGCACAGGATCTCCGCAGGGGACAGTGCTTTTTCCGTTTCTTATTCACTCTGTATACACGGACTTTCAGTACAACTCTGAGTCCTGCCACGTGCAAAAGTTTGCTGATGACACTGCGATCGTGGGATGTATCAGAAGTGGGCAGGAGGAGGAGTACAGGAAATTGATTCAGGACTTTGTCCAATGGAGCGACGCAAACCACCTGCTCCAGAACACCACCAAGACCAGGGAGATGGTGGTGGACTTCAGGAGAACTAAAACTCACCCGGTTCCTGTAACCATCAAAGGAGAAGGTGTAGAATTTGTTCAGACCTACAAACACCTGGGTGGGCAGCTGGACAACAAACTGGACTGGACTGCCAACACAGAAGCTCTATGTAGGAAAGGTCAAAGCCGACTTTACTTCCTCAGAAGACTGGCCTCCTTCAACATCTGCAAAAAGCTCCTGAAAATATTCTCTGAGACAGTTGTGGCAAGCGCCCTCTTCTATGCGGCAGCGTGTTGGGGAGGCAGCGTCATCAAGAAGGATGCCTCTCGTCTCAATAAACTGAGGAGGAAAACGAGCTCTGTTGTGGGCACAGAGCTCGACAGCCTGACAACAGTAGCTGAGAGACGGGCACTGAAAAAGCTTTGGTCAATCATGGACAATTTATCACATCCACTACACAGCATTATATCCAGACAGAAGAGCAGCTTCAGCGACAGACTGCTGTCACTGTCTTGTACCACGGACAGACTGAAGAGATCTTTTCTTCCTCATGCCATGAGGCTCTTTAACTCCACCCGGCGGAGTGAAGGCCCACATTAAACCACACCCCCTACATTGCATATCACCGTACTTTTATTGCAGTGTGTATTTTATGTAGCACTATTTAAATACTCTATACAACACGCTACAGTGGGTATTGGCACGTCGCATTGAGTATTTGTATATTGTATTCCTTTTGCTTTATTATTGTATTGTTCTCAGTGCAGGGATGCTGCTGGAAATGTAAATTTCCCTGCGGGGATGAATAAAGTATCTAACTATCCAGCCATCTAGCATGTAAAATGCAAAAAGAAAGGCACATCAAAAAATCCACTATCACCAACAGGTTCCGAAAAGCTGGTCTGCTGCGTGACGGAGCGGAGGGCACAGAATCAGGAGTGGATGAGACTTCCAGCGACAGTTACAGTGCGAGTGAGGCTGCGAGAGCGTAGGACGATGTCTATATGACAAAGTTTCTTTCCGACACTGAGGAAGACGACTTTGATGGCTTCAGTTCTAAGGAGAAAGATGAGGACGGTTTACTGTGATTTTTACAAGTACGGTTTGTTTTTTTATCAGACCCGTTTACTGTGTTGCGAGCGTGTTGCTACCATTAACTGCCCTGTCACAGGCACCGTTTGGGATGAAAGTTATATTATTATTATTAAAGCTTTGAAAACGCTCTCGGTGTACCATCTTTCTTTGTAAATATGTGTAACCATGTATAATATGTATTTGCAACTGTATATTTTTGTAATGTATTTATTTGAGACACTTATTCTGATATGTTTTGCACAGGGGAATAAAAAAGAAGGGGCGGAACAAACGCGGGGCTGACGGGAAGTAAGGTAAAGGTGAGACCTGTTTGTGGATGCAGCGGACAATAGTGGATATATATTTTTCCCACCCTTACCTTTGGAAATATACACTTTTTTCCTTGGATTACACAGACTCTGCAGGTCTGCATCAAACCTTAAGTACCGGTATCATTTTCCGTTCATCTTGCCGGCTGTAATTTTTGAACTGTGTACTTTAATGAAGGACATTCAGTTTCAATCGCGGGACTCAAAGTCGGGTTTGGGTTAATTTTGTGTTTGTGTTACATTTTTTTAATGTGGGCGCATGCGGCTTATATCCAGTCAATGTCATGGCTTGCCAATAGCCACTGCACAGCATGGCTCCAACTTGCAAAGATAATCTGGCAACTGCAGTCAAAGAGAGTTGGCACCAGATTAATGAAGAATACTGTCCATGCCTCAGAGACTGCAAGATGTCATAAAAACAGAGTTGGGGCGACAAAATACTAGTGATATGTTTTGATTGTTATTTCTTTGTCTGTTTTTTAATGATTCCATATTGTTTCCTTAGAATGGAGTGTATCTTTTTTTCCCTTTGCTCGGTCTATAAAAGTAGCATTTACCTGTACTTACTACTTCAGAGTATTTTTATTCATTTCTTTTAGTGTTTCTGAATTTCAAGGAGTTGCTCTTTTGAAAAATTTTATTATTGTTTTTGTGCTTTTTATCTGAGTTTGTTCTACAGAATAAAATGTCGGAGTAAGTGCTTGTCCCAGACTGATGATTCCACGCTTTTTGCTAGGGGTCCTAGTATACCACATACCAAGTGGACCACATGCAACATATTTTACATTTTTTTTCCCAGGAATACCACTTTTTCATGCAATGGTAAACATTTACCGGGTAAACAAGACAGCGTTCAAGCTTTAGTATAAATAAATATTCCTTTCATTTATACAACATCAACATATGTTACAGTTGTGACTCCTTTGATTAGATTCAGATTCAGATCTACTTTATTGTCATTCTAGTACACGTGTATACAGAACGAAATGTCGATACATCTGACCCGCACAGTTTCCTCGAATGTACAGATATAAGTAAAAGTTGTATTGTATTATGGCTACGTATAGTATTTTACCATAATGCCGATAGTGCAAGAGGAGTAGCTAACCAGATGTGCAAAATAGGGCAGTCAGGTTAACAAGTCAGGTAAACAGTAACAGTAACACTGTAACAATAACGCTGTAAGTACAATAGTGCAGAGAGCAAATGTGCAAGGAGTGGCAATCTATAAAGAACTGCCAGTAGTGCAAAAAGTCAGATTAGCTGCCGTTTAGATTTACGTTAACTATATGTTAGATTGACCATTTAACAGTCTAATGGCAAGGGGGACTAGACTACTGCGGAACCTGGTGGTCCTGCACCGCACACTGCAGTACCTCTTCCCAGAGGCTAGCAGAGTGAACAGTCCATGATGGGGGTGAGAGGGGTCCCCGATAATGTTCTTAGCATGGGATAGGCAGCGCTTCTGGCCAATGTCCTGAATGGAGGGAAGTGTAGTCCCGATCATTTTCTCTGCTGTCCTCGTTACCCTCCTCACGCTACCCCAGTCGGTAGCGCTGCAGCCTCCACACCACACAGAGATACAGCTGGTCAGGATACTCTCTATGGTGCCCCTGTAGAATGTGATGAGGGAGGGTGGGGGCAGGTGGGCTCTCCTCATCCTCCGCAGGAAGTACAGGCGCTGCTGTGCCCTCTTAACCAGTGATGCAGTGTTTACGGACCAGGTGAGTTTGTTTGTAATGTGCACCCCTAGGAACTTGATACTGCTGACAACCTCCACAGCCTTGTTGTTGATGCAAAGTTGGGCATGGTTGGGCTGTTTTTTCCTAAAGTCGACAATGATCTCTTTAGTTTTGTCAACATTCAGGACAAAAATTATGTGATTTTATTTAAAAAAACAATACTTTTTTCCAACAATAAAATGCTGCCTTTTTATGGGGCTCTGTAATCAGCTAAAATGCCTGCAGCGAACCCAAAAACATTGCATTTCTCACAAAGATGAATAGTTGCATTGACTTAATAGTTTGGCCACGTTTGTCGCATTTCACTGACCAATGTACCACTTCGTAACAGCAAACATTCTTTGTAATTCCAATATGCAACCTATAGGACGCTGGTAATGTTGGAATTTCAGGGCCGTGTGATGGTGGATCTCTTAATACAGACTTAAGGCCTGCATGTCTTCCTAATTTTTTAGATTTCTCTGCTCCAATCCAGGTGATTCAAGTGATCACGATCAGTAACAAGATCCTTCCAGCTTGCTAGCCAGCTGATAAATTGCCTTACCTGAGTTGAAAATAAAGAATCAGGGAGGCGCAATCGCGCGCTGCCTGCACATTCTCAGCGCACAAGAAAATCTATCCAGCGCAATGTTATCTCTAAGCTGCGTGTGTGAGCAATTGTGCACTACCCAGAGCTTTTCCGCGCACAAGAAAATCTAGCCAGCTCACAAAAATCAGGGCTCGAAATTGCTAATTAAGAAGCGAATTAAGTCAAAGTTACAGTGCATGGAGGTAAAAATACAAGGGTTCCCCTGGCGTTGTGTTCTAAATGCGGTATTTGGAAGTCAAGGTCGAAGTAGAACGAAGTTGAGTAAAGTCAGTAGAGTTTTTCGAGAACTAGCTTCTTCGGCTCGGCTCAATAAAGGGTCCTAAACGGCTCTTCAGGTTATTTTTGCTTCTTTCATCCCTATATGACCAAATATTATGTAAAATTATGCACAAGGAAGAGGGAATAGAACAAAAAAGAAAAAAATACCAAAATGAAAAAGTAGTGAAAAGCTGAGAAAAAAAAGAAACAAAAGGAAGAGAAAAAAGAAGGAAAAATTCAGAAAAAAGGCAGAAAAAAAAGAAAGAAACAAAGGAAAAAAAGTGAATAGAGAACAAAAAGAAAAAAGTAACAGCTAGGAAAAATAAATACAATGAGTTTTTTTAAAGGAATTATTTTTTTTTTTTTAAAAACACGGAAAAAGAAGAAAAAGTTTGTGTTGCATTCAAATAATTTCCAATTATACCAAGTCAATCTTGTTGCCAACATTGTACTTCCACTAAAAATGTGATTAAATACGGTTGTGTATCGTGCAACCGACTTAATTAGCCCCCCAAAATGTTAATATTATGCGACAAAAGATACCAGGAAAAAAAAAGAAATGGAAATCTTGTGAAAGAATTGTTGTAAAAACAAATGATGTTTGTATGCCGTACAACTTTTGCAATAATACATTAGTAAATTCATTGAAAAGTGAAACATTTTTTTGCATTGCCGGAAACTCAGCAAAATGTAACCTGATGTCAAGTTTTGGACATGTTTGATAATGGATTAGTTGCCACACTTGGGATTGCTGTTGCTCACTGTTGTTTCAAGCATTGCTCACCGACTTTGTGTGAATGCTCAGACCCGTGGAAAATTAGAGGGAACATTGGGGAGGACATATGGCTCTTGAGGACCTGGAGTGCTCAGGTCTGTCTTAGTGTCTTAAAAAGAATGAGCCAAGTAGCAGCGTCTCCCTGGAGGGTCTTTTATTCGATTACATTTCAGATACCAATAATTTACCATCACCTTGGTACATTAGCCATGGATTTACCAGACTTAACATGATGGTGTAACCTCCTGACCTAAAAAATGTCTCTGCTCCAGTGTCAAGCATTATCAACAGGTTCACGCAATGACTAATATTGTTTTGTTTTCCACCCTGGCATCAACAGATGTTCTTCCTCTTTGGGCAACACTTTCATCTTCAAGCCATAAAGAGCGATTGCCGAGGAGAGTTCCTACTGAGTACATCTCTTGTTGAAAAGGGTTGAGTACCAATGGAACTGAAGAAACGAATTGTTGGCTAACACTTTGTAGTTTTGGTCTGATAGAGATTCTCAAAGCTTGACCACAACCAAAGCCAAATAAAGATGTTTTTACAGTGCCACCTTTGTACAAGGCAAAATAACAAAGGATTTCAGAGGCAGAACAATAATTCCAAATGTCCAGTCCATAAGGATTTGGCTTGTACTTTCCTAATTGGACTTTATCACTCTGGAAGACACAATGTCCTCATCAACAGAGTTGCGCTCTTCTGGGGTATGTTTGCGAAAGTATTTGAGGTCAGCATAGAGTAGGAAAATAAGATTAGCATTTAAGAGAATAGAAAAGTCTTGATTGTCACTGATATCAATGTACTGAACACGGTTAGAAACAAGATTAGACATGGAGCTCAATAATAAACAATATAAACACTACATAAAAACTTAAAAGAGAAAAATGAGATGAAAAAAAAATCTGCATAACTAAGCACAATATTCACTGTGTAGTGCTTGGAGAGTGCCCAAAGTTGTAAATGGAATTTTGTTTTGTTACAGTAATGCAATAAAAAATTACTGCAAAAATATTCAGCGGAAATAAAATTTGTACACCCATTTATATATATAATACCATTTTTCCAACACATTTGGCAAGATACATGTTATATATGATTATATGTACATATTACAAATGAGAAAACTGTTTTGTAATATAGACCAATATTATATTATTTTGAGTGTTTGTTTGTTTAGTGCCCTTTATTTGACAAGCTGAAAGTACTAAAGTTGAATGTATCACAACTAAAATGACCAACTAGAATATTACATTTTCTGGTATTGTGGCACTCATGTCACATCAAAATGTTCATTTTTGTTTAAGGCGGAAGCGGGATGTGATATTCATGTCACGGCAATGTTTCTAACCCTTCATAGAAATTACTTTGGTTTAAAAAAAAGAAACCAGTTTAAGTGTGCTCTTGGTCAGGTCATAATTGCATATGATCTGTCAAATGAACGCAAAATTACATTGAACATCCAATAACAGCGCTTTGACATGTCTTCATACCACGATGTTCCATAAACATTGTTTAGTGTTTTCATTTTTTGAAATCAGGCAATGATTTGGAAAAAGGTGGTCAGACTCAACGGAGTACACTTTATACAACGTTGTAATGGAGCATTAAGGGTATGAATTCAGCCAAAACAATGTTGAACATTAATTGACCAAGATAAGAGTGAGACAATGTGGTACTGTGAGTAAAATAGTGTGATAAAGAGATAAAACATATCTAACAAGGCATTTTCCAAATTGCCTTCATTGTCATTGACATCAACGTTGTGTAACATTGTATGCAACAAGATTAGACATGGTACTCCAGGGTAAAACATGAAATACAGATTTTGAAGAAAAAAAAGAGAAAAGACCATTAAGATAAATAGGCAAAAACATAATTTCAACATAGTGCTTGAAAACCTGGTCCAAGTTATAGTAGTAATAATAAGCCAATGAAAAAGAATTGTGCGATTGTTTGACGTTGTGATGGCCCTGGGGAAGAAGCTGTCTCTGAGCCTGTTAATCCTAGTTTTGAGGGACCTGTAGCGCTTACCAGAGGGCAAAAAGTCAGAGAGGTGGTGCCCGTGGTGGGAATCTTCTTTTTTATTGTCAATGGATCTGTTAATGTCATCTTTGGCGCCATCACTGCCACAATTTCTGCTACATCCAATGTTGAGCATTTGTGGATGGCCGTATTTGTCGACTGATCAACCATTGCTAAAATACGTTTTTTGGGTTAAGAAAATGACCTGTATATACAAATAAATATGGTACAAGCAAAAATCAAGGGGAACTTTCTTTGTTTCTGTGTGGCCAAACAACCTACTGCCCAGTACTGCTTCGAGGCCCAGTGGTTGCCGACTATTGCTCAAGTGAACATAGATGAACCTACTGAAACCTAAAAAAGACATTCCAATATGATCAGATAAATAAATCAACATTTTCTTATGGCTCTGTCAGCAATCTTCAATTTGCAACGGGAACAAGAATCAAATTTCCTTGATATGAAAATCTCCAGTGCATGAACATTAAAATAAGCTGATATTATTCAGATTATAGCGACCAACACACTACACCGCAGTCATGAAACATAGTTTAAAAGTGCAATGTCCCTGTTCTAGGTCCAATATCCCGTTTTTTAAGTGCAATGTTCTGGTTAATGGCAGTACTCCAGTTATGTATAGTTTTTATTTTAGATGCTCTTGACTTTATATTTTGAAATAGTTGTGCAGACGAACCTTTTAATATGCAAAAGAAGTACTTTATTTAATTTTTGTACTGTTTTTTACACTTGACTTACTTTCCTCAATTTTATGCAAATGGAGGAGTTTTCAGTTCTCACGTTGACTTATTACCTTTTTAAGTGCAATGTCCCAGTTTAGTATGGTTTTTATTTCAGATGTAAATACTTTATATGAGTGTTGAACACGATATTTTTCTATTCATGAGTCTTAATATTGTATATTTTGCTACTGGAGTTCAATTGCAATCTTGTTGTAGCAATACAATGACAATAAAGGTGATATTATTTCACAATCAGGAGACTACATTGAATGTTTTAACATATGAGGGATAAAACAAATCAAGGAAACAAAATAATAGCAATTTTCTATCATTTACTAAATTAAAATATCATGAAGAGCAAGAAAAAACAACACAAAAGGAATACAGAGATTCAGGGGAATTTGTATTTGTCACACTGGCGTCATCATGGGGTTTTTAAGGGTTATTGTTCTGTCTTCGTTATTCATTATCCATTATCCGTTATCGGTCAGTTCATAATACGCTACAAAGCCTAGGAGCCGGGACACTTACTCTCAGCCAAAAGGCCAAGCTAAGGTCCTAGCCCTAAAGCCTTGCTGCGATCATTGCGAATGCACCGTTCCCGGAGGTACTGCAATACCGAGCCGATGCGTGGAGTGGACAGAGCAAGCTCTTATTCCATCTCCGATATGCAAAAATCATGGGGGGGGGGGTTTTAAGGGTTATTGATCTATCTTCGTTATTCATTATCCATTATCCGTTATCGGTCAGTTCATAATACGCTACAAAGCCTAGGAGCCGGGACACTTACTCTCAGCCAAAAGGCCAAGCTAAGGTCCTAGCCCTAAAGCCTTGCTGCGATCATTGCGAATGCACCGTTCCCGGAGGTACTGCAATACCGGGCCGATGCGTGGAGTGGACAGAACAAGCTCTTATTCCATCTCCGGATTGCAAAAATCAAAGATCATGGCAAAGGGCCACTCGGCCAAAAGGCCAAGCTAAGGACCTAGCATCAAAGCCTTGATGCTAGGTCCTTAGCAAGTAATATACAGTTCGCAGTTTCAAAACCACCGCTGGCGACCACCTTCATGATCATGGTATCTCCCCTGCCAGGCAAAAATCATGGGTTGAAATTGCTTTGCTTTTATTTTCAAATACACGATGATGTAACTTTCCAATTGATACGTTTATTTAGTTTTCCACAATACTTTTAACGAAAAGGTTAACGTACCATTATCAACAGCGACGCTTACTGAGCAACAAGCAATAATGCAAGTGAATCTATTTTACCCAGCGTCCAATCAGAGGTTCGTTTGTCCATCACGTGACCAAGGAGTCAAGCAGGAAAAGGACCAAACAGCAACAAAGAATATGGAGGACTCGCCAATCGGCTTCGCCCCGGACAGATTCTGGACAGAGGAGAAAGAAAGGACACTCATTTCATTCTTTTCACGTGAGTTAAAACGAACATTGTATAAAACGTGTTAATCACACTAAGTGCTCATTCCTCAATAAGTTTTGAATCCCTGGAGGTTCGCAATTTGTTGTCCAATATACGTCAACCGTTGCTTGCCCTGACTGGTTGTTGGATACAAATTGAGCAACTGGCAAATCGGAGCAATGGCGACGGGCAACTCCGGGATTTTTTTTTAAACCACCCGGCGACAAAAAAAATATATAAATATATATTGAACAGCTGATTTATCTGACTAGAAGTTTCACATATTGAATTCCTAAAAAAATATTTTAATAGAAATAGTCGACATAAGATAATTTATTTTAAAACTGTGGAAAGTGGAAACGCAACGAAGCGCCTATGAGCGTGTTGTGTTTTTTATGTGTTTTTTTTTGTCTCGTGTGTACTGTAAATATTGTGATAATTATTTTTATGTTCAAGTATTTTTGTATTTAAGTATTACTCTAGTGATATATGTAGTATTTCTTAAGTATTTTTCAATATTAGTGTAGATGTGTTGTTGTAGCACTTCTGTTATAATATTCCTGTAATAGTATTTTTGTATCATAATATTACTGTTCTAGTAATTTTGTAGTATTTCTTCAGAATAAAGACAATAAAATACATTAGGTCCCTGATTTTAACCTCTAAATTTTATATTTAGTTTTGTAGTAATGTTGTAGTATTTCTGTAGTATTTTTGATGCACACACACAAATGGACAATGGGGACAAAGTTGGTACCCCAAAACATTTTTTATTAGTAGTACTATATTTACTATGATATATATTGTCATTATATATTGACCATTTTTTTGCTTCGTCGGTCTGATGAAAAAGCCAGCGAGCTGTAGTTTTCCCACTCCTGCTCTGGGTGCTCAGCACCCACAAAGTTTTAAACCTAAAATTGCCCCTGGTACCAGTCGTTTTCTTTTTATTTCTAACAAATTTGTTTTCTGGAGGCCCATAGAAAACAAGAGCCTCTACCAGACAAAGAGCTTTTACTTCATTGCCACAATGTTTGTTACCAACAATAATTTAATGCAGAAAATGAATCAATAATTTGAATAAGAAAATGTATTATTCTACTTAATTATATTTGCATGTATTTTTTCCTTCTACAGTGAACGTCCAAGCTACTTAATTTCTGAACTTTTTTTAATAATAAACCTCATGTCGAGCAACTCAGTATCTCACAACAAAATGTTAATTAACAATATATATATATATATATATATATATATATATATATGATATAACAAAACACATGTACAATATAACATGTTAAACTACATGAATAAACACATTTGAAAAATAAATATGGTGTAAGATTATTTTGTAAGGGAAAATACAACATTTTGTAAGGGCATGGAGCCGTGGAGGTTGACAGTTATGGCAGCCGTTCATGGGGACTCCTCCCTGCTTTAATAACAAGATTACAATGATTATGCTATTCCACAAATCTCTGAATCACAATAAAGATGACAATGTCAATTTTTTGCTAGTACATGGTTTTTTTTTTCCTGGAGTCAGTTTTCTAGACCATGTAAGACTGGATGAACACTGACAACTCTGCCATCTTACTCAAATAATCAACAACCTCCATAAGACACTTTGGGCAAAGGCTTTTACCGTGTTTTAAAATTTTAAATTATTATTATTTTATTATTTTTGGGTTGGTTAAAACAAACTTCTTCTCATGTCCATGGCAAAAAAGGACTAATGACATCGAAACATCTTTTGATGTTTGTGGCACGAATAAGTTTTGCCAATTGTGTAAAAATGCATCATAAGGCTTCGCAATGTCAAAAGATGTATTTCTGTAAAGATGAACATTATGACTCGTGAGATGACATTGTTTTATCTTCTAGAAAACAGTTGCTTGTGGAACCATAAGTTGGAATGCTATAAAAATCGTCATCTGAGATGCAAAATGTTGGAGCATGTAAGAGATCATCTGTCAGCTCAACCTCCACCTGCGCCTTTCACAGGTATGGGTTGCAATTAGAAAGTTGCATTGCCGTTTATGTTGACAAATGTAACTAGCTTCCCCAAATCATAAACAAATCTGTTTTTAACCTCTCCAGTGGAAGACATAAAATACAAGTTCAAGAACCTTCGCACCACCTTTCAACGGCAGTACAAAGCTGTTAAAGCGAGCAAGGTGTGCGGTTCCAATATGTTTGTGCCACAGTGGAAATATTATCAGCAGATGATGTTCCTGCAGGAGGCAAGCGCGGACGACTGCAATGATGCTCCTCTGCAGTCTTCATTAATTGTTTCACAAGAGGAGAGCCAAAGTGTCCTTACCACCCCGGAACTTATCATCTCCATGCCCCCATCTGATTCCTCCCCCACAAACGACTCGTTATCATCTCAAGTTCTCCCAAACAAGGTCGCTCCATCGTTTTGGACGGATAGGAAGGAATGCACTGTTATCGATTTCTATGCAGGTAGGCATAATCATCTCGCATTTGCTTTAACAAAATGTTATATTCTGAGCTAACCAATTTAAAAGTTCACAATTGTTTTTGCCAAAATAATGCTGAATACAGGGTTAGTACGGGTTCTTGAAATCCTTGAAAATGTTTCAATTTAAATGTTGTGTTTTCAAGGATTGAAAATTGCTTGGATTTTGTGTAAGTGCTTGTAAATTCTTAATATTGTTGCCATGTATGTGGTGGCATTGCTTGCCATTGCATTTTTTCTTCCCTTTTGGTTAACGGCCGCTCTCATTAGTTTGTATGTCATTGTCCTATAAAGGGTCATTATTCAAGATCTAAAAATCATATGACTTGATAAATGCCCACGCAAGATTAAAAATAGCATACGTAAATTGCAGATATATTTGTGGCTCAGAAAAATACTCAATTCACACCAGACTTTTTTTTAATGGTACTGGAGAAATTCATAAAAGTCCTCAAAAGGTGCTTGAATTTGGCCATGAAAAGGGTGTACAAACCCTGGCCCTAAACCTGCTCAAGCCACTGAGCCATGGGCGCCATGCAACAGAGGAAAATGTAAGCAATGGTATATCAGGCAAAGTCACAAGTTTTTTGATTGAATGAACTTCCTGTTTATGTGCAGAACACAGCTGCCTGTGGAACAAGAAGTCTGAAAATTACAACAATCGACCGCTCCGATTGAATCTGCTCAAGATTTTGAGAAGACTGCTGTCGGACCATTCATCGTCTTTCTCGGGTACCGTAACTATCTCGTTGAAAGCAGTTATCATTGTTACTTATTGCTTAGACTCTTAGAGCTTTCAGTGATTGCAACAATAGGATTTCAATTATAGTTAGTAAAACTTACACTCAGAATTTGTACCGTAGAACAATTAGTGTATTTTCATATTTGACAAATAACTGCTTCAAGAAATCTAAACACTGAAATGAGTATCTCTTCTTGTTGATCATTTTGCCACAACCCCTTGAAGGCATACATACCCACACAACAGCTTTAGAATTTTTTGGGGGTTTTGTTATCAAATTATCTTATCTATCCATCTACCCTGGTCACATCCCTGGAGAGGGGTGACCAACAGCAAGACAAACCCATACACAAAAGCAAAGAAAATAAAAAAAGGGAAAAAAATACCAAAAAAACACACACATTTTTTGGGGAGGGACCATGGCCAACCCAAACAAGTTAAGCACCTCGGCACCCAAGTGGGTCATGCTTTCGTCCCTCGAGATGAAACGGGACACAAGAAAGTGGCCATGTCACTCGGGTCAGGGTGACACAACTCACTCTTCTGTTCAACAGCAGAGCCCGACAGCGTTCACTGGTTTAGCCCTGCCGCATCATACAGGTGCCCTGCCCATCCCTTGGAACACGTCCAAACATCCCACTATCCTTTTACAATACCTCTCCACTCATTCCTATCACCAACAAGGGCTCTAGCCTCCACTATATTTAGACCTTTTTCCTGCAGTGCACTCATAACACCATCTATCCACGTCAATCGCGGCCTTACTCTTGCTCTGTAGATCCTCTTCAATATTCACTCTTCATCCATCCTCTCAAGGTGTCCAAACCAACTGAGTACTCCGTTATCCACACGCTTGCTCAGTTCCACTACTACTCCAGTTCTGTCTCTCACAATTTCATTTCTTAATGTATCCAATCCTGTCACTCCTAACATACTCTTCAAACACTTCATCTCAAAAACATTTAATTTCCTCCTCACATCTGGCTCCAAGTCTGCACCATACAACACAGTCGGCACAATCACACTCTCCATACAGTCCCATCTTAACATCAATACTCATACTCTTGTTGCTCATCACTCTTCTCAGAGCACCCAAAATCTTGCTTCCTTGATTCACTCTGTGCAATACCTCGCACTCCATTCCACCAACTGCGGCCACATCACAACCAAAGTACCTAAAGCTTTCAACTTCTTCTAGCACCTGTCTATGCAACCTTATTTCCAACTCCATGCCCACTCCATTACGTGAAAACTTCATTACCTTACTCTTCACCCAACATTCACACATAACTTATGCCTATCACACACTGCTGCAAGGCTGGCCTGGGAACGCCTCTGGATCCTGTCGGATGAGCTGGATGAAGTAGCGTGGGATAGAGGGATCTGGTCTTCCCTGCTGAAGCTGCTGCCCCTGCGACCTGACCCCAGATGAGCAGAAGAAAATGGATAGATGGATCTTTTCTCAATTTATAAATACCAATATATGACAGGTTTTTAATGCAGCTATGTCACTTTACAATGGATGAATTATGGTGGATATGACACATTTACACTGTCCAGTTATATACGGTTTGGAGAGAGCTTGAATTGACTAGGCGATTTTTTTTTTAATTTTCTGTGTGCTTCATTTTCAATCAAAGAAGGACCTTTAATAATTGTTTTACTTCTTTGCTCCAGTTGAAGATATAAAGTACAAGTTCAAGAATCTCCGGACAGTTTTTAACCGTGAAAACAAAATGGTCCAAATATCCAGGACATCTGATAAGAGCTACCACTCCAAATGGAAGCATTATCAGCGGATGTTGTTCCTCTCTGAGTCATGCAAATATGAAGAAAGCCTGGAAGACCCGCAGAAAGAGACGTTGCAGGAAGATCTCGTATTGAAAGTTGGAAACCACATGGAGTTTTCTACTCCCAGCGATTCCTCATACTCCCCCCAATCCAACCTTTGCATATCCACTAGCAATAAACAGACAGATGTCAGCACCAATACCTCTGCAGGCTTCCCGATGTTTGTTGTGACTCCTAATAACGTAAAATCAGAGAACCCAAAAACTGCCCCCACGAGCCCTAGTTCACAGTCAGATTCATCATCGGAAAGCAAACCTATCACAAACCATTTGCCGATAAAGGTTTCTACCTCCAGTCCAGTTCCATCGGAATTCGGGTCCATTTCTGAATCCCGCTACCAATGGGATGAGACCAAAATTCAGCAGCTGATATCATTTTACTCAGGTATGTACATCACAGGTGGAAAGAAAATTATTAATTGATTGTAGAGTTTGGGAAGCATACTGTTCTATACAATAAATTATATATATATATATATATATATATATATATACCGTTCAAAAGTTTTGGGCCACCCAGACAAGTGTGTTGTCCATGAAAAATCAAAGTTGCAAAATAATAGAAAGTATAATCGAGACATCAAGATGGTTAGAACTAATGAGAGTCCCGACACTGGAAAGTGGGTTGCAGTGTTTGAAGTGTCCTTAAAAATTTCAAAGTAAAATATCTTCTTATTATTTATGTGTTAACAAGGCCCAACTTAGTTTGAAGAGCCTTTATAATTGTTTTTTTCCACCCTTCCTATCTGCTGTTATCTTATTTTCATTAGAAATGTTCAGGACTCGCAAACCAACTAAGAAGCAGGAAAGGGGGGGGATTATTGTTGAATGATTTTATGCTCGTACTCGTGGTTTTCTGTAAATTTAGCATAAAATAGGTGAAAGTAGCTAAAGGACTGTTTCAAATACAGTCCAAGCTCCAACCCAAACCCCTAAAAAGATGAAACGAAAGAGTTAGTTTGAGCGTGTCTTGGAAATGCATGTACTTGCACGCACCACACAAGCAGTTTGACATAGGTTGCAATGATGTTTTAAGCCAGAGAGGGGGGGATTTTTTAAGGAGTATTGTTCTATTTTCTTTATTACTTATCCATTATCCGTTATCGGTCAGTTCATAATACGCTACAAAGCCAAGGTGCCGGGACACTTACTCTCAGCCAAAAGGCCGAGCTAAGGTCCTAGCCTCAAAGCCTTGCTGCGATCATTGCGAATGCACCGCTCCCGGAAGTACTGCAATACCAGGCAGATGCGTGGAGTGGACAGAGCAAGCTCTTATTCCATCTCCGGATTGCAAAAATCATAAAGTGATGATCAAAAAGTCAATAGTACACAATCCATTTAGAAACACAGTTGACAGTACATAATTTCAGAACCCATGATCATGGTATCTCCTCTGCCGGCCAGAAATTTCTGGCCGTGAAGCAGACGCTGTTGAGCAATGACACCATAAAGTAGGCAATTTTTCAAATTTCGGGCAGTTCATTCTACCTCCAGACAATCTTGTCTCATCATTGCCCTATATTTACTCATGGTTCCAGAGACACTAACTTGCATGGTGCATTCTGATTGGTTTAACAGTCTCTCCACTTCGTTACCAACGAATGTTTGTGAATAGAGAAAACAAGTCTTCCAACAATATACTATACAAGATTTTCTGTACGTATACTGTACATATTAAACCCCAACATCATTGGCGCACGGAGTAAGAAGTAATCAATCAACGAAACATTCACGCTTCAACACAATTTATTGGGGCTGCTGCGCCTTATGATCTACTGGGCCTTAATGTGTGGAAAATACGGTGATAAGTAATCTTCACAGTGACGTGTCTCAAGGCTCCAGTGTGAATATGCCATTATGGCCAATATTATATTTGTGCAAATTAAATTAACTTTCAAATTTCATCTCATCTCATTAGCCGTACCGCTTATCCTCATTAGGGTCGCGGGGGGGGGGGGGGGGGGGGGGGGGGGGGCGGAGCCCATCCCAGCCATCTCTGGGCAGTGGGCAGGGGACACCCTGAACTGGTTGCCAGCCAATCGCAGGGCACACAGGGACAGACAACTCATTCGCTCATTCACACCTAGGGACAATTTGGACTGGCCAATTCACCTGAAATGCATGTTTTTGGAACGTGGGAGGAAACCGGAGTGCCCGGAGGAAACCCACGCAAGCACGGGGAGAACATACAAACTCCGCACAGGAAGTCTTGAGCTGGATTTGAACCCACGACTGTGCCGCACAAGCGCTAACCACCGCGCCGCCGTGCTGCCTACTTTCAAATTTAACATGTGTTTTTACATAGTTGGCTTGCGCATTTTTCCCATCTGCCATCGTTTAAAAGTGGCATCGCAGTTACTTGGGGTTATTTGAAGCATAGTCATAATTGGTTGTTACCTGACGAACTGATATCATTTTCAGTTGACACCAAATTGACAAATGACCACTCTCCAAATGAAGAAAACTGGGTGGATTTTGCTAATTAATATTTCACCGATGCATACACAATTTCAATTTGTTTGTTTACTTATTATTCAAGTCATTTGGCACTAAAGCCCTGATTTATACTATTAATGATTTGGCCTGGAATTAAACCCTTAACCGTGTTATGGGATAAACACTACCACAATGCTCGTGACATAAAAAAAAATAGAACATACTTCGTGAAACATGTGACGTTCCTTTCGTTTATTACACTACATTAAGGCCAGTGAAGAAGAGAAAAAAAAGATTTATTGCATATTTTAATTTTACTTTACGGTTAGAATTCTGACAGAATCTTCACTTTAAAGCTAATTCTGATTTTCCACTGAATATCGAAATAGTACGATTCCGGAGTAAAAAATCTTTTTTTTCCAGGAATAAAATATAGCTATTTTCCGCACAATATGGCACAATTTCTTTAACATTTGTTTCTGGCACCATGAGTAAAACTAGTGTGATAATGAAATGAGCTCTAATGCATTTTCGTATGTCATATTTACAATTGGTGATCTGGTGATAAAGTGTCAGCTCGCTCGCCACCACGACCTGGGGTGTATACCGTTGCATACGATGTTTTGCGATTTGGCCAGCAATGTACGGCGACCGTTCATTGCACAATAATGGTAGTACACCGTAAAACCATTTAAAGTAACACACACCTATAAATGATGTATGACTTTCGAATCGTATCCACTTTATTCTGTGGTATATAGGGCGTACTGGGTTATAAGGCGCAATTTCGGGCTAATATGAGGTTTTTAGGTGCGCCCTATGGTCCGGAAAATACTGTAATCAGATGTCCTGCCAACCTCTTTAGTTCTTTGCTTCACTGGCTCCAATGCTCTTTGTATTTTCCTGATGTGCTTTGTATGTGTGTCTGTGTTTGGATAATTAAACATATGTTGTATTTTATAAGCTCAGACAGAATTTGAAGCATGTGTCAAATTGAATGTGTGTGCCAATATTAATGTTGTTTGGTTCTCAATCTCTTCTTTGTGTTTCCCATATCTGCAGAGCACGAATGTTTGTGGAACTATAAGTCAGACGGGTACAGGAACAAAGTAATGAGACAAAGTCTGTTAGAGACCTTGAGTGTCTTGCTCTCCTGCAATGCACACCTGCCCTATACAGGTAAGCCTTTCTTAGTGCTACTAATGTCAAAGATCCCGTTTTATGCTTGTTTCCATACTTTAAAATTTCGGGTATATTTTACAAGAAATGCTAAAGGAAGTTAATAAGGTGAGGGGGAATGGGAGCCTGGATGGATGGGCAGAGGGAAAAAGGGAGACGGTAAGGGAGAAAGAGCGAGAGGAATAGTGCGAGGGAATGGGGGGCTTGAGTGAGAGATGCGTGTTCAGAAGAGAGGAAGATGGAGAGTGAGAGAGTGAGGGAGAGAGATAGAAGCAGAGAAAGAGGGTGAGATGAAGAGAGGTATTGAGAGGGTAGAGAAGGAACAAAATGAGGGAGAAAGAAGGTGAGGCGGGATATGATGAGCAGAAAGGGAGAAATGAGGGAAAGGTGAAGGGAGGGTGTAAGAGAAGGGGAGAGCAAGGAAGAGCCAAAAGAGAAGAACAAATAGGAGACGGGTAGATAGAGAGTGAGGGAGTGAAAAAAAGGGGGAAAAGAGGAGACAGGAAAGAGAGGGGGAGAGAAGAGAAGTAAGAGAGGAAGGAAGGCGGCAGAGAAAGAGAAGGTGAGGGGAAGAGGGGGTAAGCCAAGAAGAGAGGGGAGGAGAGTTTGAGAAAGGGGGATTGTAAAAGGATAAGAAAAATTGAGGGGAGAGAGAAGTGAAGGGAGAGGGGGGATTGACCTGAAACATGCGAACTAATATGCTCAACAGCAGATTCAGCTAATACGCACAATTTTGTTTATTTTCATAGTGGAAGACATTAAGGCAAAATTTCGCAACTTGCGAACCATCTTCCAACGAGAACATAAGGCCGTGAATTCAAGCAAAACGTGTGGTTCCGAAGACTTTTATCTGCCCAAATGGAGACACTACCAAGACCTCAAGTTCCTTTGTGACTCTTGTGACGAGGAGGAGCAGTCTGAAGATTTAATCTTCCAACAACAGGACAGCCTCTATCTTCATGACAGCGACACCTCTCTCCTCACATCACCCCAACTTTGCCACGGCTCCCTTTTAACAGCAATTCAGCCACCCAACAACATGAGGACACATGAACCTCCAGTTTCTGCTCACGCAACAGACACACAGAATTCAATGTACTCAAACTCCTCAACACACCCCGACAGCGGCGCTCCGAGGCAAAAACGCGTCAACCGACAGCCTGTCCCTTTTGATGTGCTGGACTCCATGAAGCAATATTATCAAAGTCAGATAGCTTCACCACATTCTGGTTTCTTGAAGTATGTGGAGGAGTGTCTCAATGAGACAGCTCCAGATAAAGTCAAGAGAATGAAGATGAACATTATTGAAACAATTCACAGCATGTATGACGTTTAGGTGATCCAAAAAGACGTAAATGTCAAACCTGCCTATTACTGTCTCATAATGTTGCAGTCAAGATTGAATGTGCACTAAAATGGAAGAAAAGGGCAAAATAAACGTTCTTGTAAGGGTTTTTAAAGTTGTATGTTTAAACTACTTCTGAAACACTGATTTAGGTAAGAAATATTGGGCCGGAAAAATACCATACTTTAAAGGAAGAAATTGTAACATTATCCTGCAATGTTAATTTAAAGTTTCAATTATTTAACACGTCAAATTTTCTACGAATCATGTATGTCGACCAGAATTGTTTCCATTTTAAAACAGGAATGCCATACACTGCAAAAATACATTTTAACCTGTTTACAGAAACTCTTGCTAATTTTAAATTAAAGAAATGATGATGTCTGGAATTTGAAATGGCTTCAAGTCGTGAATCAGGGGGCTCATTCCTCAAGTATGTGCATTTCTTAGACGCACTAAAATGATTTTTTTTCCCATCTTCTTTTACGTTTGACTTGGTGTTTGGACTCTATTTGAAACAGGCCTTTGTTAATTTTACCATTTCCATGCTCTACTACAAAAAAAAAACGTGGAAACAATCATGAAATCACTTTCCACCCCCTCCCCTATTTCCTGCTTCCTAATGTGTTGAGTGTCCTGAACAGCCTTGCCAAAAGTAAGATGCAGATGGACACGGTGGGAAGAAAATATAAAGCCTCCTTGGCCCTCAGTTGGGCGTGGTTAACGCATACTTAATAGAGAAAATATTCTACTTTCAACATTTTCAGGACACCTCAAAGGACGCACCCCACCTTTGAGTACTTTTTTTTTTTTTTCAAAAAAGAATCATTACTTAAAAAGCAAAATTATTTGTTGGATTTATTATGTTCCCAAGGGGTTCATTGTTTTGGATTTGTCTTCATTTTTCTTTAACCACTGACGCTTTCCCTTTTATTTTATATTGTTTATGTGTATGCAAGTAAGATCTTTGGCCATTCCCTGGTTTCTTGTCACATAAAACCCCACAAGCAAGAATTATAATGTTAATTAATCAGGGAAGAATCATGTATATCTTTAATCACCAAACGGTCCAATCATTTTCACTTAAACTATTTCATTAAATTAAAAGGGACATTTTTTTACAAAAAAAACATGTGAACGTCTTTGTTAAAAGACTGCAAATAGGTAAAGAAGAAATAAGCAGTGTGAGAAAAGTAATGATTATTTGAAGGGATAACTATGCAAACACTTTTCTGAAGGAACCAAAATCCAAATACTTTGACAAAAAAAAAAGGAAAACGAGGAATTTACGCCATTTGTGTATTAGAAATCAAACAAATAATGTAGGCTATGTTTTGATACTACGATCAATGTACAATAATTGGTGATACAATTGTGAAAAATAAAAGGCTGTCTGAATTTTTATCACTACATCTTGATTCTCAAAACCAATTCACGATTATCCAATTATGTACATTATACGCCCCCTAGGGGCGCATTGTATTGTATTCAACAATTAATGCGCGCTTGTAGCTAGCCATTTTCAGATCACAACGAAGAAAAACATAATTTGTTCTTTTTAGTGTCAGTCGCTATGCTTTTAAACAAACTTGGGGCGACATCTAATTAATTGGTTAAGCATTAAGTTCCATTACATTTTGACTATATATACATATGTAACGGGTGTAATAATAACTTTTATTTTATTGAAATTCCTGCTAAAATATGTGTATAGTTTTTGGTAAATGTCCTGCAATGCTGAGTCCAACAGTGCCATCTGCTGGTATGGGGTGGGGTTTGGTTTTGGCTTCTAACATGTGACCAGGAGGCGGGGTTTTGTCAGTTTTACCAGAGTACTACAAAGAGATCAAAGAGATCAGACCCAGCAGAAAAAGCTAATGTTGTGACTCATCCATTTGCAGAACTGTAATAATAAAAACCTCATCATCCAGTCCAGCGTGAATGTGGATCTTTGGTGGGACACGTACAACACGGTTACACATATAGGCCTACACGAAATGTATGTCTAACATTGTTTTCCAACATTTTATTATCACAAGATGGACCCGAGCCTTTATCAACAAATTGTCGAATACAAATCGAAAGGTTTGTATTTGGAGGGCATTTCGAAGGAGAGCAAACATGCAATCCGCCGAAAAGCCTCCCATTATGTTGCAGTCGGTAAGTCTAATTTTCAATAACACTAATGTTGCACTGTTTGCTATCAAACACATGTGCATTAACGTCTGCAAACAATCGAGATTTGCTTTGAAATTATTTTACATTCAGTGTAAAAAAAACTGAATCTAAAAACTTAATGAAGAAGTCCAATTGAAAAAAAAAGCTCCATTTCCTGATGGCATGCATAATGTGTGTTTTGTGCACAATCCATTTCTTGAACCATGCTCCTGGTAGCTAAGTTTTTTTATTAGCTACAAGTCATCTTCTTTGATTTAAAACATTACGTGCAGTTTTATATAAACATGTATCTGTACATGCTGTAATTTATTCTTCGACACATCATTTCCGTTACCACTAGACATCTAAATAATCAAAATTTGTTGACCTGTAGCCATTTTTAAACCACTGTTTTTGAAATTAAATGTATTAATCAATGGCTTCCATAGGAGACAAACTCTTCTACCAGAAAGGACTTTCTGGATCCCAAATCCCAGTTGTCTATGGAGTGGAAGAGGCGAATGCCATACTTGTAGAATCCATGCCAGCCCCACAGGAGCCCCATACAGGCGGCCAAAGAAAAACCAGGGATGCAATTTCCAAGCGATTTTTCTGGCCTGGAATGAGTATGGACCTTGACAAATGGGTACATAAAAACACAGCAAACTAACTTCTTTTTCATCTAATCACATTTCAAATGAAGTTTTCTCACACTGCTTATTTCTTCTTTCCTTTGGCATACATCGCTGTTGTATTCTTTTGTCTTCTGTTATTTCAGAGTCGATGAATAATGAATGAAAATGTTACCTGTTGTGGACAACCTTTTTGTGTTTTGCGCAGGTGTCAGAATGTGAAATTTGCCAGGCTGGCTAGTCTGCAATTAAGCAGGAGGTGGAGTATACACCTATTAAGGTAAGAATAGTTTCTTTACATTAGCTCTAAAACAGTGTTTTCCAAATTCTTTGGAGCCACAGTATATTTTACACGAGGCAAATGCCACCACACATACAACAGTACCTCAAATTCACCCAAAATAATATACAAATAATGAAACATTTATTTTGACGTGTATATGTGGCGCAACAAGGGTTGCTGACTAGTTAAACTGTTAGATTTGGGGATTTTTATGTTGTTTAATCCGTATTTGACTGTTAGGGGAAGTGTATTGCTGGACTAATTTAAAAGTGTACTGTGATGTTAATTTGTATACTGTATTTTGATACCAAACTACATAAGGTGGGTTGTTTTGGAAGGTACAGTTATGGTGTTTTGTTAAATGATTCTTGAAAAGTACCAATTGATGGCAATTTTATTTTGTATTTATATGTTAAAAGGGATCTCACGTGATTTAATGAGACTTGCTCAATAAATCATCCTTAATGTCAACAAGTAAATTGTGTCGTGTGAGACTGACATTTATCATCTATCTTGCAGATGAGGTAAAACAACAACAACAACAACAACAAAAATATTTAAAACAAATGTGTAACACCAGCCGGAGCTAGACCATCCACCTGGGTCCCGTTACATATACTCTAGGGAGTCTAGGCCATCAAATTTTAATTTATTCCTTTTTTCACTCATCGTAACACCTCACATCTTTTAGTTGAACATAACAGTGAAATTAAGCTCATTTAATTAATAATGCTTTAATATAAAATTATTTCTCTGCTTTATCTAACCCAGAAATTCGTACCATTCAAAAGGAATTTACTCGTCACTTGTTTTTCTTTGTGCTGTTTTTTGTTGTTGTTATTTTTAGGCCACTGACAGAAACTAAAGACGGCAAGAAGTACATTTGTGTCATGATTGGCTATTTAACTAAATGGACCCAGGCTTATCCCCTTAAAACTAAAGGAGCAGCAGAAGTAACAAACCGCACCACAAGTGTGTCAAAGAGCCTCCAGTGTAAGAAGGATACCTATGCCCTGCATTTTGTCGGAGTTATATATTAATATAACTCCATTGCTGGCAAAAATATTCAAGTCCAGGCATTTATAAAGTTCAAAACTACTTCGCGAATGCAGAGCCCAGGCCGAACTGACCACATCCAGTACAGTAGGCGTGGTTTATTGAAAGGTCGCACATGCGCAGTAAATGGATGGAGTCGCACATGAGTATTACATTACATACAATAGAAAAAAAACGTGGATCTTTGAAATATGACTATCTGTGTGAATGATTACTTGTGTATTGAAAAAAGAAAAACAGGTTGAACAAGTTAATTT
Organism: Urocampus carinirostris; assembly: GCF_059441175.1. Classification (NCBI taxonomy): domain Eukaryota; kingdom Metazoa; phylum Chordata; class Actinopteri; order Syngnathiformes; family Syngnathidae; genus Urocampus; species Urocampus carinirostris. Next base: position 33,470,056 of record NC_142364.1, read on the forward strand.
CATAGCATGGGAGTCTGAGAAATACACAACTAAAAGTTGCCTACTTTACAATTTCACCGGACATTTCAAGTGTTGATGTTTTGTATACAGTTACATCTGTTTTCTGCTTCTGGAGAGTAGATCCTCAACCTCAACATCTGTACAAATTATTTTGCTTTTTTTTTTTTTTACATGTCACCAGTGTTTTTCTTGTTGATGTTTTACTGTTTTGTGTTTTGTTACCTATTGCTTACCCATTAAAAGTGTAACCTGTTCAGTCCTTTGAGACATTTTGTGATTAAGGGCTATACAAATAAATGTGACTTGACTTTTGTGTCATTGTTAAAATAGTTTTGCACTTACTACATTACATGTAAGAATTTCTCCTTCTATATGTAGATATAAATATCGAAATGTTCTTAAGCCTGCTTATTTGACTTTTTTTTTTTTGCCTATTTATCCCGATAGTGTTTTGTCTTTTTTTTCTATTTAAGTTCATAATTACATGTTTTACCCTGGAGTGCCATGTCTAAGCTCGTTGCATACCATGTTTCCCAAAGTCTATTCTATTTATGTCTTTGGATATCTACCTTAAAGTGACATCTAATCCTTTTTGTCGTGTTCGAGTTTGTATTTTGGTTCCTTCAGAAAAGTGTTTGCATAGTTTATCCCTTCAAACAAACATGCTTATTTCTTCCTTACCTATTTGCAGTCTTTTAACAACGTCCACATGTTTTTTTCTTGTATAAAATGTCCCTTTTAATTTGATGAAATAGTTTAAGTAAAAATGATTGGACCATTCGGTGATTAACATGATTCTATCCTGATTAATCAACATTAGAATTCTAGCTTGTGGGGTTTTATGTGACAAGAAATACCCCCCATCTTAAAACAGGTTCAGTTGCATCCAGCAAGACGAGCGTTTTATTGTGAGGATATGGCCCCACCATGGGTAACCAGGGTAAATTTCATGGACCTGTGACCTTTATAGCCAGAGGTGGATGGAGGGGCATTTTTGGTCAACCAGGCTTGTCCTCCCACCAGCATCATCTACATTTATTAGGTTGACGTTGGATCATTTGCACTAGAAAAAAATGACACCGTTGCTGTGACAATGTTAGGCACAGGATGATCTGTTTATTCAAGTAAAATACAAATATTTATGTGTTAGGTCTCGTTTTGACGATGACAAGAAATCAAAAACGTTCGTCTCCTGTTTTATCTGTTGATAATTTGACAGTTTGTTTCAGCATAATAAGCTTTATGGTAGAGTGCATAACCGTTTCAATACCAGCTATATGAGTAGGAAAAGGCAAAATAAACATGTTACCTGCTCAAAAGTGATTTATATACATTGTGCATTACCGTTCTATTACATTCCCAACAAATGCAAGACGAAGTGGTTTTGGTGACATGTTCGCGATTCCATTCCCGAAATGTGAGATAAAAGAGAGACCAAACGAGTAAAAGTGGTTATAGTAGTGGGAGTGACGTGTGGGGGACACGCCAAATTCCTGCAGGGGTGCATTTCTCCGTGTAACACCGGCAGTTTGAAGTAGTTAGGCTGCAGAGAGAGGTGAGCGGCAGGAAGTGCTGTGTGACAATTCCAAGACTGCATCCCTATCAACTCAGTGTGTTGGGGGGAAAAAAGCACAAGCGAGTAGGGAGCCTGGGTGGTGAGGGATTTATGAGGAAAAAGAACTGTAATGTGTCACGGTGGGCTAGCATCAAACTTCCTCATGAAGTCCAGAGGGATGGCACATCTTGTGGTGTCTTAGCCTTAAAAGTGAGTACACAGTATGCCATTTACACAACGAGGACAACCTCAACGTCATGAACAGTATTTAAATTAAAATATTGACCTGTGGGCCTGTTGTCATGAAATACATGCATGAAGTTTTCACCAGATTTGCAAATCTATCATCTCAATATTCATGGGAGTATTACACTCCCAAATGTTAGTAGTTTCTTTGAGGCAGGTGGGTCCAGCATGCAATAAAACTGTTTACCGATTTTTAAAATGCAGGTGTCACCAACCTTTTTGAAACTGTGAGCTACTTTTCGTTATTGGTTGGCACAAAGGGATTCCAGTTTGATAATGTGTATATTTTACACAGTTTATTATACACACGGTGTTTTTCAACCAGTGTGCCGTAACACCTTGTCTAGTGTGCCACAGGAAATTGCCCAATTTTATTAGTGTTTTATTAGTATTTAAAAATACATAACCTTCTGCCATTGATCGCTCTGCTGTAACATTCATCCAAACCGGTAGGTGGCAGTGTTTACTTTCTCTCTTTTTATAAAGCAAAGATCTGCTCATGAGATGGAACAGGTTTTTAATGAAGCTGTTTAACATTTTACAACAGAAAATAATAAAATAAATGGAATAAAGTAAAAATCATAATTTAAATATTATCTTGATATTTTACCAAAAAAAGACAAAGAGTTAGGAGCGTCCTAAACGATGTTTTGTTCCACTAGAAAATCGTTTTTGCTCATTTTTAGTTTGTTATTTTTCTAGAAAAACAACATAAAAATATAGTAAAACTTGAAAACAGATGAAACATATACTGTAATACAATCCCAAATCAAAGCAAAATTATTAATGAGAATGAATAACTTGGTTTACCTCCTTAACCACGGTGACCACAAATGATGATAAAAATGTTAATGTTAACTGTAGAATATAAAAGTTTTGGCCACTTGGGGGGCACTGAATATAACACATTGTCCCTTTAAGGCACCATGTATAAAACGTTTGAGAAGATTCTCACAAAAGATCATAAAATTATTCACAACTGTACCTGGTCTCCCCTAAAAATCCTTAGATTCCAAACAAAAGCATTTTTGCCATCCTAGCTTTGCTTGCAGGCAGAGGTGAGAAGTAACAAGTTACATTTATCCCGTTACATTTACTTGAGTGTGTATTGGGACATTTTGTACTTCTAGGAGTATTTTCGAATCACTATATTTTAAAATTTGACTTTAGTATATTTGTGAAGAATAAACTGCACTTCCTCTTCGCTACATTAGGCTACATTAAACCCGTGACTCAAATCCCCTCCACCTGTCTGTCTCTGCTAAGGCGCATTTATTTTGCCAGCGACCTTATTCAGATTTGACCAGTAATCCAATCAACCACCAGGTGGCACTTGTGAGCAGGGTTAAGAACATATTTTCATTTTATTGCATGCGCTGTGTATGAGGGTTCACATATATATTAGGGTTCACCCAAACACTATTTCAGAACACAGACTTACAACTACACAGACTTGTAATATATGGTTGATTGAATGAACTTTGATGGTTGGATGATCTAATGAATTGGTTGTTTAAAAAAGCAATAAATAAAACATTACTACAGTTACTTAAGTATTTTTTTTCACCAAGTAGGCCTTCTTCGTTCACGTAATTATTTCTTTTTTCTTCTATGTTTTAACTGTAATTGTGTGTTTTTAACCTGTCTCTTTGCCATTTGACTTTGAATTGCCTTGTGTATGAATTGTGCTATACAAATAAACTTGCTTTGCCTTGCCATTACTTTTACTTGAGTACATTTTTTGGCTACTATACCCACCTCTGCTTGCAGGTGATAACAAGTGCTTTTTAATGGGCCTATACGTCAAAATTAATCAGTCTCCTTTTTGTATTTCTTGCGTCACTATTTTATTGCACCCCTCCTTCCCCTCTAGTTTCTTCTCTGTCTCTCTCCTCTCCCCTTCTCCATTTTTTCTCTTTGCTCAGTGAGTCGCCCCGAATTCTATTGTGATGCAAAACTTTGGGAACTGAGAGAGAGGCAGGAAGAGCAGCTAGAATTTCGTTTGGCACTAATGGGATCTGGCCGTCGTGTATGGTGATTCCTGACCCTTTCCTCCTTTTGTTATACCCCCAAACTTTTAGTAAACTTTATTATTAGTGAGTGTCCGGTCGTTGTGGAGTTTTTATTCTTACAATTAGATCTTTGGTCGCTCTTTGCGCTTCAGGAATGCTGTGTGCACTTTGCAACTCGCCGCTCGGATGCGTTCTATTTTGCTTTTTCAACGAGCAGGGATTCTAAATGAGAAAGGATCATGTTCTCGTGAAGGAATTTCGCTTTTGGTCTGCCTGGTCCCCCCACCTCGCCCCCGCGGACTAAGGACCGGTGAGCCCCGGAGGGAGCGCTCGGTTGACGGGCAATGGACGGCGGCCGGGCGGGGCTCCAGCAGCAGGCGGCGGGCGGAGGAAGAAGAGGCGGATGGCTACTTGTGAAGGCCCAGCTGCAGGGTGGAGCGCCCTGGGGATTTACACTTCAGGGTGGCCTGGAGCACGGGGAGACCCTCATTATCTCTAAGGTATAATACTGTTCTTCTAGCAATTGAGAACGATTTTTGCAAGCATAAGAGAATTGCATATTGGAGCCGAGTTGTACTTCAGTCTTACGCACTGGAGAAATATATTTGAAATAATAATGTAAAATGATACTAACATATATGTAAGATACACGTATTTATCAAGACAGATATAAACTTCAAATGAATAACTTGTAAAATCTTCAAAGGTTTGCTAGTACATACCTGTCAACCTCCACGGTTCCATGCCCTTACAAACGGTCTGATTTTCCCTTACAAAATACAATATAATCTCACACCGCATTTTTTTCAAACGTGTTTATTTATGTAGTTTAACATGTTATATTGTACATGTATTTCTTTGTATCATATATATTATTAATTAACATTTTGTTGTGAGATCCTGAGTTGCTCGACATGAATGAGGTTTACTGTATTGTAAAAAAAAGTTCAAAAATTAAGTAGCTTGGACGTTCACTGTAGAAGGAAAAAATACATGCAAATATAATTAAGTAGAATAATACATTTTCTTATTCAAATTACTAATTAATGTTGTGCATTAAATTATTGTTGGTAATATACTCATTAAAGGGATAACCACAAACCTGTCTTTTTTCATTTTTTCCTTTTATACTTCCTTTTTTTCTTAATTTCTTTATACAACATAATAATTCGTAATATAATGCATCAAAGCAAGTGAGCCGTTTGAGAGCCATCTCTCTTTAATGAGCTGAGCCGAAAAAGCCGGTTCTCTAAAAAGAGACGGACTTCCTTTTACTACATCGAACCGCTCGCTTCGTTTGCAACGAAAAAAACGATACCGAGATAGAGGCTTCCGTGGCGAACCCGTTTGACTTGATTGATTTGCTGTTTCGTGATATTCGGTGTATACTGGATGGCACCCATAATTGACAAATTTTTGTTTTTCTGTACAAATTTTCTCGTACGTCGTACACGTCTTAAAATGCATAATAAACGTACATTGTACGGCAAAACTGTACAGGTAGACAGGTATGAGTTTACAACTTTGGATACTGTGCAATGAATATAAAGGACCAATCCTTTCTTATGTAGAAAGAAATGTATAAATAAGTACTTGCAAATATATGCCATGTAAATAAATGAACACATGAATAAATCTCATAATACATCAATACACTACATAAATGAAATGTGATCATTTATGCATTTGTTCATGCATTTTGTCCTTTATTCATATTTTTTGTGTATGTTGTCATTTTTTTATTTTGTCATGTATTTTGTCATGTATTTTACCATTTTATGCTTTTGTTGAGTATTTTGTCATGTGTTTTTGTCATTTTTTTATTTAGTCGTGTTTTATTCATGTGTTTATCTGTGCTTTTTGTCATGTATTTTGTAGTGTAATCCGTCGTGTTTTTGTTGTGTATTTTGTCCCGTTTTTGGTTGTGTCATTCGGTACGACAAAATGTTTTTTAAATAAGGGGGCGGGTCGAACCTATTGATATTTTCACCCATAGCCTATTTGTTCATCACTGCTCAGCCAATAAGTGAAAAGCTCAGACAACAGTGCCACCTCCTCATTTGAATAACAATTTGTTGTGACAAACTACACTACAAAATACATCACAAAATAAATGACAAAACTAGAGTCAAAATCTATAAATAAATTAGTAAATTGCATTTATGTCATTAATTTAGTATATATTTTACATAAGTGTTTGTCTATTTATATTACATTATTTTGTTGGAATTTTTGTTGGCAAAACGGGGTCTGTTGGTGTGACACTTTGACTGTCGACTGTAGGTAAAAGTGTGCAAATCACATATTAGATCAAACAAGGGCTGCTACAACTAATTGAAGAAATTGATTCAAATCAATTATTAAGAGATCATCCGTTTGTTTCATCACGACCGATTTTATAAAAGTTATGTTACATTTTCTTAAATATTTTTTATTGAACATTGCATTATAACAAAAATAGACATGAACGTTTCACCTTTGTAGTGTTTGACTGATTCATCGTGAAACAATGTTAACCATTTTCAAGGGAACAGAAAGTGCTGCAGAAGTACAGCGATAAAAAAAACTCCAAATAAGTAAAAAAGATAAAGTTAAATGATAATAATGACATGTTTAACTCTGTACAAGCGTCTAATTCTTAAGTATATTATCATATTTAAAGATTGAAACAAACAAAAAAACCCACCATTTTTGGATATTTTCTTTTTTGCCACACATAAAATCAAATCTATTGCTATTTTTGTTTTTTTTGTATGATAAGTCCAAATATAATATGATCTTTGGATAAAATGGCAGGAAAAACGCATTTTATGTATTTGTATGTATTTTGTTTATTGTCAAATTAATTGACAAACATTTGGATTTTAATTTTTTTTTTTACTATAGAATATTCTGTGCACTATTATTCTATCAGTCCAAAACTTTCATATTTTAATAAAAAGGAAGAAATTAAAAATGTCTTTCAGAAATCCGATTCATTGCTTAATACAAAAAAATAATTGTCCGAATTATCGATTATGAAAATAATCATTAGTCGCAGCCCTAGACAGTTCACATACTTCGATTAGTATTTTGCTGAGCATGCACCAAACCTGACACCAGAATCCCAGAATTGGCACACGGTGGTGAAATTTGCACCAGTAGCATTTAATCACCGAGCCATATGTACTCATGAAAAAAGATATATATATATATAACCCCTGACCTACAGCAAAGTAGCACATACAGAGACCCTACACAAAAACCTCCCAGGCATGTAGTACTTCTGCCCTGTGTAAACTGCAATTGCTAAAACAGAAAAACGTTATAATACAATGCAAGGGTGTTTACTTGTTTATCTTAACCAAACACGATCTTTCGCAGTAGGCCCCAAGGATTCCTGACATAGTTGGACTGCAGTAAAAAAAAAAACACTCTCTACTATGTGAAAATATCAAATGTCTGTCTGCTAATGTATAATTAAGGATGTCAGGGTTGAGTTGACGCCCTTAAAATATCATTTTATATTTTTTTTACTAATTTGTAAAAAAACCTTCAAACTACTGCCACTTTACCAACCATACAGTAGTATTAAAAGCAAAGAGACAATAGGATATTTCCAGGCATAGCTCAGGAGGCAGCAGTAGCTCAGAAGGTAGAGCGCTCGTTTTGGGATCAAGGGATCCTAGCTCGTCCGTGTTACATGTCGAGACACTGAACCCCTAATACCCCCAATAAGCAGGTTAGCGTCTTACATGGCTGCAATACAAGGCTGCTATTGGGAAATGTGGAGCACATTGTAAAGCGCTTTGGGAAGTCATTGACTTGAAAAGTGCTATATAAATGCAGATCATTTCATTTTGCTTCATACAGTAGCTCTGCTCTGTGTTCACAGAAAAAAACTGTAATTTAAGTATGAATTACTATATATACTACTAAAAAATGACTACAATTACATATAGGTATTATTCGAATTAAAATCACAATAATGCCCTTGTTAACACATGCACAAAATCAAGCCAATGAGGAATTAGAGTTACTCCATTCATAAATGCAATTTCCGTGAATGTAACTTGTCTGCATGCTTATTTTCTTCTTAGAATTTGTTTTATTCTTCTCCAACAAAGCAGCAAAAAATAGCAGAAGATGAAAACGGGCCTACACATGAACACCAAATGGGTTTACATGAACCAGGATTCTATTCATGAAAGCCAAATAAGGGCATAATGATAATTTAAGTAAATGTTTATGGCCTTATATAACCAGATTATTCGATAGAATCCTAGTGTTAAATAGAAGATTTTGTGCATCTTTGCATAGTCATTCTAGTTGTACAACATTTATTTCTTAATAGGCCAAATACAAAACGCAATTTAAAGGATCTGTATGGAATTTGAAATGTTATTACTCTCCGCCGTCATCTCTGGGCTTAGTCATGATTGCAGCCTTAGTAAGTTTGTTCATGATGTGCATTTAAGTATGCGTATTTCTTTGACACGCTCAAATAAACTCTTTTTTTTTCATCTTTCTTGGGGTTTGGGTTGGCGTTCGGACTCTACTTGAAGCAGGGCTTTTCTTAATGTCACGATTTTCATGCTACATGCAAAACCTGCGGGGACGAGCTTGACCTCACTCTCCAGCAATCTCCCCAGACCCCATTTCTTGAGTCTAATGTGTTCCGTCCTAAACAGCTGTGATGAAAGTCAGACAAAGGAAGATAGTCGCACTGGAACATAAACTAAAAGGGCTCTTTAAACTCAGTTAAGCATAGTGCACACATAATAGAGTAAATGTTTACCATTCTTATTCTTAAGGACACAACCCAGGACCCCTGATTATTTTCAAGATTTTCCTTTATAAACGATTGGTTGTTCCAATCAGCAATTTCAGTTAAATATATCATATAGCAGACAAACACAGTGATATTTCAGAAGTGAAAAACTTAACAGATAAGATTCAAATTTTACCAAAAGAAAAGTAGGCAGGTGAATACATTTTTTAACTGCAACAAGAATATTACATAATACTTAGTAGATTATCTTTTTGCAGAAATACAGCCTCTACCACATATGTCAAAGACAAATCTGGCCCATGAGGTTTTTTATGGGCCCATATGATCTTGATAAATTATTGTATCATACACCAGGAATTGTGTATGTTTTTTTCTCTGTACCATTCTTTTGCTTGAAGAAGGTTGTTTATGGTGGTTAGATGTTTGGACTTTATTGTTTTTCAATCCAATTGTATTTCTAAAGTAAATATTTTAGTCAAGTGAATGTAAATGGTCTGCATTTATTTAGCACTTTCGAAGTCAATGGAGACCTCCAAAAGCGCTTTACAATGTGCTTCACACTTACCCATTCTCACACACACACTCACACACCAATAGCGAGTCAGCCATGCTACCTGCTTATTGGGGGCATTAGGGATTCAGTGTCTTGCCCGACATATAACACAGAGGAGCCGGGAATCGATTCTGCGACATCTTGATCCCAAGACGAGCGCTCTACTTCCTGAGCTAATGCCAACCCCAATGATAGAAAACATGTTAGGACTATGCAGTGGACCCAAACGCAGGGAAACAAGAATCAGGGTGCTTAAAAAAGATTGACGAAAATCATCAAAAAAGTAACCAACAAATGGTGAAAAAAGAACTGTAAAAAGCCCAGAGTCAATGAGAGAATTTTGACATTTTTTTTGCATTACTAAATTTATTTTCTCAATATTGTGCAATGAAGGGTATTTTATTTATCTAGTTGACCTTGTTATACAGTATTTGTATTTTTGGTACTCTTGCTCTTTTTGGTTTGAATCTCTTGGCTTTTGTTCTAACCAATGTATCAGAATTATTATTTTTTTATACATTTAATGTTTGTAAAGAAGTTATTGAATAAAAATGAAACATTTTTCATGCCTAAAATCTTTGTGCTTAGTTTATCGTAATTATTACCTAACTTGAGTGGGAAGGGTTCAACTATTCGATAATCATGATATTTCCAAGCAAAAATATCGAATTGGTATCGATCGATACTACAAGTTACTTGGATCAATACCAAAATTCCACCTTAATGGACAGTACGTTTAAATTTGCACCATCGATTTTCAATAATATTTATATCTGGGGCCTGAAATGGCCTTTCCAGAACGTTGTACTTGTTCCTCTGCATGAATGCCTTAGTAGAATTTGAGCAGTGTTTTGGGTCATTTGTCACTGATTCCTGCACATTGTTTGGAATTATCTGGTGACAATGACAAGGGGTGGCTATACTGGCCTTTTTGCTATCACCCCGTTACAAGTTAATACAGCATAGATCGATACTGATACCAATATTTTTGCTTGGAACTGATTATTGAATAATCGAACCCCTCCCTCTTGAGTTAATTTACTATTATGATAAAAAAGCCTATAAATGTTCTATTATTTATTATATCACTCAATATATCCATCCAGCCATTGTCTGCACCGCTTATCCTCAGTAGGGTCGTGGGGGTGCTGGAGCCCATCCCAGCAATCTCCGGGCAGTGGGCAGGGGACACCCTGAACTGGTTGCCAGCGAGTCACAGGGTACACAGGGACAGACAATTCGCTCGCTCATTCACCCCTAGGGACAATTTGGACCGGCCAATCCACCTGACATGCATGTCTTTGGAATGTGGGAGGAAACCGGAGTGCCCGGAGGAAACCCACGCAAGCAAACCCATGCAAGCAAACCTACGCAAGCAAACCCACGCAAGCAAACCCACGCAAGCACGGGGAGAACATGCAAACTCCGCGCAGGAAGGTTGGTAGCTGGATTTGAAACCATGACATCAGAACTGTGCCGCACAGGCGCTATATATATATATATATATATATATATATGTATATATATATATATATATATATATGTATACATATATATATATATATATATGTATACATATATATATATATATATATTATATATATATATATATATATATATATATATATATATATATATATATATATATATACACAGTAATCCCTCGGTTATCGCGGTTAATGGGGACCAAAACCACCCGCGAAAAGTGAAAATCTGCGAAGTAGCGACGCCCCTTCAAAAATGCTTTAAAAAAAAAAAAAAAAAAATTTTATGTATTTTTTTTTAAATTATTTTAGTTTTTTATTATTATTTTTCAGACCCGCGAAGCTCTGAACCGCGAAGTAGCGAGGTCCCACTGCACACACATATATACACATATATTTTTAGTACAAATGTTTGAAAACAAATGTCAAGCGAGGCAAACCAAAAAAAGCTGTAATGTAATAAAAATGCTGTGTAACAGGGGTCGAGAACCTTTTTGACTCAAAAAGCCATAAAAGTAAAGCAGGAGACTCTCTTCATAGCCGGTGTAGGGAGCTGAAGCAACCGGGGACCCTTCTCGCCCAAGGAACCTTTGCAGCTGGTTTAAGAAGACAAAGCAGCTGAGGATTCTCCATGTAGCCGGACTAGGGAACACAAAGCATGGAGTGCAGGGAGCTGAAGCGACCAGGGACTCTCTTCGCTGCCAGGGACTCTCCTGGCAGCCGGGGCGCTTCCCGCTGGGTCCTTTTATGGTAAGGAGGCGTGCCAGACCCTAACATACCCTCCCCCTCAAGGGCCGCATATCAGACGGCCCAAACAAAAAAAAATATTTAGGGAGGCTGCAGAAACGGGACAGGAATCAAGGTGCTTAAAAAAGATGGCATTCAATGACGAAATCATCAACAACGTGACCAACAAACGGTGAGGCGGTTGGGACCCTCCGCGCAGCTGGGGACTCTCCTCGATGTCTGGGCAGGGAGCCAAAACTACCGGGGCAGGGAGCCGAAGCAACCGGGGTAGGGAGCTGAAGCAACTAGGGCAGGGAACCGAAGCGACCAGGGTCCTCTTTGTAGCCGTGGCAGGGAGCCGAAGGGGTTGGGCGGGGAGCCAAAGTGGTTGGGGCAGGGAGCCGAAGCGACCAGGGACTTTCATCGTAGCCAGAGATTCTCCTGGTAGCCAGGGAGCTTCCTGCTGGGTCCTTTCATGGTTGGTTGATTATGTTGTGGTTTTCAGTGGACCAAAACGCAGGAAGCAGGAAAAGGCAAGGTGGCGTTTAATAACAAACACACACGCAAAGTAACAAATTAATGATCAAAAACATTAACAAAAGTGTCTGAAACAGAGCACAAAACCAAACTTCAGGAAACTAGGATGGACTGGTGATGGTGGAACACAAAGGTGAAAAGTGAAAATCACCTTACATTGAGTGCTGCCCAAATGTCCTTATGAAGGGATTTGACACGCCTGTCCCAATAACAAACTGATTAGGTGCCTCTGGTAATGGGAGCACCCCAGAACCTCCATCTATCCATCCATTATCTGCCCCGCTTATCCTTAGTAAAGTCGCGGGGGTGCTGGAGCCAGTCCCAGATATCTTCGGCAGTGGGCAGGGGACACCCTGAACCGGTTGCCAGCCAGTCGGAGGGCACACAGAGATGGACAACTCACTCTCTCATTCACATTCACACCTAGGTACAACTTGGACCGGCCAATTAACCTGACATGCATGTTTTTTGAATCTGGGGGTAAATCGAAGTGCCCGGAGGAAACCCACGCACGCATGGGGAGAACATGCAAACTCCTCACAGGAAGGCTGGTAGCTGGATTTGATCACATGACCCTAGAACTGTGCCGCAAACGTGCTGACCACTCAACCGCCATGTCGCCCACAGTAACACTAGTCAATTCATATTTATTTGTATAGCCCATAATCACAATAAGTAGGCCTACAGACTTACAATTAATACACTATCCCCTGAACCAGCATTAGGGCAAAGAAAAAACTCAGCATGAGGAGGAGGAACAAAAATACTACAGAAATACTACAAAAATCTGAATACATACAAGATTTATAATGTATTGTTCACTCACAAGTAAACATTTTAATTTTGATTAAAAACTTTTAATTTCATTGATCTTTTTTCTCTCTTTTTTTTTAACCACCGCTCAGTTTCTTCAAAAGCAGCCATGGACACATTTTTCTAAAGTATTAACCCATCGGCAAGCTTTCTTTTAAATGCGTGCGGGTGTTTTCCCAGGACAAAACCCTAAAGGTTGTATAATAGAACAAGAATGTGAAATATTATTTTTATATGGGTGGAGGAATGAGGGGACTTTTATTTTGGTATGTATTTGGGTCAGGGTTTTTACTAGCCCTATTTGTATGGCTTTAACATAACCTCTGTCATTCATTTATTCCTTAAGAGCATTGATTCCCGTTAAGATGCTTTAAAGGGAAAGTGTGTAATGTTTACTACCAAAAACTTCCATTCAGTAAAAACAGCAAAATATTGATTTGAATACTAGGCAAACATACAAAAAGTATCATACTAATGTTAATTGCTTATAAAAAAAATCATCTCTCATCTCATTAGCTGCACCGCTTATCCTCAGTAGGGTCGCGGGGGTGCTGGAGCCCATCCCAGCAATCATCGGGCAGTGGGCCGGGGACACCGTGAACTGGTTGCCAGCCAATCGCAGGGCACACAGGGACAGACAACTCGCTCTCTCATTCACTCCTAGGGACAATTTGGACCGGCCAATCCACCTGAAATGCATGTCTTTAGAATATATATGTATAAAAATCATAGGTCGAGAAATTTGTATTTCTTTTACATAGTGCAATCCCTACTTAAGTCGCCGCCATGTTTGTTTGCCGGCTTGTTGCTTGTGGTGGCACTGGTTTTTGTTTGCATTAGACAACAGTGCCATGCAATAGTCAAATACTACACACTCGGGCTTTAACTATTCTATTTATCCTCAATTGTTTAAACAATCAAAACAATTGTCCCTGCAAGTTCAACTATTCTACGTATTTCAGCTCGGGCTGAATACTCTCAATGCATTTAATCTGGAGATCCTTGGACCAACATGGAATTAACAAGACTGAATAGTGACACAACTTTAACTTGCGACTTTAACTGCAGTTGAAAATATGTTGTGACAAACAGGTTGTTTGTCCAGTGAGGGGGTCTCTAACTCAATTGACTTGGGGGTGAGAGTTATCTCTGTGTATCATTTTTGATAGGAGGTTCAAATCTGAGCAGAATTAGAATTAGATTTGTCTTCCTTGTCATTGATATCAACGTTGTTGAACATGGTATGGAACGAGATTAGACATGGCACTCCAGGGTAAATCATGTAATATAAAGACTTTGAAGAGAAAATAATATAAAATATGATCATAGAGAATAGGCAATGCTCAGAAAAACTGGCCAAAGTTATAATAATATTAATAATAATGAAATGGATAAATAGTGCATTGTTTCAATAATGCGATACCATTTAGTAGCAGTAAGATGATGAAGTGTTCACGTGAGGGAGTGGGCATGACGTTAGAAATCAGGTTGCATGGACAGGTGCTGGAAGAAGTTGAAAGGTTTAGGTACTTGGGTTGTGATGTGGCTGCAGTTGGTAGAATGGAGTGCGAGGTATTGCACGGAGTGAATCAAGGAAGCAAGGTTTCGGGTGTTCTGAAGAGAGTGATGAACAACAAGAGTATGAGTATGGATGTTAAGAGGGGACTGTATGACAGTGTGATTGTGCCGACTGTGTTATATGGTGCAGAGACTTGGAGCCTGAACGCAGATTTAAGAAGGAAATTGAATGTTTTTGAGATGAAGTGTTTGAGGACTATGTTAGGAGTGACAAGTTTGGATAGATTGAGAAATGAAATTGTGAGGGACAGAACTGGAGTTGTCGTGGAACTGAGCAAGCGTGTTGATAAGAGACTCGGTTGGTTTGGACACATGGATGGATGAGGAGCGAATGTTGAAGAGGATCTACAGAGCAGAAGTCAATGGAAGGAGACCAAAAGGAAGGCCGCGATTGACGTGGATGGATGGTGTTATGAGTGCACTGCAGGAAAGAGGTCTAAATATAATGGAAGCTAGAGCTCTTGTTGGTGATAGAAAGGAGTGGAGAGGTGTTGTGAAAGGATAGTGGGATTGTGGACGCGTTCTTAAGGATGGGCTGGCCTGTATGATGCGGCAGGGGTAAACCAGTGAAAGCTGTCGGGCCCTGCTGTTAAACAAAAGAGTGTATTGTGTCACCCTGACCCAAGTGACATGGCCGCTTCCTGCTGTCCTATTTCATCTGGGGGGATGAAAGCATGACCAATTTAGGTGCCTTACTTATTTGGGTGTTTTTTCTTTTATTTTCTTTGTTATTGTATGTTTTTGTCTTGCTGTCGGTCACCCCTCTTGAGGGATATGACCAAAGTAGATAGATAGATAGATAGATAGATAGTTATCTGACTACATTAGCCAAACACAACCTACATTCACCTAACAATGCTCGCTCGTTTCTTGATGGAAAAGATGAACAAGAGACCGACATTTCCACACGGGGGCAGATTTAATTTCCTTAACAATTGAAATAAGTGAAATCCATCGAAATCGGCCGAATTAGTGTCGTTGGAGTCTCTGGGAAGCCTTCTATCAAGTTCTCCCGCTTTCTCCTCTCGGCCCACGTCTTTCCGCAAGATGGTGTGCCGGTCCCTTCCATGGGCGTGCCAATGAAGCCCAACGTGAGCCCCACCACCTCGCCGCGATGTCTGGAAAACTCAAAACAGAGGAGAGCGTTACAATGCCTGCCGTCCTCCGTCATCAGGGCCTTTCTGCATCGTCGGATGTGCTGATGTTATCAGCCTTACGTCCCGTTCCCGCCATTCCTGTAAACAATATTCCCTACCAGGGTGCCCTGAACTTTCACTGCTCATTGAACTTAAGCCTACTCGGTGAAAATCTTGATTGCAGTCAATAAATGTAACTTGTATTCAATCGTATAAAATCCTTTATAGTCAAGTGTATAAAATCCTTCAATACATATGTATGTATATATACTTCTTTTAAAGTCATTTTAAATGATTAACCCTACACAGCATAAGGAAACATCAATCTAAATTGCTACAAAACTACACTAACTTTGTTTTTTCTAGTTGAATCAAATGCAATTGCAATTGTACCTCCACTACACTATGGAGTAGCGCTGATCTCATTGGCAATGTTTTGTTTACATCTAACCTCCACACTGTGCATATATCACAAAGTATAAGCATGGAGTATGAAGTGTAAATACGAAGTGGAGCAGACACACACACACACACAAAAACCCATGAAAAAATAATTAACCTGAAGGAGGAGCCAGACTTCTTGGTGGGACGCAATATGATTTCCTTTTCAGAAGGGAGCTGGCCTTTAGTAACTTAAGATCCACTTTTGAATTCTAGTCCCCCTGGCCATTAGACTGTTAAATGGTCAATCTAACATATAGTTAACTTAAATCTAAACGGCTGCTAATCTGACTTTTTGCACTACTGGCAGTTTTTTTTTTTTTTTTTATAGCTTGCCACTCCTTGCACATTGCTCTCTGCACTATTGTAATTACAGCGTTATTGTTACAGTGTTAATGTTACTGTGTACCTGACTTGTTAACCTGACTGCCCATTTTGCACATCTGGATAGCTACTCTTCTTGCACTATCGGCACTATGGTAAAATACTATACGTAGCCAAAATACAATACAACATTATTTATATCTGTACATTCAAGGAAACTGTGGGGGTCAGATGCATCGACATTTCGTTCTGTATACACGTGTACTAGAATGACAATAAAGTAGATCTGAATCTGAATCTGAATCTGAATTCACACTCTTGATTTTATGTCTTTGCATATTTTACGATGTTCAATTCTTTATAGGACAATTTTAACCCTTGTTTGTTGGGATTCATTGTAAGCTCCTTGGACTACTATAGCTTTGGGAAATGCTTAATTGTGAGTCTCTCTTTATTACGGAAGTTGTGATACATTTGTGTCAAGTGGAAATTTGACATGCCTACCAGGTTGACCGAATATTAACGTCCTGTTTGCAGGTGGAAGAGGGCGGGAAGGCCGACATTTCGGACTGCCCACTGCAGGTTGGCGATGAGATTATCGCTATAAACGACATGGAGCTGACGGGTTATCGTCAGGAAGCCATCGCCCTGGTCAAAGGATCATATAAAACTCTACAGATAACCGTCCGCAGGTAAGACTGCCTGGATCTGTCTTAGTGTATTTGCGTTAATAAGGACAGAAAATAGTAGGAGACTAACCAACATTGTTCACCCACCATAACCATGTTTTTGTCTTGTAAAACACACAATTTAAAATCGGCGATCAGAAAGACTCCCAAAAAAAAGATAACTTGCAATGTGCCGGCCTGTGTTTGTGTTATTGTTATAATGCAGGGGTGTCAAACTCCTTTTAGCTGGAGGCCACATGCTAGAAAAAAAATCTCACGGGGGCCGGACGAGTAGGTTTAAGAATAAGAGCGAGGGAAAAAAAGAACGAAATAGATAGAGAGAGAGAGAGAGAGAGAGAGAGAGAGAAAGAGAGGAAAAGAAGAGAAAGAAAAGTACAGAAAAAGAAAGGAAAATAAATGAAGAAAGGAAGAAAGTGAGAAAGAGAGAAAGATAAAAAGAATGAGAGAAGAAAAAGTGACAGAGAGAGGAAGAGAGAGCAAAAGAGAGGATGAGAAAGAGAGACAGAAGGAAAGGTGTGTGAAAGAAGGAAAGACTAAGAGAGAGAGAAGGAGAAAAACAGAGAGAAAAAGAGAGAAAAAGTGGTTGAAAAAAAGACAAGAGAAAGAATAGGAGAGAGATAGACAAATATTTAGGGAAAGACAGGGAGAGAAAAAGAGAAAAAGGAAAGAGAGCAAAAAATAGAGAGGAATAGATAGAGAAAGACAGAGGGAGTAGAAGGGGGAAGAGAGAAACAAAGAAAAAAGAGAGAGAGAGAGAGAGAGCAAAAGTGAAATAGAGAGAGAGCATATATATATATATATATATATATATATATATATATATATATATATATATATATATATATATATATATATATATATATATAAATATATATATATATATATATATATATATATATATATATATATATATATATATATATATATATATATATATATATATATATATATATAAATAGGGCAGCACGGCGGCGCAGTGGATAGCGCGTGTGCAGGCACAATTCTAAGGTCTTGGGAACCTCCTGTGTGGGTTCAAATCCAGCTACCTGGCTTCCTGTGTGGAGTTTGTATGTTCTCCCCGTGCTTGCGTGGGTTTCCACCGGGCACTCCGGTTTCCTCCCACATTCCAAAGACATGCATTTCAGGTGGATTGGCCAGTCCAAATTGTCCCTAGTTGTGAATGAGTGAGCGAGTTGTCTGTCCCTGTGTGCCCTGCGATTGGCCGGCAACCAGTTCAGGGTGTCCACTGCCCGATGATTGCTGGGATGGGCTCCAGCACCCCCGCGACCCTACTGAGGATAAGCGGTGCAGCTAATGAGATTTTATATATATATATATATATATATATATATATATATATATATATATATATACTGTATATATATAACCGTCCAATTAAACTGACTTCCATGTTTATGGAATGTGGGAGAAATTATACTCAATATGTTTTCACATATTTTGTCTGGGTGGATAAGTGATAAGGTTATGGTTTAGTAGACACTCAAACAAGAACTTGATCTTGAAATCCATTTTTCCACTTTTTTCCGACGTTGAAGTAGGTCAACCTTTATAGCTTCTTATTGCATTATTGCTAACTTCACCTTTGGACTATTTGTCATACTTGTTCACTCGCTCCATTTTATCAATGAGGCCAATACGGATGTGGATGACAACTTCCTTTTGAGAAAGGATTGTGACCAATGTTCTCTCTAAGCTGCGTGTGTGCGCAATTGCGCACTACAGAGAGCTTTTCCGTGCACAAAAAAATCTAACCAGCTCACAAAAATGAGGGCTCGAAATTGCTAATTAAGAAGCGAATTAAGTCAAAGTTACAGTGCATGAAGGTAAAAATACACGGGTTCCCCTGATGCTGTGTTCTAAATTTGGTATTTGGAAGTCAAGGTCGAAGTAGAACGAAGTTGAGTAAAGTCAGTAGAGTTTTTCGAGAACCGGCTTCTTCGGCTCGGCTCACTTTCGGGTCCCAAATGGCTCTTCAGGTTGTTTTTGCTTCTTTATTCCTTACACAACCAAATATTATCTACAATTATGCACAAAATGACTTAAAGGAAGGGGGGGAATAGAACAAAAAAGAAAAAAATACCAAAATGAAAAAGTAGTGAAAAGCTGAGAAAAAAAACGAAACAAAAGAAGAGAAAAAGATAAAGAAAAGAGCAGGGAAAATTCAGAAAAAAGCCACAAGAAAAGAAAGAAGCAAATCAAAGGAAAAAGGGTAATACAGAACAAAAAAAACAAGAAAAAAGTAACAGCTCGGAAAAAATAAACAGAATGAGATTTTTTTCAAAAGGAATTTAAAAAAAGGAGAAAAAACAGGGAAAAAGAGGAAAAAGTTTGTGTTGCATTCAAATAATTTCCAATTATATCATGTTAATCTTGTTGCCAACATTGTACTTCCACTAAAAAATTTAATTAAATACAGTTCTGTATCGTGCAACCGACTAAATAAGCCCCCCAAAATGTTAGTATTATGCGACAAAAGAAATAAAAGAAATGAAAATCTTGCGAAAGAATTTTAAAAACAAATTACGTTTGTAGGCCCTGCAACCTTTTCAACCGTACATTAGTCAATTCATTTAAAAGTGAAAAATAATTTTGCATTGCCGGAAACTCAGCAAAATGTAACTTGATGTCAAGTTTTGGACATGTTTGATAATGGATGAGTTGCTAACCCACACTTGGGATTGTTGTTGCTCACTGTTGTTTCAAGCGTTGCTCACCGACTTTGTGTGAACGCTCAGACCTGTGGAAGATTAGAGGGAACATTGACCCTTCAGGGCTATAAATAAATCATCAAATGAAAAACAGCTACAGGAACTATTTACTATTAGCTTTTCACAAATTTAGACACAGATCATCTCAAAAACACGCAAAAAATATAAATTAAAATGAGTAAAACAAAAAGCAAAAGATTAGCAGCCTTTAAGATTGAAAGATTGATTGCACTCTGCTTCAGAGCAATCATTATCATCAAATGAGTCCAAATTTAGCACACTTCCTGTTTTTATACATACAGTACTTTCTATCTTTTTTGTCTTCCGTATTGAACTCAATTTTTACCCGCCACCTATAGAAATAAGTGTGACGTAATCAAGCTCTGCAAACGTTGTTGAGGCAGAATTTATGTCAGCACAGAGTATGTGTTAGCAGCAAGAGTCATCAGAGTGAACAACAACCCAAAAAACTTCTTTTGGTCGGCGCTGGAATCCTTCCATTGAAGCAGGGGTGTCAAACAGGTTGCTCGCGGGCCGTATCAGGCCCGCTAAGGGATTGAATCCGGCCCACGAGGCAATGCTGAGGGAAGCGCAAGAGAAAAACGAGCTGCGGGTTGGAATATGTCCACTTAATGTTGCCAAAGCCTGGTGCCTCTCACAAACGCTGTACTTGTATTTCTTTCTCTCTTTCTCTTCCTCCCTTTTTCTCTCACTCGCTATCGCTCTCTTTGACTCCCTCTTTCTCTCTTTTACTCTTTCTTTGTTTTTTCTTTCTCTTTCTGTGTCTTTTTACCTTTTTTTGCAATCCCTTACTTTTTATCTTTTCTCTCTTTCTCTCTCTCTCTCCCTCTCTCTCTCTCTCTTTCTATCTTTCTCTCTTGCTTTCCCTTCTCTCTTTCTCTCCTCTTTTTTATCTCCTCTTTCTATTTCTCTTTTGATGTATTTATTTCTCTTTCTTTCTTTCCCCCTCTCTTACTATATCTCTTTTGTTTCTCACATTCTCTCTCTCTCTTTCACTCTCTCGCTCTCTCTCTCATTTCTCTCTCTCTTTTTCTTTGTCCCGCCCTCTCTCTTTTTTTATCTCCGTCTCTTTCATTTCTTTCACTCCCTTTTTCTTTCTCTCTAATCTACTAGTCCGGCGCCCAAGAGAATGTTCGTTCTATCGTGTGGCCCTCGAGTTAAAACAGGGGTGTCAAACTCGGGGGCCACATGATAGAACAAACATTCTGTCGGGGGCCGGACTAGTGGATTCAAGAGAAAGAAAAAGAGATAAAGTAATAAGAGAAAGGGGGAAGGAAAAGGAGAGAGGGCAGGACAAAGAAAGAAAAAGAGAGAGGGAGAGAGCGTGAGAAACAAAAGATGAAAAGTTGTGAGATTAGGGGAAAATAAAGGGAGAGGAAGAAAGAAATCCAAAGAGAAATAGAAGGACAGAAGGAGAGAAAAGAGAAAAGAAAGCGCAAAGGGTATGAAGAGAGAAAGAGAAAAGGAAAAAAGGAAGTTAGCGCAAAAAAGGTTAAAAGACACAGAGAGAGAAAGAGACAAAAAGCAAAAAAGGAAGAGAAAAAGGGACACAGAGAGTGAAAGAGACAGAGTGGGAGGAAAGGGGTGGAAAAGAAGAGAGAGAGAGAGAGAGAGAGAGAGAGAGAGAGAGAGAGAGAGAGAGAGAGAGAGAGAGAGAGAGAGAGAGAGAGAGAGAGAGAGAGAGAGAGAGAGAGAGAGAGAGAGAGAAATAAATACAAGTACTGTGTCTTTGTGAGTGGCACCTGGCTTTGGCAACATCAAGTTGGGGTTTTTAAGGGTTATTGATCTATCTTCGTTATTCATTTTCCATTATCCGTTATCGGTCAGTTCATAATACGCTACAAAGCCTAGGAGCCGGGACACTTACTCTCAGCCAAAAGGCCAAGCTAAGGTCCTAGCCCTAAAG
This sequence comes from Urocampus carinirostris, assembly GCF_059441175.1. Lineage (NCBI taxonomy): Eukaryota > Metazoa > Chordata > Actinopteri > Syngnathiformes > Syngnathidae > Urocampus > Urocampus carinirostris. Next base: position 33,491,577 of record NC_142364.1, read on the forward strand.
CCTTGCTGCGATCATTGCGAATGCACCGTTCCCGGAGGTACTGCAATACCGGGCCGATGCGTGGAGTGGACAGAGCAAGCTCTTATTCCCTGACACGTCTGTTGTTCCTTAGTTGACATATTTCAACCTGCAGTTTGTTTTTTTCTTGTGCTTCTCTGAGTGTTGTCTCGCGGACCGGATTCAATCCCTTAGCGTGCCTGATCTGGCCCGCGGGCCGCCTGTTTGGTACCTGTTGGTTAAAATGAGTTTGACACCTCTGCATTAAAGGAACTGGAAAAAATGGAAAAGTTGGCTTTGAACGTGCTTGAAAAGTGCTTGAATTTGGCCATGAAAAAAGTGTATTGATTTGACAGGTGCACCCTGGGTCTTTGAGTTCATCCTGCGTGGCGGTTTCCAATTCAAAAGGTGTGTTGCTCGCAGAGCAGCTGGCAAAGCATACGTCACTGGCTATACCTGTCTGCCCAACAGCCCTCTCTCCTCCATTCCGACCACACTTCCTTTATCCAACACTCAAAGAGAAAAACTCAGAGAGAGAATCAGGCGCACGTTAGCATTTGTACTTGATTTTTTTCCCCGATCTAAAAACAAAGCCTTCCGTTTTCAGAGGAGCTTCACACCAGGGTTGTAAGTGCTATTTTGATGTTAAGTGTCATGTTTGTTTATTTATTTTCTCAGACATTAAAAAACAAAAACTTAAATTTAACTTATACTTAAGTAAAAGTAAATCGATTGTGTCTTGCAAACGGCTAAAGCTGTCATTCGGTCTAATCTTTCAAAAATGTGATAAAACGTGTTACTCGTGTTTCACTTTTGCATTTTAGCCTTAAAATTCCTCATGTTTTCTTTGCTCTCTGTATGACTTGGGCTTATTTATATCTTTTGGATATGATAATAATAATAAGTATTCACATGGAAATTGTGTATTATTTAGAGGCTGCTAGTGGTAAAAAAAGGTCACACTCATTTTTTAAAATATCATTTTGTTTTGACTGATAAGCGAAAATACATGAGCTATCATATAAACGTGCATATTTTCAAATTTTTGTAGGTTAAGAAATTTGTATTTATTTTACAAAGAATGATTGTCCGCCATCTTGCAGCTACGGGTACCCCCCCAAAAAGAAAAAGCTGTCTGATTTATATTTTCCTGGCCTTTGTTCTTCTTTTTTGTCGCTTTCTTCTTTTTTTCTCCTTTTCCCTGTTATTTGTATGATCTATTTTGTCTTTCTCCTTCTTTATTCTTCCTTTTTCATGTGTCTTTCTTTTTCCACCTCTTTTTTACTTTATCTAATTTTAACCTCTGTTTTTTTATACAGTAATTTGATTTTTCAACTGGTTTTTCCTTTTCATCTAATTTTATTTATGCTCTTTTGTCTTTTTTATTCCCTTCTTCAAAAGATCTTTCCACCCCTTTTTCACATTATTTCCCCCTTTATCTTATTATCCTCTGCTTCCCTTCAATTTTTCTTTCATCTTTCTTTCTTTTTTTGTCTCCTTTCTTTTCTTTTCCTTTCTTGTATTTCTTTCTTTCTTTCTTTCTTTCTTTCTTTCTTTCTTTCTTTCTTTCTTTTTCTTCCTTCTTTTCAAAAAGCTGGACAAAAAATGAGTAGTAAAATGGTGCCTTTTGGTCAACTTGAGGCTCTGTAGTTTGTATTCTCCCTTGAACTGTATTGCACTCGGTTTTTTTTTGCAATACACAATACAGTGACATCTGGTGGTCAAATATCACAGTGTCCCCTAAAGGTAATGCATGCAAAATGAATATTTTAACCTACTTGACTCATGACAGTTGTTGGTGTGGAAATAGTTGTCATACTAATTTGAGCAGGTATTCTTTATTTGTGAAGTTTTTTGAAGTTGTGTGTGTGTGTGTCTGAGTCTGCGTGTCACCTGTATTTGCACTTTGCTGTACATTCTGCAGATGTTTTGTCATTCAATACCCCCCACACAAGCATTCTGTAGCGCACTGGTGTTATATTGCACTCGACTTGTTTTCCCCTCAGATTAAACAGAAAGGAAAAAAGAACTTCAAACAGTATATAGTGCCTACTTTGCCATAATGACGTTATTTCTTGTGTACGGTAACACGCAACAAAATACAGTATGTAATATATTGTTGCGCCAGACTTTGTACGAATCAAAATATCAGACACTGCTCAAGATATATTTGTGGTGATGTTTGTTCATCTGAAAATACTAATGAAGTCACTGGAATGTGATGAGGTTTAGCAGGTTTGACCAAGTTCATCACCATAATCTTAAACCAAACAGCTAATAGCCAATTAACTGTGAATCACCAAGCAAGGTTAAAACACATACTATTTCCCTCATTATTTGTCTAATTGGGTGTAATCGATTCAAACTTATTCAATGACCTGATATCTGTAAAAGTTCAGGATTCCAATCAGTTTTATTTGGTACTTGTGCTGGTCTGATACCAAATAGATACTTCTAAGCTGACATGTAAAATGAGTCAAAAATACTGTAAAACAAAGAGCTGTATCACATACCTGTCAACCTCCACGGCTCCATGTCCTTACAAACTGTCGGATTTTCCCTTACAAAATACAAAATAATCCTACTCCATTTTTTTTCAAACGTGTTTATTCATGTAGTTTAACATGTTATATTGTACATGTGTTTCGTGTGTTTCGTGATATCATTCTGTACATATTCTTAATAATGAAATAAAATAAAAAAATATATCACAAACAAACTACAAATATCAATTAAGAAGCCGGACTGACCAACACGGTAACAGACCCCAGCCTGCCCCCGACCAACGAGTACGGATCGACCTTCGTCGTAAGACCCGTGTCGCCACCTGGAATGTCCAGACACTCCTTCGCCCCGGAGCTGCCACCCTGCTGTCCCGAGAGCTCTGTCGCTATAACATCACCCTGGCAGGGCTCTGTGAAGTACGATGGCAAGGCAATGGTGAAACAACAGCTGGCAACCATTGCTACATCTGGAGTGGCCCCGAGAGTCGGACCGGCCTTTACGGTGTGGCTCTCGCCATTCCAAAAGCCCTCCGGAGGTCCCTCATCAGCTGGACACCAATAAGCGACAGACTGCTGTCTGCTCGCTTCCTCCACCATCACGGCAAGATGACAGTGATCGTCGCCTACGCCCCCACTGATGTCGCTGATGAGGATGCGAAGGACGCGTTCTTTGACCAACTCCACCAGGCTGTCGACCAAGCCCCACCACACGACGTCACCATCATCCTCACTGATGCCAACGCCGCTCTATCCAGCAATGATCGGCCCCCCGGTTCACCTGTCGGCACCACCTTCGTTGACAGCACAACAAACGACAATGGCAACCGCCTCCTCCTCCCCTGCCACCAAAACAACCTTTGTGTTGCTGACACCTGGTTTCCCCGGAAATGCATCCATCACTGGACGTGGTACAGCCCAGATGGCAGAACCAGGAAGGCATTGGACCACATCCTGATATCACGACGCTGGAAGTCGTTTGTAACCAACTGCCGGGTGTTCAGAGGAGCACAGCTTGGCAACACAGACCATCGTCTGCTGGTGGCCCAGCTCAAGCTAAAGCTCCGAGCCAACCAGCACAAGACTCTGCCTCGCCCCGACTCCTCCCGACTCAGCGACCCCAACATCGCCAGAGACTTCAGTTGCTCCATCCGCCGCACTCTCGATGCCCTGGCTCCTGACAAGCTGACAGACTGGGCGGCCTTCAAGGAAAGTGTCCTCCAGTCTGCTCACAATGTCCTCGGACGCCCGCGATCCTCCCTGAGAAAGCCCTGGATATCAGAGAGGACACTAAACATCATAGACCAGCGGCGTGAGGCCCGGCTCCGAGGCGACCTCACGGAGTATCGGAGACTGAACCGCCTGCGCAATGTGGCCATTGCTGAAGATAGGGAGAGGTTTTGGCAGGCAGAAGCCCAACAGCTTGAGTCCGCGGCCAACAACAACAACATGAGCCGCGTATTCAGTCTACTACGCCAAGCCCGTAGCGGCCCACACATAAAGACAGCCCTGGTAAAAGACTCAGACGGCAACCTCATCATGACAGAAGCCAACTGTCTCGCGCGCTGGAAGGAGCACTTTAGCCTCCTCTTGCAGCACAGCACCATCCCGGCTGATCCCACCCTCCTAGTGGCTGCAAACACAGCACCTCCTAGCGACGCCTGCTGCACAGACCCTGTAACACCCGAGGAAGTGAGAGCTGCTCTGAAGAAGCTGAACACAAAGAAAGCCCCCGGCATCTGTGCCATTACCGGCGAGATGCTCAAGGCCGGCGGTGATGGCATGGTGGAGTGGCTAACCTGCCTATTCAACCAGGTGTGGGAATCGGAGCAGCTGCCCACCGACTGGACCAGAGGAGTCATCATGCCCTTCTGGAAATGCAAGGGTGACAGGCTTGTCTGTGGAAATCACAGAGGTATAACCTTACTCTCCATCCCGGGCAAGGTCTTTACCAGGATCTTGCTCAGCCGTGCCCTTCCAGCAATCAGAAGCTGCCGCCGTCCCCAGCAGGCTGGCTTTATGCCCAACCGCTCCACAACGGACCACATCTCTGCCGTCCGTTTGCTGATAGAGAAGACCCGTGAATTCCGTAAAGATCGCCATCTATATATCGGATTCATTGATCTGAAGGCCGCCTTTGACACCGTCTGCCACTCTTCACTGTGGAACATCCTCCAAGCTCTCGGAGCACCACCCAAGATCATAGCCCTGTTCAAGCTACTCTACAGCAACGCAGAGAGCTGTGTCCGTATCAACGGCATTGATTCCGACTGGTTTACTATCTCCAGCGGCGTTCGTCAAGGCTGCGTGGCTGCTCCCGACCTTTTTAATTGCATCATCGACCATCTGATGTTCAGGGTTAGTGAGCGCATCCCCGGAGTGTCTTTCGGCAACTACCACCTGACTGACCTGGAGTATGCTGACGACACCATCATGCTCAGCACGTCCTACAGCCAGCTGAAAGACGCTCTGGGCATTTACAGCGAAGAGGCAGGCGGCTTGGCCTCCAAGTGAGTTGGACGAAAACCAAGTTCATGTATGTTGGTGATGGACCAGATCCACCTCCCATCCAAATTGGTAGCGACATCGTAGAACCTGTCAAGAGCTTTGTGTATCTGGGGTCCATGGTGACACACAATGGGGACCTAAAACCAGAGATTCTCCGCAGAAGAGCCCTGGCAGCATCTGCTCTGCAGTCTCTCTGGAAATCACTCTGGCGGCACCAGACCATCGCACGCAAGACGAAGCTCCGCATTTACAACCTCGCCGTACTCTCTATCCTGCTTTATGGCTCAGAAACATGGCCCCTGAACGACACCCTGGCCACAAGAATCGACGGTTTTGATAGCAGGGCTCTCAGAACCATCGAGAACATCAGGTGGCCCCAATAAAGAGCTTAGAGCCCGCACGTGCCAGCCCCGAGCATCTTCCTTGTTCGCACAACGCCGCACCCGCTGGTTTGGCCATGTCCTTCGTCTACCACCAGACCATCCGACACGAGCCATTCTCCAGTTTGACCCAAAGGCAGCAGGCTGGAGACGACCACGAGGGAAACCCCGCACTCGATGGCTCGACGTCGTTGCGGGCGACCTCCAACAACACGGAGTTGCTGTAGAGGATGCAGAACAGCTGGCACAAGACCGCCAGCATTGGAAAAACCTGGTTCATCTGGTCGGCTCAACGCACAGGGACGGGACCCCCCGACCTTCGCTGGAGCAATAATCAATCAATCAATCAATTAATAACACTTAATAACACAATTTGATAATAAAGATATTTTTGGGAGGGAAAAATTAGTTGGCATTTCTATTTTGTAAACCAAACCACAATATCAAACATTGACGCTTTATTTAACAAGGACAGAAAATACAAACCTTTGCAGCCTTGTGACTGGGAAACATGTTTTTCATAAGCCTTGTGAAGTGATCGGCAACTGTTGGAGGTATGTTGTGCTCTGCGATGAAAAGGCAAAACATCACTTCTGCAGCTGTTGAGGAGTCTTCCGGTTTAGTGCCTAATTTCAACTCCCCTGCAAAATCCTTCACCCCTCGCGTGAATGCGCATTCTGCTGCGCTTCCGACAATAGCTTTATTGTTTTAATAAGCTTATTATATAGAATACGATCGCTATTGTAGCGTCAAACGCTCGCTTTGTTTGCAATGAATAACCATACTGAGATAGAGGCTACCGCGGCGAACTCGTTTGACTTGATTGATTTACCGCTTCGTGATAGTCGGTGTATACCGGATGGTACCCATAAATGACAAATTTGCGTTTTTCCGTACAGATTTTTTTGTACGTCGTACACATCTTAAAATGCATAGAAATCGTACTTTGTACGGCAAAAACGTACAGGTTGACAGGTATGGTATCAGTTATTGTCTCCCTTTATCTACTTAATTTGGATTATTTATTCATTTTAGCATTTAAATCCAACAATAAATTAGGAAAGCACCAAATATGAAAAATGTTCTGAAACATCCATCCATCCACTTTTTGCACAGCTTATCCTCAGTAGGGTCGCAGGGGTGCTGGAGCGTATTCCAGCTATCTTCATGCAGTGGGAAGGGGACACCCTGAACTGGTTGCCAGCCAATCGCAGGGCACACAGGGACAGACAATTCACTCGCTCATTCAGACGAAACCCATGCAAGCACGGGAAGAACATGCAAACTCCACACAGGAGGTTCGATCTTATGACCTCTGAACTGTGCTGCACACGCGCTAACCACTGCGCCGCCATGCTGCCCCCCCTTCTGAAACAGTGACTCGGAAATAGATTACCTAAAATACATAAACACATATTTTGCATTGATTTGCTAAAAAAAAAAGAAGAAAAAAGAAGAAAAAAAAGAGAGAAAATAAAGAGCACAATATAAAATGAGAAATAATTAACTGCCGTGATATGAATTATTTATTGATAGTTTATTTGATTAGGGGGACATTTTGTATTTTTAGCACCACATAGTAGTAAAAAAAGCTATTTTCATAAAAATAAATAACTATCTCAATTATAAGCAAAAATGCATAAAATATCATATAATACATATGAATATATACACTGCAGGTAAAAATAAAATCTGACCTCATTGGCATGAAATTCTTCTTAATTTAAATTTTTTTTGAGGTCTCATTTCTAAGGGACAATGTGTAATATTCCGCACCTTCAGAAAAAAACAATATTGAATTAAAAATGTTTTTTTCATAACATCAGGCTCGATTAATCGGAGCTGACATGATTTTTACGGAGTCTTGCTGCTATGGGTTCCCCCAAAAAACTAAATCTTTCTCAAGGGCTGGACAAAAAAGAAAAAAGAAAAAAATAGAAAAATGCGGTGGTTTGGTCACTTTGACTCTCTGTATTGTATTCTTCTTTGTGCTTTTTACCACTTGTTTTCAGGTTCACTACACACTCAGCAAAATCTAGGGGTGCAAATATTACACAGTGTTTGTAATACACAGTGTATTACACAAGTGACGTTGAAAAACAATAATGAAATCATGTTTATTTGGATTAGAAAAACCTGACGAATGTGTTGTCTGCATTGACAGTGTTACCTGGAGCTTACTTTTTGGGCAAATTTGCATCACAACGTTGTGAGTTTGTCAATTCTCCTTTTGCTTTTTTGTTAACACCTTAACGTTCCGACAGTCTGTCGGTACTTTTTGGGCAAATTTGCATCACAACGTTGTGAGTTTGTCAATTCTCCTTTTGCTTTTTTGTTAACACCTTAACGTTCCGACAGTCTGTCGGCGGACCGTCAGACTGTTGATAAATAAAGTCGTGTCTTCACGATGTCACCATTCACTGAAAAACGTTGTGCCACATATTACTGGAGAGCGTAAACTCTTGGGATTCAATGTATGATTTCAAAATATACTCATCACAGAAACAATACGATCAGTCTGAAAGAAGATAACCGAAAACTAAAAAGCCGGTACAACTCACCCAAAGGTGCTGTGAAATTCCACTTATGAAACGATTATAAACAACCATGGTTTGGTTATATTCACGAGAGTCCAGTGAATCCAACTGTGAAAAATATTTACTCCAAAACACACAACAATGCCGACAGATAAAAAAAATCCGCCTAAAAGCATCCCTGCATCGTTTGGCGATCCTTGTTGGATTTAGTTCGTTTCGCTCCAAGAAAAAGCAGAGTTGTCATATAATTTCCAATTTGTCTGTGAGCCTCTGACCTTTTGATTGACGCCACTGTCGGCCAATTGCAAGCTTTATTTTTTACAGTCCTTAGCCGATGAAAAACCAATAAAGGCCTGTATTGAAAAAAAATAACCCGACTCCTTCAAAAAAATTTAGCCAATCGATTCAATAGTTGATTGACACGTTGGTTAGCCAATGAGATTCCTCAATTAATTCTATGCAATTTAACGGGCTGTATTCAAATCAGAGTTGAAAATAAAGGTGCATAAATGCAAATCGAAATCCCTTTTCACACGCTATTATCACTGACAAATCTGCACAATATTGGATTAACCTCTGGAAAGAGAAGTCAAACATTTACAACTCTTTCACAATATTTAAAAATTGGCAAAAGTAAAATACACGGTTCCAGAGGTTTTAGAGCGGTAAACTAGTTGTCTCCAAATGGCCACGTTTGGAAACACTTCGACATACCTTTAGAAATGTGTCAAATATACATTGTTTAGTTTTTCAGACTGTGATCAAATTTGACATGTCACCGGGTAAGCCTTAATGTATTTTCCCAGCTGTTTTCCAGCTAAGATGCCCATGCTAAACTCTTTTGCAGGCATCTAATTGCAACAAAAAAAAAGTTAGGCCAGAGTAATAACTCTAATTCTGTGTGTTTTAACTCAATTTACTCAATATCAGTAGCCATTGAAGTAATTATTTCAATTTGGGACAAAACTTCCAAAGAGATCAAAACAGTCCATATTCTCTAAATGGTTCAAGAACAGCATTCAATTTACTTCGGGTACGTCTTGGATCGGGATTTTAGGCGAATTTTACAGGAACGTTAAGGTATAGTTGATTTGTTGAATTTACGTATTATTTTGAACTGCATTACTCTGAATAGACTTCGGTTGTAAATTGGGTTTTTGGACCCAATTAATTTAAGTTGGACCCAAAACTAAGTTAGTTGAATTCACAATATTAATCATGGTGTACTAAAATTAATTTGATGTTTGCAGCATATATTCAAGGGTCATTGCTATGATGACAGTGTGATGCAAAGTATGTCTATATTGCTTTAAAGTACAGTCCGATTATTGTAACTGTCAGCATAGAGTAAAACTATCCCAGGAGAGTCTTAAAGGGATTATAAAAAACAATTTTTCAAGTAGGCACAGTATGTGTAGTGTCCTTCCCACAATCATGCAGATATGTTGCAAAATATTCTACGTGCCGCGGGATTTGAGCAATGTATTCTCAAAGTTCACAGATTTGGGTCGTATCCTGTAGAGCAGTTTACCTGCTGCCATGGACAGTGTTAGTTACCTTTTGCCTTCACCTCCTTTTAGGTAGGCAAATGTGGCTTTTCCTTTTGATTTTCGGCGCATGTCTTGCAATTGGTATATTGTCCAGATAGCTCCACGTTAGCGTCCAGGCTAGCGAAGGCTTCCGGTTTTGTTTGGTCCAGTTCAGCCCTGTTAGCAGTCAGCTAGCAAGCCAGCTTGCCGTGCTCATTGTTTTTTTTCCTGGCTGGATTCATGTTTGTTGTGGCCATTTTTCATTGTACTGCATGTTTTCGATCGGCTAGCCATTTTTTCTGCAGATCGGCCCGAGTTAGTCCTCTTTAGAATTCGTAAGGCTGCTTGGTTTGTCCAACGAAATTTGGACCAGATTTGGGGGACAAAAGTTTGGCTGTAACGCAACATGGTAACAGAGATAAAGGCTCCGCTGCAGTTTATTTCACTTCACACTAGGGATCCGTGGTCTTGATTCAACAACAACTTAAGAGTATACCTGCCTCATACCTTAAACCGGGGTCGGGGTGGATGGCTGGTGAGCCAGATATGGCTCTTTTCATGAGTACATTTAGCTCAAAGATAAAATTAGCATTTTGTTATTTTGTCTCCATAATTTCAAATCAAAATCAATGCTTTAGACGTATGGTCGCATCCAAAATATATAGGTTATCGGCTCAATTACAGTTTAGAGCCACAGTGCTGCACCAATAGACCCCGTTTTGGCTGTGTGTCTCTGTAAAATCCTTTATATGGAGGGTAATTAAACAACATATGTCCACTGTTGAGGCAATGTATGATAAAACCCACAGAACAAACTACAAACACTCAAAAATGCCAACCAAGCACCCGGAGCAATTTAATTGGGTAAGTGGTAGGGGTGGGCAGTTGTGTGCACACATAACCCTTCTCTCTATCGCCCAGCGCTCTCTGCACTGAAGAGAAACACATCCGTATGATTCTTGTTTGCAGTATGTTGTGAAATTTTTACAAAAAAACTCTGCTCGCACCTTGTTTTGAAACATATATTCATGAAAAAAATGACTACCAAAGTGAGCCTTAATGATCTTAACTGCAGGAAGTTAATTTAAGTGGTATAATTGTTGATACGGTTCACAGGCTCTGGGATTATGATTATTTCATAGAATTTATCAAATCATTTAATGTTACACAGTAAAAAAAATGTGCTGAAGAATTAGCTTTTGCCAAGACAGCATGTTTGGTGGTTTTGTTGTATTTTATCTTAAAATATATGGTGTGTCTCTATCCATCCCAAAAATAAAAAATAAACTATATATTTTGCCTTAATGGCTCTTTGGATTAAAGGGTTCCCGACCCCTGCCTTAAGCCATCTGTGTTTGGCTCCTGTTACAAATATTAACAGAATGTTAGTGTTTAAACACATAGATTATAATTGGAGCATTTAGAATTTAGGGATATTTAAATAAAATACAAAATATTATTAATCGTACATATGTGTGATTGTGTACACTTAATAATCTTGGAATGATATTGAGTACACAAGCCCTTGGGCTGTCTTCATTTTTACAGAACAGCATCCCCCGCTTGTAGAATTTCTGTTTTGAGATTTTTTTACTTGTGTCACATTAGGAGTTGGAGGTTGTTGTAGACTTAAACTCAGGAACAATGCTTGCATGTTCAGTTCATGTTATGTACAGCTGGTTGAGTTTAGCCTAAGTTTACAACTTGTACCTTGTCTGAGATCTACACTACAGTGACAGTGTGATGATAAAGTGCATCTCAAAACCGTAACCACAACCTTGCTCAGCTCACTACTGTATTTGAAAAATGGCGCTCACAGAGGATATTGGGCTCGAGGGCAGTGTTTCTTGCTCTGCAACAGAAGAAAAAGAGGTTTGGCATGGTTTGGCATTGATTGAAAGCAAGGGTGAAAACACAAGCTAAGTTTGTCTAGAATCCATTCACGGTTCATCTGAAGTGGTCTTTCATGCGGACAGGCTTCAGTACAGGGGAAGTCAGGTGAGGAGGCAACAATTGTGATCCAAGAAGCAGGCGAGGAATCGGTGTAAACCTCAGCAGTGGAGGTGATAGTCCAAGAGTTTGTCAGTCAGATTTCGTGATCCAGATGGGAGGGCAAGGGATTTGGTACACTGGAATAACAAAGGCTGAGGCAAGAGTGCTTGGGACGTAAGATAGAAGACAAGTAGCTCAGAGCCAAGTGGGCAAAGAGTTTAAATAGCAAAGAGGGAGAGTCTTGATAGGAGGGAAATAGGGACAAGCAACCTCAGCTGTGGGTAGGAAAATTAAACCCTGGAGTGAACGGATAAGGTTGTGAGAGATATGAAAGAAGAAATGGAGATAGAAAGGGAACCTACAAACATATAAGACCCTAAATGCATGAAGGTGACTAAGTTAAGTAAACTAACCATGTGGTCTTATAAGAACTCACAAACATAACATTGCATGTAAAATTTAAAACTAGTACTATCTTGAATGGGCTTTTGCTTTGTTTTAAAAGTGACTTAACTACTCTAAAATGACTTTAGTAAGTCACATTATGTCCATCCAAGTAATTAATATAAAGATGGTGCCATTCATACTGTTTTTGCTTCAAAATAAAACTTTTAACAAGTATGCAATAAAATGTCAAATAATTTGGATGTGAGTTCCTTTTTCAAGTCAATCCATAGGATTCCCTAACAATATGTATCGTACCATACGAGTCTAAACACGAAGTATGGTTTTTGAAAAACAAAATACTAAATACACGGTTCATCTGCTTTCTAGAGCACAGCTGTGATTGGTATTTTGGGGTTCTAAAATAGGGTTGGGGCTAGGGTTACAGCTAGAGTTAGGTGTAGGTGTAGGGTTATAAACTAGGGTTTGAGCTCTATATTAGTGTTGTAAATTAAATGTAGAGTCCCAAAATAGCTTTAGATCTGGAGTTACGCTTTGAAACAGGGTTAGGGCTAAGGTTACAGCTAGGGTTAGGTGTAGGGCTGGGGTTAGGAACGAGGGTTTGAGCTCCATATTAGGGTTCTAAACTAAATGTAGGTTTTCAAAATAGGTTTAGAGCTAGGGTTACGGTTTGTTACAGGGTTAGGACTGGGGTCTATGTAGGGTTAGCTGTATATTTAGGGTTAGGAGCTAGGTTTTGGACTGCAAGTTAGGGTTTTAAAACAGTTTTAAGGTTCGGAAATAAATTGGGGTAGAATTTGGGTTTCAAACTAAGGTTTAGCCTCCTTATATTTTTATAGACGCTGGATTTTTTGTTTAATGATACTGGAAAAATTGGAAAATTGGCTTTGAAAGTCCTTAAAAGGTGCTTTAGTTTAGCCAAGAAAAAGCTGTACGAGCCCTAATCCCAGCTATTTATTTGAAATATTTTGAAAGCTTGTTGATGTCTGCTGTAAAAGAATTTCTTTAGATTTAAAAAAAATGTTTTCCATTTAATTCTTAAATGGCAAATATGATAAATAACACATAATCACACCTTTGTTAGCATTTCATAGCAGTTTAAATGTATTCGTAAACAACCTCATAACGAATTACCCTAAAAAATGTCAATCTGAGACTTTGATTTTTTGACTTTGATTCACCGGGGGTTTCAGTCCTAACTGTGACCTCGCAGAGACATTTTCTTTCTTTTCAATCATGTTCGAGAACTCTCTCCCTTTTTGCCAGCTTGTCGAAATCATAGCTAAACAAACGTTTGACTTTCTCTGGCCCAAAAACGAACAGGAAGAAGTCACTTCGGGGACAACTTTAACAAAACTGTTTCCAGGACAACCACTTTGCACTGGTGTGTATTTGTTGGTGTTCTTTAATAAGATTTTGGAGACAAGCAGTTCACCAAAGGAACTTTTCTGTTGAATTGCTCTGTTTAAATCTCTTATTAAGTTCAGAGACATGTTTTATTTTCACTGTGTGACCCAAAAAATGGCCCAATTTTTAATGGTGAATTTACTGCTGTTGCAGACCTATGTGGTTCGTATTGTGTTGGTGAAAATAAAATAAAAATGTGGCAATACTCCCCAGTTACATGTATTCACTAAAGACATGTATTTGAGTTCATTGATTTATTAGAAGGAAAATTTGGAGACATTGCTATCTTGCCTGAAATCCAAACTGTGGTCATTCAGCTTTACATTGACTTGGCACCTTCTGAGATGACCAAGTCAATTATAAGCAATGCTGCATGGAAATATTCGTTGGTCTGTATTCTACACAGCTGAGTTGGGACTACCTGTGCACAAGACAATAATTAGTCGTACCCTGCACAAATCTTTATGGGGGAGTGGCAAAAAGAAATCCCTATTTAATTAAATACAATAAAAAGGACTGTTTGCAAAAAGTCAAGTCACGTCATGTTTATTTGTATAGCCCTTAATCCTAAAGAGTCTTAAAGGGCTGCATAGACCACAGATTATTGCAAACCACAGACTATTATTACTCCATCCCCTGGTCTAAAACCTACATGAGGACAAGGAAAAACTCAAAAACCTCGACATGAGGAAAATGAAGAAACCTTGAGAAGCGACTACATTGTAAACAAAAATAACATGTGGAAGAAGGTGTTTTAGTCAGATCAGACCAAAATAGAACATTTTGGGCTGAATGTAAAGCGTTACGTTTGGCATACATTGCACATCACCCTAAAAACACCATCCCAACTATCAAACATGGTGGTGGCAGCATCACGCTCTGGATTGCCCTTCATCAGCAAGGACTGGGAAGATCGTTAATGTTGATACAGGGCAATTCTGGCAGAAAATCTGTTGAAGTCTGCCAGCGACCTGAAAATGGCACAGGTTCACCTTTCAACAGGACAACGACCCTAAAGATAAAGGAATCATTTAAAACTAATAACATAAAGGTGTTTAAATGGTCATGCCAAAGTCCAGACCTCAATCCCATAAAGCATTTGTGGAAACATCTGAAAAATGCTGTGACCAATCACCATCAAATCTTGAGCTGTTTTGTAAGGTAGAATGAGCAAATATTTCTCTTCTAAGACATGCAAAACTTATGGGGTCATACCCAAGAAGACTCGTGGCTTTGATTGCCCCCAAAGTATCCATCCATCCATCCATCCATTGTCTTCTGCTTATCCGGGGTCGGGTCGCGGGAGCAGCAGCCTTAAAAGGGAAGCCCAGACGTCCCTATCCTCAGCCTCCTCCAGCTCATCCGACAGGATCCCGAGGCATTTCCAGGCCAGCCTAGAGACATAGTCTCTCCAGCGTGTCCTGGGTCGCCCCCGGGGCTTCCTGCCGGTGGGACATGCCCGAAACACCTCCCAAGGGAGGCATCCAGGAGGCATCCTTATCAGATGCCTGGACCACCTCAACTGGCTCCTCTCCATGCGGAGGAGCAGTTCCCCAAAAGAAGTTGTTCAAATACAGGAGGGTCAGAATATTACACAAAACATTTGTACCCTGAATTTCCGCCTCAAGCTGTCTTTGGGCCCGGTCACACAGCTGTATCGCGGGTAAAAATTTTTCGTTTTTTTTTTTTGCCCGTGGTTGCCCGCGATGGAAAATGCGCAAAATTGGCCAACCTGCTGTTCATCGGTGGTATGCCCGCAAAACAGACGCCGGCGACTGTTCCGCTTCCTCATCGCGTCATTTCCGCGTCATTTTCTCGTGTGGACCACGGGTATAAAAGCTGCCGAGCCGGCGTTATGCCGAGAAATGCATCCCTGCCGAGATTTGCATCCCCTCGCTACTACAACCACTTTTACCTCGTTTTATCTCACTTTTATATCACTTTTAGGGAATTTAATGGCGAACATATAACCAAAACCTCTTCGTCTTGCATTTGTTGGAATGTAATACAACTTAAACCATTCCGTCTTTGTATTTGTTGTGAATGTAATCGACCGGTAATGCACGCCGTATACAAATCACTTTTGAGCAGGTAACATGTTTATTTAGCCTTTTTCTATTCAAATCGCTCGTATTGAAACTGTTATGCACTCTACCATAAAGCTTATTTATGCATAATAAGCTTTACGGTAGAGTGTATAACAGTTCTCAAAAGTTTTTTATATACGGTGTGCATTACCGTTCGATTACGTTCACAACAAAAACAAAGACAGAATAGTTTATGTTGTATTACATTCCCAACAAATGCAAGACAAAGTGGATTTGGTTATATGTTCGCCCTTACATTCCCTAAAAGTGAGATAAAACGAGGTGAAAGTGGTTGTAGTGGCGAGGGGATGCAAATCTCGGCAGGGATGCATTTCTCGGCTGTCGAAATCATAACCGCTCAAGACACAGTCCCGTGAAGACCAAGATTTCAAGCTATGGCACCGAAGAAGCCAATATATTATTATTGTAATAGTTTTTCTTTTTTATTTTATTTTCTTGTTATGAAATGAAAAGAAATGTCAAGAAATAAAAATGGATTAAGACGAGGTCACTACGGTGACGGGGATCCATGTTCACCCCTTGACGTCTCGAGCACAACTGACGTGTGCTTGGCAAATCGCGCTGTATATACGCAGGGAAAGGCGTTTGACCGTCACACGCGTAACACGCTAATTTCACGTAATAACACCGCAATACAGGCGCAGAACATGCTATGACCGTGCTCCACCCACGATTACCCGCTGAAATTTCGCGTCCTACCCATGTGTAACCACGCCCTGGCCGCGGCCAGAGCACGTCGTTCCGCGTCATTTCCGCGTCATTACCTCGTGTGCCGCCCGCGGTTAACACGTGGTCTAAAGTTTTGAGCAGCGCAAAACTTTTTCGCGCGGCCAACCGCGTGTGAATTTCCGACCGCGTGTAAAGCACTGCTGTATCTCGTCTATATGTCGATCTCAAAGCGTCCAACATCGTCTGCTTCACGGGCAGAAATTTCCTGCCGTGATTCAGCCTCGATACGCCCGTGAAAGGCTTGGTGACCGGGCCCTAAAGTTTTGAGCAGCGCAAAACTTTTTCGCGCTGCCAACCGCGTGTGAATTTCCGACCGCGTGTAAAACACTGCTGTATCTCGTCTGTATGGCGGTCTCAAAGCGTCCAACAGCGTCTGCTTCACAGGCAGAAATTTCTGGCCGTGATTCAGACGCAAACGGCTGTGTGACCGGGCCCTTAGAAAATAACATTGGGGGGGTATTACAGTATGTTTTTGATTGAACTCACAGAACTAAATTCAGTAAAGTACAGCACACTATCATCATCATCTCCTTCTATCAGCACCATCTCCTGATATTTTATCATGCATGTCATAGTTTATCATATTTAAATGTGTTTCTTTTATACATATATTTTATTGTTTTCAGGTATGTTACTCAAAACATGCCATTGCAAAGTTAACGAATCAGCGGAAAATGTAAAAAGGATGACAGGTTGAAGCCAGGGCTTATAGGAGACCTTTAACTTAAATAGCTGTGGATGCCTTTTCTATCAATTCTTTGAACTCATCGTCACGTCATGTTTGCTTCTTACAACATTATAACAGTTGTTTGTTAGCCACTCCAGAAATTATTACAATGGCTTCACTCACAATATTATTTTTACATTTTCAGATTTTACTTTATTTTATTTTATTTTGTGCATTTATTTTGTCCCTGTGTTTCTCCTTGAACAATGGGGAACTTGCTATTTCGGCTTTTTCGGGTCCCAAACGGCTTTTCAGATTTTGTTGTTGTTGCTTAATCCATATTTTACCAATGATTATGTAATATCAAGCACAAAAGAAAGTAATAAATCATTTAAAATGTTTTAAACCACTATTTTATAATAGCCCTAATGTTTTTACTCTACAGTGAACTTTTAACTAAATTAAACTTTTTTTTTTTTTTTCAATACTAAACAACCTTTAAGTCAATCATCACAGAATCCAGGAAAAACACGTGACACAAAAACATTTTAATCAAAAGTATGTACTTTTAACTATTGTGACAACAGATAAAATTTTCACCCAGCAAACTAAACCTGAGTTTTAAAGTTTGAAACGACATAACGACATAATGTTAAAGATGTATTTTTTCTGTGGTATGTACTGTTTCACATTTCATACGAATTTTGTTGCGTCAAAAGTGGACACCGTTGTTGTAGGCGTGCATAAGTGTCTGTGAATGATGTGGAGTGGAATGTGACAACATGGTGCCTCCTGTTGAGGAGATTTCAGGGTGTTCCACATTCCAGACACCAGTTGAACAGGTTCCATGTTGTTGAGGCTCTTCTCCCTTGCACCTCCTTTTTCGTCATAATTTTTTTTTCAGGCTCAAAGAATGCTTGATTCAAGGACCTCTACTGGAAGGTGCAACAAAAATTCTCTCGCCCAAGTTTATAACTTCTAGATTTACTAAAGCACAACAGTAACTTTGATAGTAACCCAATAGCATTATTGGAAAACAATTCGACTAACTAGGTGGCTTAGGCAAGTAGAGCCCATCCTTCTCCCGGCCTACAAATGTTTCCATCTGGTCTCGAACCGAGGACCTTTCGCGTGTCACGAATGTGCCACTGCACCACGGAAACACAACAATTCAACTACAAGGAACAAAAGAGCGAAATTCCTAGATCACATATACATTTATATATATATATATATATATATATATATATATATATATATATATATATATATATATATATATATATATATATATATATATATATATATATATACTGGACTGTCTCAGAAAATTAGAATATTGTGGTAAAGTTCTTTATTTTCTGTAATGCAATTAAAAAAACAAAAATGTCATACATTCTGGATTCATTACACATCAACTGAACTATTTCAAGCCTTTTATTATTTGAATAATGCTGATTTTGGCTTACAGCTGAAAAAAAACTCAAAAATCCTATCTCAAAATATTAGAATACTTCCTCAGACCAAGTAAAAAAATAATTTTATAACAGCAAAACTAAATCAAACATTTGAAAATGTCCATTGATGCACTCAGTACTTGGTTGGGAATCCTTTTGCACGGATTACTGCATCAATCCGGCGTGGCATGGAGGCAATCAGCCTGTGGCATTGCTGAGGTGTTATTGATGCCCAGGATGCTTCGATAGCGGCCTTCAGCTCATTTGCATTTGTAGGTCTGGTGTCTTTCATCTTCTTCTTAACTATACCCCACAAATTCTCAATGGGGTTCAGGTCAGGGGAATTAGCAGGCCAATCAAGGACAGTGATGCCATGGTCAGTGCACCAGTTACTGGTGGTTTTGGCACTGTGGGCAGGTGCCAGATCAATCTGGAAAATGAAATCCCCATCTCCATAGAGCTTTTCAGCAGATGGAAGCATGTAGTGCTCTAAAATCTCTTGGTACACAGTTGCATTTACTCTGGACTTGATGAAACACAGTGGACCAACACCAGCAGCTGACATGGCTCCCCAAACCATTGCTGATTGTGGGAACTTCACACTGGATTTCAAGCAACTTGGATTTTACTCCTCTAGATCGATAGATAGATAGATAGAAAGATAGATAGATAGATAGATAGATAGATAGATAGATAGATAGATCGATCGATCGATCGATCGATAGATAGATAGATAGATAGATAGATAGATAGATAGATAGATAGATAGATAGATAGATGATAGATAGATAGATAGATAGATAGATAGATAGATAGATAGATAGATAGATAGATAGATAGATAGATAGATAGATAGATAGATAGATAGATAGATAGATAGATAGATAGATAGATAGATAGATAGATAGATAGATAGATAGATAGATAGATAGATGTTAGTATTCTGTTACTGCTATAATTAAATACAATTTATATGAGGGTTTGGGTCCTTGAATTTACAAGCTTTAGCTACTTAATGTGACATTTGATCATTGTGCTGTCCTTGATCAATTTACAGGACAGGACACACTCTCCTGATTAAACATAAAATATAACAAACTTCAAAATGTGGCAAAATAA
The DNA here is from genome assembly GCF_059441175.1 of Urocampus carinirostris. NCBI lineage: Eukaryota > Metazoa > Chordata > Actinopteri > Syngnathiformes > Syngnathidae > Urocampus > Urocampus carinirostris. The sequence goes on from NC_142364.1 coordinate 33,510,913, forward strand.
TTTTACAAGTATTTTGTCTATTAGAATAGAATAGAATAGAATATGCCTTTATTGTCATTGTTACATAATGGGTTAACATATTGTGACAACAAAATTGGTTAAATTAGTTAATTAGTTAAAGTAATCTGATAAAAGTTTACTGTAACAAATCATTGGTGAGTACAATAGGACACAAGAATCTTACTATCTCAATTCATCTTTTCTATGCTATGTCTGGACGTAAAAACAAACATACAACATAACAATAATTTCCCTTTTCCACCCGCAGGCAGTTTGATCCCGGATACATTGAGGAATTTGGGTCTTCACCTACCTCATATCCGTTTTGTGCTCCTTCGCCTCCTACACTTCCTTCCAAATCCCCGCCACCGTATCAACACCAACAAAGAACTCCGAACCGCAACAGGCCATGCTCAACAGGAGGAGTCCAGCTACGCATCAAGAACAGGTACCTTATTCTTGTCGGTCACACCAGCTAAAAAACACCATGGTGATTTGAGTTGTTTTGAAATATACAAATATTTCTTTGTGCATTGTATGCAAATTATTGTAGTCCTGTAGATTCAACAGGGCATAAACAAATAAATTGCAATTGTACTCGAGCCAATTTAGTCTCATGACCACTTGTCTTGTCAACACTTCCTTTGTATATCCGCTGCAGTCTGATGATTTATTAACTTCATTTGTGTATTTGGGATTCAGGGTTCTGACAGCCAATATTTCCATGGAGAACAATGTCCCCTGTATCGTGCTCAGCGACTTTGTACTGATGTAGTATTTTTCAGCAAACAAATATATGAAGTGTTAAGACCAAAAGGATGTTTGAAAAAGTAGTGGCAGCCCTTTGGATTCATTACCGCAGGGGTCTCACACTCAATTGAGTTGGGGACTACTGAAGTTAGGTTGGCCAAATGGGGTTTTCCACAACAACAACGCTGATGAAAACATTCTGCTGTTTCTCAAAGGGACAGTGTTTTAGATTTATTCACTAGATGTCGCTGTAATGTGTACTGCACCTAAAATGAGTCCTACGGTGACTGAAAGTGAGCAAAAGCATCCCTTTTCTACCCAGCCTTTCTCAAATAGGGTAAAAAAAAGGAATAAGAAAATAGGGAAGAAAAAGTGGCAGATAAGGAAAACGGGAATAAAAAGAAAAGTTCACGATTCACGGTTCACGGTTCACGGTTCACGGATCCCTTAGCCACATGGGCCCCAATGAGGACGCAACTCTGGACAGCTTTCTCCACTATTGACGGTCCCTGGCCTGTTTTGGGGTAGTGGCAAAGTTGGAACTTCATTACTTAATGTTGTCGGCCCACCTCTTTTTCGGTCTTCCTCTACTCCTGTCACTTTGACTCTGCTAAGGATAATTATCTTGGCCAGTCCCTATGATCTTCTGATGTGAACATACCACTGAAGTTTCTTCTGTGCACAGTTGACAATAGTACTTTGTAGTGTCCAATGTGCCCTCTGATGGTGTTGCGCACTGTTTCGTTTGTCACACGGGCTAAGTAGCTGATCCCAAGAAATTTCCTGTAACATCGCATCTCCATGGCCTGGATTTTCTTTTCCAGTTTTGCTGTAAGAGTCCGTGTCTCGCGAGTGTGGAGGAAGATGGAAGTAACCAGCGCTTGCATGGGTTTGATATTTGATTTCACTGATATGTTTTTGTCCCTCTGGCAAGTGAGGCTGTGGTTTGAGCTATCCTGGCCATGATTTCTCATTCAGACACTTCTTCTAATATGACAGCTATAAGATATTTAAATGTGGTGAGTCACTTTCTAGCTCTCTGTTGTTGATGGTGCTGTCTGTGGTGATACATTGTGGATTGTTAGTCATTACTTTTTTTTGTTTTTTGTGCTGATTTCCATCCCATACTGGCTAGGTGCCTTGTCAGGCAATAGACCAGAACTCTGAGTTCCTGTTCGTCTCCAATCGTCTTCTGTATATATATATATATATATATATATATATATATATATATATATATATATATATATATATATATATATATATATATATATATATATACAGTGGAACCTCGGTTCTCGACCATAATCCGTTCCAGAACCCTGTTCGAAAACCGATTTGTTCAATCACCGTAATCGTTTTTCCCATTAAAAGTAATGTAAATCATTTTTAATCCATTCCAACACCCTGAATGTTTACCATGAACGTAAACATGAAGCTAACCCAGGCTAATCGTACGTTTGCGTTAGCGTAATCTTCCGTACGAAAGATTACGCTAACATGAACGTGTAAAAATAAAAAAATCTGGTCGTTTACACGTCATATAGCACCCGGGTCTCCACAACAAGTGGCTAGCGCTTCATTGGAAATGGGGCTCCGTTACAACACCCTGAATGTTTTACGTAAACAAAGCTAACCCAGGCTAATCGTACGTTCGCGTTAGCGTAATCTTCCGTACGAAAGATTACGCTAACATGAACGTTTAAAAATAAAAAAATCTGGTCGTTTACACGTCATATAGCACCCGGGTCTCCACAACAAGTGGCTAGCGCTTCATTGGAAATGGGGCTCCGTTACAACACCCTGAATGTTTTACGTAAACAAAGCTAACCCAGGCTAATCGTACGTTCGCGTTATCGTAATCTTCCGTACGAAAGATTACGCTAACATGAAGGTGTAAAAATAAACAAAGGGTAAAGAAAAGAATTATGAATAGGATTTCTTACCTATTTGGTGCTCAGCAGAAGCCATGCTGTATGTATAGCAAGATCGGAAACACGCACACCTTTTTCATATTTTGCTATTATTTCTTTCTTAAATGTAATAGTTGTACGACCTTCTTGGGAGGCATAATTAGGGGCTAAAACACTTGGTACACCTATATTAAAAGCGAAAGCAAAACGAAACACGTCCGCACGTGATAACAGTTCTTCACAAGGAGTGGGGGCAATCTACACGAACTACACCCGTACGCCGCTCAGCATCGCACCCTAGCGTACCGGCGTTCGAACTCCGATTATTTGACCGAACAGCGAAGCAAGAATTTCTCGAAAATTTTGGTCGAGAACCGATTTGTTCGAACTGAGAGGCGTTCGAAAACCGAGGTTCCACTGTGTGTGTGTGTATATATATGTATATATATATATATATATATATATATATATATATATATATATATATATATATATATATATATATAATGCAGATAATGGATGGATGGGTATATATATATATATATATATATATATATATATATATATATATATATATATATATATATATATATATCATCTAATTAGCTGCACCGCTTATCCTCATTAGGGTCGCGGGGGTGCTGGAGCCCATCCCAGCCATCAGGGGACACCCTGACAATTTGGACCGGCCAATTAACCTGACATGTATGTTTTTGGAATGCGAAAGGAAACCGAAGTGCCCGGGGGAAACCTACGCAAGCACGGGGAGGATATGCAAACTCCACACAGATCTCATGACCTCAGAACTGTGCCGCACACGCCCTAACCACTGTGCTGCCGTGCTGCCCCTACAATGTATAAATATATATGTATATATATGTATGTATATAAATGTATGTATATATATATATATATATATATATATATATATATATATATATATATATATATATATATATATATATATATATATATACATAATACATAATCTTACAAAGCATGCTCTTACTGTGGTTTCTGCATTCTGCATGTAACCTACAACAGCTTCCTGGCCTAACCAGCTTTGTTCAACAAGTCACATTTTTCCCTCATCGCTTACTCTCACATATTTACTCTTGGACCATATAAACAATCTATAAATACTATCACTAGCCAGTTTCATCCTAATATGGAGGTCAGATATCATGACCGTGCATGTTATGTTTGAGAATTTGGTGAGGATCACAGCCTCACGATGGCGCTGCAGTGTGACTTACGGCGTTAACGTTGATTGTTGAATAGCTTTCAAGAACTGAAATCTAAATTTTGACTTTGCTGCTTCTTCACATTTATCTCATGTCTTCTAGCTACTGGGCTTGAAGCTAGGTGGGTTGAATTGGTACAGTATATACTCCAGTCTGACAAAGACAAAGAATGGACCTTAAAAAGTAAATAAATATGTAAACTATATAACGCTTCAGAAGTTTTTTGTAAATCTCAATCTTGTAAAGTACTTAATAATGTAATATTGTTATATTTCCCACCCTTACTAACCAGTCCTTGATTGTGCTGCCCCAATGTACTGCTTTAAAACTGAGTACAACTTTCTTTTTTTAAGTGTATGCATTCAATGTGGCTTATTGTAAATTCTCATGTGAAGACAATGCAGACTGCTAAAGTTTCCTGTAAATTACTGACTGCAAAGCACACATGATTAAAAGCTGCATCCCTAAAATTTAAGGAAGAAACTCAACTTTGTTTCGATACAAGCCACACCTGATTTTAAACTGCAGGCTTATACAACCGTAAAAATGAACTCATTGAAGGCTTACATTTTAATAAAATCATCGGGGAAATGTCTAGCACAGAAAAGTAACTGTGCCGTGATTGAAACACTCGTTTATGGACTTTGTCCGCAGCTGTCAATCTCAACTAACTAGTGCAGTAGTCAATATTAATTAAATTGAATGTGACAAAAATCGTGATACCGTACATTAATGCTCGGAATCTTCCTAACAGTTAGTTTCGCCTATTGAATATTTTATTGTAGCAGCAGGTGTCAAATTATGTGTTAAATTCTTCCAATCAGGCCGAAAACTATGACAACATATTAGGCTCGTGATCAGTCCAGTAACTGTCAGCCTGATAATTATCGTGTATCCCTCCTAAGTTAGTGACTAGTGTCAGCATCACTTTGTCACGTGTGCAAGGAATCAAATAATTTAAGGTTACCCGCTTGACACATCTAGTGTGCAAGCTGTTGTGATTGCATACAATACTGAATTTTAGTAAGTATAGTATGTTGAATTTTTTTGGGTTTTTGATTTTTTTGGCACACACTTGCGTTTATGTTAATGCCAATTTTATTAATATTGACTGCTGGGCTAGCTGATTGAGATCGACAGCTGCAAACAGAGTCTGCAAACGGGTGTCTCAATTTTGGCACAATGTATTACTTTTATGAACCAAATACAGATCCTGCTGATTCTGCCAAGATTGCAATCTTACTCCATGGGAACAGTGGAAATCTCGTTTATCAATTCATGCTCGTCACTTATTAGATGATGAGGCATTTGGCAACCGAATGGTGTTATATCTCCTCCCGCCGTTAACCCGTGCCTTTTAGAATTTCTTCGATTTGAGCACTTGGCAGAAATCACGTCATCATCTGCCATGTGCCCTCACAATATTATGTTTTAATTAAACAGTCAAATTGCCCTGGTCCGCAGATGGGGACGCATCACCGTGAAAATACGGGGCGCGTCGCTTCTGGGAATATCCTTGGGAAGGGCCCGGTGTAAAACCTTGCGACCATCTGCCTTTTGAAAAGAAATAAAAATAAACTGCATCGTATTGTTAGAAAATGTAAAAAAACCGTAGTGGCAGGGTTGGGTAGGGTTACTTTAACTTGATTACTTTAGATTACTTTTGGATTACTCCAATACAAAATATGCTAATAAAAGACAAAAGAAACTAAATATGAATAAAATGACTAAATTTTGTGCAGGCTTGGGGAGTAACGGAATACATGGAACGGCAAAAATGATATTGGCAAGCTGTTTGGATTTATTTTCATTTTGTTTCTGTCGCATTTTATGTTCGTTTTGCCAGAGATCAAAGAGATCAAAGCCAGGAGAGAAAGCTTACCACGTGTTGTGAGTCATAATTTCATTCATATTTAGTTTATTTTGTCTTTTCAGATTCAGATTCAGATTCAGATCTACTTTATTGTCATTCTAGTACACGTGTATACAGAACGAAATGTCGATGCATCTGACCCCCACAGTTTCCTTGAATGTACAGATATAAATAATGTTGTATTGTATTTTGGCTACGTATAGTATTTTACCATAGTGCCGATAGTGCAAGAAGAGTAGCTAACCAGATGTGCAAAATGGGCAGTCAGGTTAACAAGTCAGGTACACAGTAACATTAACACTGTAACAATAACGCTGTAATTACAATAGTGCAGAGAGCAATGTGCAAGGAGTGGCAAGCTATAAAAAAAAACTGCCAGTAGTGCAAAAAGTCAGATTAGCAGCCGTTTAGATTTAAGTTAACTATATGTTAGATTGACCATTTAACAGTCTAATGGCCAGGGGGACTAGACTATTGCGGAGCCTGGTGGTCCTGCACCGCACACTGCAGTACCTCTTCCCAGAGGCTAGCAGAGTGAACAGTCCATGATGGGGGTGAGAAGGGTCCCCGGTAATGTTTTTAGCATGGGATAGGCAGTGCTTCTGGCCAATGTCCTGAATGGAGGGAAGTGTAGTCCCGATTATTTTCTCTGCTGTCCTCGTTACCCTCCTCACACTACCCCAGTCGGTAGCGCTGCAGCCTCCACACCACACAGAGATACAGCTGGTCAGGATACTCTCTATGGTGCCCCTGTAGAATGTAATGAGGGAGGGTGGGGGCAGGTGGGCTCTCCTCATCCTCCGCAGGAAGTACAGGCGCTGCTGTGCCCTCTTAACCAGTGATGCAGTGTTCACGGACCAGGTGAGTTTGTTTGTAATGTGCACCCCTAGGAACTTGATACTGCTGACAACCTCCACAGCCTTGTTGTTGATGCAAAGTGGGGCATGGTTGCATATTTGGTATTGGAGTAATCCAAAAGTAATTGAAAGTAATCCAGTTAAAGTTACCCTACCCAACCTTGCGTAGTGGCTTGTATTTTAGAATTTACAGTAATCTGTCGGTGCAAAAGTAAAAAATTGTCCTCACTGCAGCAGGTTACGAATATACTGAATTTTCACGACTTGCTTTTTTGAATTCACGCGCTCCATAAAGTTTTTTACTGCCAAATCTGAAGGTTTTACGCTACTTACCCACAATTGATACGATTTAAGTGAATGGATTGATTTACTGTCACAGACCAGAAACGGACACAGGACCCAATAGCGCTCGTTTTCTCAGTTTTTATTGATAAAGAGGGAGAGTAGGGCTTGCTTCCACGATCCAATGGCTGACAGACAAGAGGAGCGGGCGGTGCGGAAGTGGCACTTCCGTGTGTGGCGAGGAGGATCGGAGACAGGCGGGAATAGCAAGTCGTTGGCCGGGGCTGGAGATCAAAGGCGGTGTCGAGTTCGTAAACGAGGTCGGTAGCAGGAGGCAGGCAGATAACGGGGCAAAACAGGTCAGGTAACAGGAAGGCAGAACGGGGCGAAGTCAGGTCCGGAAATAGGTTGGCAACAAAGATCACGCAGAAAAAAACAGGGCAGGAACAGAGTCAGACGAAAAGGCTTACTGAGCTGGTGGCAACAGTTTGCATAATGATCTGACGGCTTCCTCTTGGAAGCCGAGGGTTTAAAAAGTGAGTAACAGCCAATCAGATGTCCGGGCTGTTTGCGCCAATTAAGCCGTCGCAGCTGCGCTCAATCTGCAATCATGACATTTACAGTATTTAACTGCAAAGTTAAGCACGATAATGTAATATATTGTTCCACTTATTGCATTGCAACATGCAGTAGGACATCATAAAAATACATGAAAATACAGAAACAGTAATGTGTTACCATCTACAGTTAAAAGAACGGCCATGCTGTTTTTATATAATCTATTTGTATGTTGTAATCTCTTGGACAGATGGACAGGCTCACTTATCCAAAATTCCAAAGAAAAGGGGTATCTTAAATGCAAGCAGAGTACCATTACGTGCTGTTGATAATATACTTGATAACAATGTGATTTTTCTTCACTTGAGGTTAAGAAAGCCTCTCCTCTTCTCCCACAGCCCCTTTGGCTCTGAGCTGCCATCAGATAACATTGGTTTCTTGTGTCCAATTGGTCCAGAAACAGGAATTAGATCAGAACCCCTTGAGGTTGGGTGTTAATATGTGAGGGACCTTAATAGCAGGCCTTCCCCCGTTCATTCCTTCATTTCCGTCTCCTCTCTATCTTTCCATCTTGCATTCCCCTTAGTTTAGCAGCCTCACTATCGTACCATCTTGGCACTTTTGCCATGTTTTTACTCTACTCTTTTTTTTACCTTTCATCATACTTGGTTTTATGCATTCTTTATGATGTCAAGAATTCACTTTCTTCTCTCAACATTTTCTGTTCTCACCCTCCTCATTCCTGTCCTGTATTTTTATCTCAGTTTCTGGTGCTCAGCAGAAGCCATGCTGTATGTATAGCAAGATCGGAAACACGCACACCTTTTTCATATTTTGCTATTATTTCTTTCTTAAATGTAATAGTTGTACGACCTTCTTGGGAGGCATAATTAGGGGCTAAAACACTTGGTACACCTATATTAAAAGCGAAAGCAAAACGAAACACGTCCGCACGTGATAACAGTTCTTCACAAGGAGTGGGGAGTGTAATTTTATATACCCCAACATATTTTATCTCCTATGTTCTGTTTATACCGAAAACTCAATGTTGCATCGCCTTAGTGTATAACCTGCTTTTGTTGCAGGGTAACTCCTTGAAAGTGATGGATTATTGGCGCCAATGCTTGCCTTTTTCTAACCTATAGATCATGTCAGGCTCTGGACGGTGCCATGGCGCCCAGCTGGCACCGCCCCTTGACACCCGCTGACTCGCATTTTCTGATTACTACTGTTGGTATTTAAACGCGCACTTTTAAACTGCGCTTTGCCAGATCGTTGTTGAAAACTTGTTTATGCATGGGTATACTTGTTGTGCTTGTTGGACTTTGTTGCACTTCGGTGTAACATTCTGAGAGATTCCTGCAAGTTCTGTTTTATTCTAGAAATGCCTAGTCTGTTTAATTTTGCCTGTGTTTGACCCGTTTTCGTTTTTGGTCTGGCCCGTTTGTGTTTTGGACACTTTTTCTTTCGCAATTGAAGTGTGAGGACGTCTACGCAAATGAGTTCCTACTTCCTGCTTCCCGTTCCATTTCGTGACAGAACGATCTGGCCAAACAATGAGCAAACGATCCCAACACAATTTGGGAAAAGCTGGAGAATCCCTACGCTCTCCAGCAGTTGGATTGGACGGAGGACGCCTTTTGGCGATCGCCCAGTGAGGTCGCCGCCCTTCAGCTGCAGGTCGAGCAAGCTCAACGTAGCTTCCAACGCCAGATCGAGCAATTAGCTCAGCGGACTTGCGTCAGATGGATGAGCTCCTATCGGCAACAGCCGTGTTGTCACCTTTCCTGCCCACGCGAACCACGGCCACGCCCGTCGTGGCAATTGCTGTGCCTCGAATGGGGTTTCCGGAAAGACTTGGCGCCGAGCTGTCCGAGGTCCCCGTCGACCTCAACGACAGCCTGTCTCGACGTCCGTCCGTTTGCCTGCCTTCCCACCGGTCTCGAGTTCCGTCCTTCCGCTTGTCTCGACGTCCACCCGTCCGCCTGCCTTCCCACCAGTCTCGAGATCTGCCCGTCCGCCTGCCTCAACGTTCGCCCGTCCGTCTGCCTTCCCACCGGTCTCGAGGTCTGTCCTTCCGCCTGTCTCGACGTCCACCTGTCCTGATGTCCGCCTGCCATGCCTGTTTGTCGACCTGTCTGCCTGCCTGATTCGCCCGCCCATACATCTGATTCTTCTGCCCGCCACTCCGATTTGTCAGCCTGCCATTCCGACTCTTCGACTCGCCCGTTCTAATCTCCTGCAACGCCCGACCCGTCTGAGTCCGACTTGTCTGCTCGCCGCTCCGATTCGTCCGCCTGCCGACCCTGCCTCTCCCCGTTCCTGCGTTTTTGGGGGAGGGAGTGGGATTGCCCTCTTCGGGAGCGTCGACCCATTCTGGGGGGCGAGGTATTCGGGTTTTTTTGGACCTCAGGGGCTGTCACTTGAAGGGGGGGTTCTGTCAGGCTCTGGACGGTTGCCATGGCGCCCAGCTGGCACCGCCCCTTGACACCGGCTGACTCGCATTTTCTGATTTCTCCTGTGGGTACTTAAACGTGCTATTTTGAACTGCGCTTTGCCAGATCGTTGAAAACTTGTTTATGCATGGTTATTGTCATGTCCTGCACGGTTGTCATGGAGCCCAGCTGGCCCCGCCCCTTGACACCGGCTGAGACGCATTGGACTGATTGCTCTTGGAGTACTTAAGCGCTCCTTTTGGAACTGCCCGCTGCCAGATCATTGTTTAACCCTCGTTGAAACCCTGTTCATGCCCGTTTGATCTGAGTAATGCCTAGTTTGTAATTTTGATTGCCTTTGAACCTGTTTTGTTTTGTTTTTGGTCAAGTGACAGATCGTCTACGCACAAGAGTTCCGACTTCCTGCTTCCCGGTCCGTTTCGTGACATTTATACTTGTTGTGCTTGTTGGACTTTGTTGCACTTCGGTGTAACATTCTGAGAGATTCCTTCAAGTTCTGTTTAATTAATAAAATGCCTAGTCTGTTTAATTTAGCCTGTGTTTGACCTGTTTTGTTTTTTGGTCTGGTCCGTTTGTGTTTTGGACAACTTTTCTTTCTCAATTAAAGTGTGAGGACGTCTACGCAAATGAGTTCCTACTTCCTGCTTCCCGTTCTGTTTCGTGACAGATCAGGGGTTGGATACCTTTTTGACTCAAAGAGCCATACTTGTGAAATATACAGATTTATTTTATCAGTAAAAGTTACGCTATATATTTTAAGAGAAAATTAAACAGAGCTGCTAAACCTTGGCTCCAGGCAGAAGCTAATTCTTCAGTCGGGCTATTCGTGGATATGACATATCTGTCTAATCGCAAATCATTTTAAAATTTGCCAACCTTTTTTTACATGTTTTCAAAGCTTAAGAACTTGAGCAGAGAAAAGAGATATTTGTCAGCTGCTGTTCGCAGCATTCACTTTAGATGTTAAAAGTTATAGCGAAGCAAAGGGACATTTATCTGCTGCTGTATTCACTTTATGTGTGTGTTGAAATCAGAGTATATTTTCTCATGCTCATTTTTGCTCTTTGTTCACTTTCACACTTTATTACTAAAAGTTGAATCCAAGACCTTACAACCTGTTACCTCACCATTGCATTGTTCCTCAAAATCAATGGTTGGCAAACTATGGCCCAAAGGCCGCATGCGGCCCGCCAGGCTTTTTTTTCCGCAGCTCTCCAAACTAAAATTTTCAAAATATAATGACAATACATGTAATGGAAAATAAAGTACTACTTCTAGAAAATTTGGTGCCAACTTAATCCTTATTGTCCCTTTGTGTGTCTACAACAAAAATAAAGCGACAAAAATACTAAAAAAAATACTACAAAACCGAATATCAAATTTAGTGCTTCAAAAACAGGGACCTAATATATTATGTTGCTTTCATTATGAAAAAAGGAAATCATACAGAAATATTACAAACATTTTCTTCCTTCCTTTTCTTCCTTCCTTCCTTCCTTCCTTCCTTCCTTCCTTCCTTCCTTCCTTCCTTCCTTCCTTCCTTCCTTCCTTCCTTCCTTCCTTCCTTCCTTCCTCCCTCCCTCTCTTTCTTTCTTTTTTCTCTCTTTTAATCTTCCTCTCTTTCTCTCTCTCTTTTATATGTCTCCCTCTGTCTTTCTTTCTCACTTCCCTTTCTCTATTTCTTTTGTTCTCTCTTTCTTGCTCTTCTTTCTCAATCTCCCTCTCTCTTTCTCTCTCTCTCCTTCTTTCACTCACTTCAATCTTTCTATCTTTCATCTTTCTACTTCCAATAATTAACCTGGTGATAACATAGTAACAACACAGTAAGTAGTACCAGATAAGTTATTATTTTAGAAATGTATATCAAACTGGGTGCCCTTTGCACGAATAAGTAGCAAAAAGCAGCTCTCAGTTTAAAAAAAAGGTTGGAGACCCCTTTTCTAGCATAACTTCTCATACACCCACCCAAGCATGCACACACACACACACACACACACACACACACACACACACACACACACACACATGCACACGCCAGCTATTAACATAGTTTCATGTGCATGTTAGACAAACATCAATTTTGATTCTTGGCAGATCTGAAAGATTGCCCTTATTACAGGCTCAACCGAAAGGTTCCCACGCATTTTTGGTCCAAGAAAAAAAATACATGTTGTTATTGGTATAAGACTGTGTTTCTTGAGCTTTTTTTGATCCAAGAACACTTTTTATTAAAAAATGTTTTGAGCCACACCTACTAAAGGTAGTATACAGCAACAGAAAACGAAGGTTCCAAAGATTGAGTAAGAAATGTACGTCATAGTATTTTAGAAATGTCCACCATCAAACTTTTTTTTGTTATTTTGGGTGGTTTTAACTACTTGTGACTTGATACATTTATTTAAATACGGTAATAAATCAAATTTCTGATTGGTACTTGCCAATAAAAAACCTAATCCGCTTATTTGTGACCATCGTGTCATGGGCTGCAACTAACGATTATTTCAATAATTGATTCATCTGACGATTATTTTTTTGATTGTTCGATGAATCGGATAAATAAAACAAAGGAAACCCATTAATTTCCTCCTATTTATTTAAATATTACAATTTTGTGGACACAACAGAATGTTCTACAATATTAAACAAACAAACAAAAAAATCAGTGTTTGTCAAATAACAAACAAAATGCATACAAATGTACGTTATACATCTGCAAATGGATACAATAGTCTTTTAAAAAATGTAAAATAATTGTATTTTTCTTGATTAAAGGTACATGAGATTTTGGAACAAGAAATAAATGGAAATGTGAAAACCTAGTAACATGAGTTTACACATTAACAAGCAAAGTACTTCCAGGCTGACAACCCACTTCTTCAATCTCTGCAGCAATGCTGACAGTACTTCTGCCCCTATCTTTCATCTTTCATTTGGATGTGGCGCTGAGCACATTAACCCAGCTTCTTTGGAGAACCAACACAAGCACCCTGATTTTTTTAAAAGCTGGAGGATCTTGGCCACTGTAATGCAGCTCAACTTCAGGGTGTTGGTTTAGCCTTGGGCAGCTTTATGTAGTGCCACAATTTATTTTTTAAGGTCCCTAGATAGTTTCTTGCCATGGTGTGTCATATTGGGAGTTTTAGTGACCAGTATGACAGAGTGTCCTTCAAATTGAACACACCTGCTCCATATGCATACCTGAAACCTAGTAAGATTAACAAGTCACATGGTATTTTGGAGGAAAAATGACAAGCTCGGCTTTGTTAGGACAAATTGGGGGTGTAGTGCCTTTGGGGTGTACTCACTTTTGTTGCCAGGGGTTTAGTTTTCAATGGCTACATTTGGAGGTTTTTTAAGGGGGAAAATAGATTTTTTCAGCTACATAAGCTTTACACAGACGTCTTTTTATTGTGTCAAAGAATGTTTCTTCAGTTTCGTTGTATTAAACATAAGGAAATCTTTGCAGAAATGTAAGGAGTGTACTCACTTTTGTGACATACTGTACAGTGTGTGATGTCAATGGTCATACAATAGAGCTCTTTCAGTCATTTAGTTTTTAATTCGCCACTATCTCATTTCCCTTATCTCATTCCATCCCACTGCCCTCCCTTGCTATTCATTCTCTGTCCATCCTTCACCTCTCTTCCTAAATCTATGACCACTCTGCCCCATCAAAACTAGAGGGATGTTTACTGCATGCTTTCAACATTAAGGAGCCTAATGACTCCTAATTTCTATAATTGCTTATCACTCTCGGGACGTTGGGTTAAAGCGGTGCCACTCCCTCGAGCCCACCAGATCTCGGACAAACGTGGAGGGGAAAAGACGAAGGGTTTGACTCTCAATATTTTAGTATAAAGAAATCATTTACTATCGCTGGCCAGATATAAGCTTTGAATAAATTAGAAAGGGTGTCAGAGACACCTAAGGAATGAAAGCATCGTAAGAAGCGGCAGAAAAACAATTCATAGCTCAACAAAACTACGCCGAAGTTCGCTTCTCAAGGACAAATTACAAAAAAGTGAACTTTGTTCGAAGACCATGGAGTTGTTGGAGGTATTCTATCGTAGAAAACTTCGAAAGAAGCAGAAGAAATCTCAGCTGGGCCGCTCCGAGGGGGCGCTCTGTCGACCGCCGTCGCAGACTAGTGTCAACAATCTAGCCACTGGCCTCATTTCCAGGGTTTTCAGACTCACATCCAGGTAAGAAGGATCACACTGATTTATTTTAAAGTAGGAGCATCAAACTCACAGCCTGGGTACCGATTGTGGTCCCCAAGATGATAGTTTTAGGCCCCCGCCTTAATATGAACCTTAGAGGGACAGTGTGTATTATTTTCCCACTAGATTTCGCTGTATTCTGTCGTTCCACTGAAAAAAGGATGAAAAGCACAATGAAAGAAGACAGAATACGGAGATTTAAAGTGACCAAAACGCACCTTATTACTTTTGTAAATAAAATAATTTACAAAGTAAAACAGAAAAAATAAAATAAAATAAAAAGGACAAAGAAAAAAGAAAAAGAAAACAGAAAGGAATAGGACAAATAGTTCGAATATTTTTTTTTAAAAAAAAGAATAAAAATAACAAGAGAGAATTTTTTTTTCGTTGTTTGTCTCTGTAATTTATTTATTTTGGTGTCTTTTCCCCTACTATTGCCGTCTACTTTTTAGGATATGTAATTGACCTTCAGTTATTTTGTTTCCTTAGCATTATTTGGCCAAAACCCACCAGTACAAAAGCGGTCCAAGAAGATGTCAAATGTCAAGTCAAAGGCATACATTTTTTTAGGAAAAAAAGTGTGTTCAGAAAGCTCCAATGCGTTATTTTTTTCCATTTAAATTAAAAATAGGTGTACAGTAATAATGATAGGCCAATGGGTAGGTTAAGCTCATTTTTCACTATGGATAGTTGGATTTTTCATTCACAAAAGGAATTGTTATCATTTAACCACTGAGAGCCCTTTTTTGGATTCCAGCATAAATGAGCGAGAAGCAAAGTCTTAGCCTCTTTTGACAATTAGTGGTACCTACACTTACCAATTTAATTCGTTTCTGGGAGTAGCTTTGTAACCTGAAACATATGAAGTAGAGACACCTTTTGAATGTAAATGCGCTAATCTGTTCCAAGCGCCGCAAAAGTATGATATTTTTTTGATAAAAGAGCATCAGAACATGAAACAAATACATATTAAATTTAGATTACCTCACAATAAACATAAAATAAGAGGCTCATAATGTAAAACTAACAAAGAATTTACTTTTTACTGGCCTCTTTTTTTACTAATCGTCAGCATTATTTTTGCCTGGCCCTTCTTGAAAACCTTAACAAATGGTGTCTGCATTTGTCAGCCTTTGATAATCCGTGGGATATGCGCAAGGCAGACGTCATAATGAGCGATAGCCCGACCGGTCAACAGTTTTTATGGGTGATTCCTTTCCACAAATCAGACTTAATGAAATTTGCCCAAAATGTCTTTAGTTTGGGCTGATGGGATGATTGCTGCTTCCTCTTTCTTGTTGTCTCTGAACTCCTTCGGCGGTGTGTGTTTTCTATTTCTATTATCTCTTGCTTTGTTTCGATGTCCGGAAAAAAGTGTTTTCCTCTTCTTTTCTACTTGTCCACTTTGCTGGAGTCCATTGTGAATGGAAACTCTTCGTAGTGGTATCATACAGTTGACTGTTTACAGAGCGGGAAAGGGACACTAAGAGCATGCTGGAATTTGCGCATACGCATCAGAATGCCAGGTAGAACTCTGGGAGAGGTGAATGGCACCGCGTACTGTACTGTATTTTTGATTTTGTATTCTGAA
Organism: Urocampus carinirostris; assembly: GCF_059441175.1. Classification (NCBI taxonomy): domain Eukaryota; kingdom Metazoa; phylum Chordata; class Actinopteri; order Syngnathiformes; family Syngnathidae; genus Urocampus; species Urocampus carinirostris. The sequence continues at coordinate 33,526,657 of NC_142364.1, forward strand.
ATGCCTTCTTAACTAGAGGCAATATTTTGCTGTTCAGGTACTTTGTAACCTGAAACTTTTGTATGTAGAGACATTTGTAAGTAGAGGTACAACTGTATATCCAAAGATAAGTGTTGATCACGGATTTTTACACCGTTTTTGGCATCAACACAGCATCTACCCTCATTCCAAGCGGCGAGAGAAGTAAACTGTCTAAATGAGGAAAGCAGTCCGTGCAGGGTATTAATGTGCACAAAATCCTTAGATGATTTTACATTAATTACATTATTTAGATTCCTACAGCTCACTCAATAAAATTTCTCTGTGTGCTTTGCTGGTGTTTTGGGGTGTTTCTTATGTGAGTTTTCATCATAAAATGTCTTCACAGTAGACATACATTGTTTAATGAGCTTTCATACCAATGATTCTTTGGCAATGTACAGCCAAAACGGGGTCTGTTGGTGTGACACCTTGACTAAAAACTGTAGTTGAAACTGTGCCTTATATATAACGGACTGAACCCATATATAAACTAGCGTGTATGCGCTTGCCAAATTCAGTCTTGCATGTAGCAACACTGAAATCAATTTTGAATGTTTTATTTTATCTCCTAACCTGATGTACTCATTAAAAGAGCCATATGTTGCACTAGAGTATTGCATTTTTTTGAATATTGTATTCTTTTGAATATTGAGTTGAATTATATAGTTCAGAGGATACTTGTAGCTACTCTTTCCGTGTCGATAATTTTGTCAGATAAACCGTAAAACAATTCTTAGCTTACTGCTAGTGCGATCAATCAGTCTTACCTCAGTAAATAATGACAGGGATATCTGAAATCACATCTAAATTTTGATAATCTACATACAATTTGTTGTTGTTTAAACAAGAAAAGTTCCAGAAAGGGAAGCTGATCTTAGTAAAATGACCGTCTGGATATTCATCTTTGTTACTTTTGTGGACTACCCAAATTTTGATTTTCAATATCACAAGTCTAAAAAATGTTTCTATTTTTGTTGCTTATCTTTTGTATCAATTTTCTCTTGTACAAAAGAGACCTTAAATTTGACCATAGATCTTTGGTTTTTGTTTAATATTATCTGTTATAAAGTTTATATTTTAGAAACCATTTTATATCCATATTTTGCAAATATCTTGAGGGCTGACATTGCTGAATCCAAGGGCGTAGGTTTAATCTTGGCTTTGGTACAGACCAAATCATAACATAACCCCTGCAACACAACCCCTCATCGACACAACTGCCACAAATTATATACCTTATCTACTGCGTATATTCCTACATTGTGTATAAGCCGACACCCTAAAACTGCTTTAAAATACCCACATGCTTTAAATAAATAGTTCACACATTTGACTTTTGGTGCAATTTCCAGTGATGTATCCTTTCTCCAACATCTGACATTGTTTTAATCCAAACCAAACGTTCCCGCTGTTTTCAGGTTGCATGCTTCAGTGGCTTTGATTGCTCTTAGCTTAGGTGATTACACAATATTGATGGGATAAAACAATGTTTGCTTCATATTAGTGGGCACATGTCCCCTTTGCCACGCCAAAGAAATGCCCTTGGCTGAATCTCATATCCAGCATTAATTTGTCACAGGATGTTTTGACGATTTGATTTTGTTTATGGGTAATATAGAAGCTTCCAAACAAAACATGAGGTAAAAATCATGAGGAAACAGTGACTCATCCTCTAAATAACATTGTATTTTATTAAATACACTTCTGCAAAACTGCAATCTTGAATATACGTTTTTATATTACATATGTTTAATGAACATTTTGATTCAGGGCAATGTCACACGGACTATTATATTTTAAATTCGGTAAAGCTTCTGCATCTGCAAAATATATCAAATTAATACAAATAAATATGTTTTCCCTTTCAGTGTATTTTCTCAAAATGGTAACACTGCTAAATGAATTTTTGTCTTTTCATATTTCTCACAGACGCAGTGAGGCTGCATCTCGTCCTCACTCGTGGCATTCAACGAAACTGGGCGAAGGTCAGCAGGAGTTAGAACATGAAGGAATGGGCACTATGAGCAGTGGCTGGCATCAAAATTACCATGCAAGGTCAGTCTTTGTCAATTTATTGGGACTGTGTGTTTCTTTTCTTTTCGTTTTGTATACATGATTTCATTCTCTATGTTATGTTTTGGTTGTGGATGATGGTCCCATAGAGGGAAGACATGAGCTGCAGTCAGGGGTGCTGTAATAACAAGGACAGTAAAAACTAAACTAAAACTAAATATGCTCTCACTAGTTATAATACTAATTTTCTGGGTGCATTATGTTCATTTACTATAAATGTTCCATTTTTTTTTAAATTAAAAGATTAATGCTCCATTTATTTTCTCTACCCAATAATGTTTCTTTGGTCTTGTATGACTAATACTCTGGAGCAATTTATATTCAGGAAAAAAGAAAGTACGGCCTAAATGTGTGTTTACATTAAGCTGTTTTGCGCAAAAAGTGAGGTGCCTAAAGGCAAACTGGTAAAAGAAACATGGGAAATTTAAAAAAGTCTCAAATATACCAAAAGAGTTGTTACACTCTGATGAAGTGTTTTTTGAGACAAGTCACAGAAGCACTTTTTCCCATTTTCAACTTTCATATGACCCAGTCCTACATATAGTTTTTGTGTCAGAATTTATGACGAGCTGTCCTATTTGGTTGAATGATTTATTGAGAATCAATTATGTTCCATTGGATTATGTTTTGTCTATTGGTGCCCATTAAACATCCATTGCATTGTATTTGACATACTTCAATTGTAGGATAAATCTGTGGCTGGTGAGGTGCAATACATATTATAAGGATCTATAACAGAACTTTCTGTCTGTTCTCTGTTCAACGGACTCAAATACTGCTCAAAAATTTTTGAATTCTTTGAAATACAACTCATTTTTAAAGTAACAGAAATAGTTACTTTCCAGTGTAACTAGTTACTTTTATTATAGAGTAATTCAGTTACTAACTCAGTTATTTTTTGGAAGAAGTAGTGAGTAACTATAACTAATTAATTTTTTATGTAACATGCCCAACACTGCTGGCCAATCCTGTTGCTGTTCTTTAATACCACGCCCTTCAGGGCAGATCTGCTTTTTTAACCTAGGAGATTTAATAAAAAGAAAGGGCTCAGGATAGGGATTTTAGTACAGGTTGGAACGTTTTATGTTGGTTTTCGGCTCTCTCACCTGTTCTCCATGCAAGTTCAAAATCCATTGATGTCATCTCCCCTTATTTTGAGTGTCTTCCAAATTGTAAATAGTCTGAATTTATACAGCGCTTTTCAAGACATTAAAGACCTCCTGAAGCGCTTTACAATGTGCTTCACACCTACCTATTCACACACACACACACATAGCGGCGACAGAGACTCTGTGATTAAGGGCTATTCAACTAAATGTGACTTGACTAAGAGGGGCATGCCCCCTCCCTTCCCAAAAATGAAGTAGACGCTCTCCTGTCCTAAAAAGACGTGTCCTAAATGGGTTCGATAAATAATCTTAAATTGCTGTAACTATGTATATATTCTTTCAGGAACAATATTCATCTTGAGTAAGATCAGTGCTTGCTTTGACAAACACTAAAATGTGAAATAGTTCTACCGGTATCAGTCTTTTAAAATGGCAAAACCTGCGTAATCCATCCTCATGTCCTATGTTATGTACTTGTGCCTGTTACGTAAAGGGAATATGTTGGGGTGTGGATGTATAACATCAGATAAAGTGATGTCAGAGTTTTTGTCAAACAACAGTAAATAGAGGTGAAAGGCTCTGACATGACTCTGTTTGTTAGGTGGGGGCATTGACGCTAATACCCAAAGAGAGGGGGAATTCTTCATGTGCCTTCCTTACGTCACCTCCCAGTCTGCCATGGCAACAACTCGATCCCTACACGCACGTTACAGACTCTCCACTTGCACTTTCATGTTGACTCTATACTGACCCATTCTGCATGGGAAACTTTAATACTAAGAAACATGGCAATAGAGGCCATCGGGCTGACAGAAGTTCGAGAAGCAGGGAAAGTTACTGACACAGAAAAAAAGACGGGCAAAGGCTGCACTCTTTTCAAAAGCAGTAATTGCATTGTGTTCGGTTGGAAGAGTTGGTGAATCAAAGTGTGACGTAGATGTGCCGTACAAACACTCACTTTCAGCAACCAAAACCTTATTTTCAAGCCACATTTGTAGAACTAACCGTTGCTTGGTTACAATCATCAATCAAAAGCTTTTGAAATATTGATTAAAAAAACAAGAAAATGGGATTGGCAATAAATCAAATTAATTTGTTTGATTTGTCATTATAAAAATAGACAATTTGTAGAAATTTAAGAGGTTAATATGACTTAAAGCTGACGCTGATACTCAAACAACTAGCCATCAAAGTTAAAGTTATTGTTGTCTGAATATTTTGCTTGGAATGTTTGTTTTTTTCTCTAGAAAACTTCCTTGGAAAAACTGTATATCCATTAATATACAATTAAAACTGTAATCATTCAGATTGATTGATGAAAAAAAATATTCTATTTTTTAGCCATTTCACCAAGCCACATCTCCACATTTTAACTGGTATTCACTCAGAGACAAGTTTTCAGACCTCTGAATGCTATGCATGCATGAACTAAAAATGATCTTAGAACCTATCAACTTATATGTTTTCCCTGTACAGTATTTTATACATATTTTGATCAAATTGTGTATGCCATAGTACAATTTTTGTATAGGGAAAAAGGCATATACAGTTTTGATGTTAGATCAATCTCTTCTTGCCCATTTCGGCTTTATTCCTGACTTCAGTCGCTGTTAGCAGAAGAGGTCATCGTAGTTCGTAATATTGTCTAGTGTGTCTTGCTGTGAGTGAATTGGACCGCCTTGTGTTTGTGAGGTCATTATCACTTGACAAGGGGAATTGAAATCATTAATAAGGGAAGCAATTGGCTGAGATTGACAAGTATAGATATTTGTTGTCGATAGTTGTCAATGGCTGTGAATGAGAGCATATAAATTTGAGATGATGATGTCCATTTTGCATGCACAACTAAGTTCTCTCCTGATGCTTATTAAATATCCTTCTGCATCTTTCGTAGTGCCTCCACCACAAACCTTTCAGGCGGTTTTGAGTCTGATGGAAGCTACCTAAGAAAGAGTCCTGACCAGTACAGCTCGAGAGGCAGTATGGAAAGCTTGGATCCTCCTCAGTCTGCACACCTCCAACACCACCCCATCATGGGCCATAACACCACCAGTGGGCCTCACCCTGCCTACTCCTCCTGCCAACAGTTATCCTTGGCCAGGTTTGGAAAAATATTAACTTCATGAATTTCAGCCCAGACAACAAAGTTTGGCTGAAGAATGAAAAAGGGAGTCCTTAATCTTCAATCAGTGGTGCTAACAGTCATTTTATACTGTAGTAATATTTCCAATGAATATATTAACAGAGCCAAATAAGACTGGTGGAGTGTTTAAAAACATCACACAAATAAGAATAAAAAGTAATTGTACTGCAGTAAATTATATCTGCACTGCTTATCCTACCTATGGTCACAGGAGCCCATCTCAGCTGTCTTTGGGCAGTGGGGAGGGGACACCCTGAGCTGGTTGCCAGTCAGTTGCAGGGCATATGAAGACATTCAACCAAGAATTGTCCCTAGGGACGCTTCTTGACCGCGAATTGACCTGTCATCCATGCCTTGGGATGGGAGGAAACCCAAGCAGGCAAAGGGAGAACATAAAAACTTCGCTCAGTGATAGATAGATAGATAGATAGATAGATAGATAGATAGATAGATAGATAGATAGATAGATAGATAGATAGATAGATAGATAGATAGATAGATAGATAGATAGATAGATAGATAGATAGATAGATAGATAGATAGATAGATAGATAGATAGATAGATAGATAGATAGATAGATAGATAGATAGGTAGGTAGGTAGGTAGGTAGGTAGGTAGGTAGGTAGATACAATATACAAATACCCAGTGTGACGTGCAAATGCCCACTGTAGCGTGTTATATAGAATAACTAAATAGTGCTACACAGAATACATATTGCAATAAGATTCGGTAATATGCAATGTAGGTGGTGTGGTTTACTGTGGGCTTTTACTCTGCCGGGTAGAGTTAAAGAGCCTCATGGCATGAGGAAGAAAAGATCTCTTCTGTCTGTCTGTAGCACAAGACAGTGACAGCAGTCTGTCGCTGAAACTGCTCTCCTGTCTGGAGATAATGCTGTGTAGTGGATGCAATGGATTGTCCATGATTGACCGCAGCTTTTCCAGTGCCCGTCTCTCAGCTACTGTTGTTAGGCTGTCCAGCTCTTTGCCCACAACAGAGCTCGCTTTCCTAGCCAGTTTATTGAGACGAGAGGCCCTTAGCTGGAATTGAATCATTAACCTTAACTGTGGGGCCAATGGGCCAACCACTCACCCGCCGTGTTGCCTGCAATATTGTACATGCAACAAAAAGAACAAATTTCTCCACAATTAAGAAAAATAATTGTGGCATCCTTGTTATCAGTTTTTGGTTTCAGCTCTAGTGTTTACACCCTTTAATTTCCTCTTGAATGGCTAAAATACAAATTTACAATACAAGTGTAGCCTGGGCAGTTCATCCACTTTCTTATCTGATTAGCTCTTTTGTTGATTTGCATCTTATACATGATCAGTTTGATTACATTATTCTTTCTATCGCCATGTTTCTGTTATCAACCGCTGCGACATATCTTTCAATTCCATTCAGACCGATAGAAAATATTTTTTGTGTCTGTGTATATTGTTTATACAGAGTATATTGGTTAAATCCAATCTTTTTGTAGTATCATATCGTAGCTGCATGAATTTTACATTATCAACAACAGACATTTTAATTATTTTAAAAATTGTACTTATTATTTTCCTAGAATAAATAAATAATTTTAAAATACATTTTTTAAATTATTATAGGTCCTCCAACAGCATCGATCATCTCCACAGCAAGCGGGACTCTGCATATTCATCCTTCTCTACGAGCTCCAGTATTCCAGAGTACCTTGCATCGGCTCCCACAAACGGCCCCGAGCGCTCCTATTCCCTGGAGACCGTGCCTCAGAGAGGAGAAAGTGGCGAAATGCCACAAACAGACATAGGTTATATCCGGATGTCTTACAATGCCCATCACAGTCTCTCACAGGAGCAGGAACCGGGCTCTCCATCGGCATTATCACTGCATACTAATGATTTAAGGAATGAAGAAGGAGCAAAAGGAGGGCAGCTGAGAGATCCGCAAGGTGGGGTATCACTTTCAAGAGTTGTCGTTTTGAATTTGTGATTTGTGTGTTTACCCTTGCTGCCTGGTTCATTAGGAAGTAGCAGTGGTGTGCCGGCTTCAAATAGGCATAGCATGGGACCTATATGGGCACCTGGAGCCAGTCCCGGCTCTTATGAAAACCTGAAGGGAGCACCTGAACCACCACGGCGCAGCGACAGCTTTGCAGTCATCAAGAACCACGAGAGGCCCAACTCTTGGTCAAGTGTGGAGCAAACCCGGGCAGTTAATAGGTGAGATGGTTGGCTTTTTAATTGGGAATAACTTTTTAAGGAATATGTTATTGTCATGAACTCACTTGGGATGGTGCAGAAAGAAGCACATGTTAGTTAAATGAGTCCTGTATTAGGAGAGGTTCGCAACATGGGAAGGCAGGCAGTGAGGCAACAATTTCCAGAACTCCAGAGGCAAACCATCATTATACAATTGAAAGGCGAAAGGTTTGGTTATCCCGTCAATTTAAGCAGTAAAGGTCACAGTCTAAGAGTTCTCGTAGCCCTGGAGTCCAGCCAGGGGTTTAGTACACTGAATAACCAAAAGCGCTTTGACATGAGTGCTTGGAACATGACGAGAAAGACTAGCAAGAAACCAACGGGACAGAGTACTGGAAAAGGAAAATTAGTCGTGATAGGAAAAAAAACTGTTACAATAGCTGTAAAGCCTGGAAGTGAGCGTCCAGAGAAGGTAAGGCCAAGCGAGAGAGAATAGAAAGAGAGAGAACAGACATAGAAACAGAACCTGAGTGCAGGATTGTTACAGTTATTTTTCTGTGAGTATTAATTCTAACCATCTAAACATTTATTGTTCCTATTAGGTCTCTCCAGAAGGGCTCGTATCATCACTCAAGTGGCCCAGTTGCCTCAAGTACAGGTACAGTACAAGTAACTTTGGACATATTGTGTAAAAAAGTTCCAAAGACTGGACTTTTTCTTTAAAAAAATATCAAGTCTTTTTGTAAAACAAAATAAACTAAAAAGTTGGATAAAAATGACCCCATCGTTGGATTAGTCCATTTTTGTCACAATTTGTCTTGATTTTGACCCAAGTGTGTTTGGACTTTACCTTATGTGTCTGGATCAGCAAGTTGTCCAGGATGTTATTAACCTATTTTGAAAGACACCTAACCGTACAAAAATACATTGCATAGAAAACAATTGGTTGATGAGTTCTCTTTTGTAATTTCAGCAAAAGGCTTGTGCATGACTGAGGCTCAGCTCCACACAGTCATAGAAAAGAGTCCAGAAAGCAGCCCCACCACAAAGCCCCGACAGGGCTTTACTGCACCAAGTTCCCCTTCTGGAGCCACCACTAGCCTCACTAGTCCAGTTTCCCATTCAGGTTGCCTCATTTTACTCACAGGAGTATACCCAGTACCCAAACCAGAACCGCATTTTGCACAAATACCCAGTTCAAGTCCTGTGTCAACCACCACAGGAGTTTATCCTGCTCTAGCTAGGGATAGCAGACAGCAGCATCAAGCTCCCCAGAACACCATAACACAAGAGGAAGAAGTGATAAATGGAAAACTACTGTATTTGGAAAAAGATCACCAAATGAACATTTCATCACTCTACCCCCATTCCTCCACACATATGGATGTCGTAATGCACAGCAGACCAGATGAGTCAGAAAGGTACGAGTCAATATGTCATTTGAGCGTAAATTAACAAAAAGTAAGCTATAATATTCTCCTGCCACTCTGATTCAATCAGGAATCAACACGACGATAGCAATATTGAGCACAGCAGACCCTTTCCGACTGCAGGAATATATGAGAGTCAAACAGGTGCCAACATGGTCAAGCAGTTGCCACAGGGCCAAATCCCCCTGCACCTCCATATGCATTTGGACCAGGGAGCAAACAACCAAATGTTGCAGGAATACGATTTTATAAGTCCACAAATTCCAGTTCTTCAGACCTTCCAAGAACAGAGTCACCCTTACACAACTGTGCAGCCTGTGGGCCACACGCAAGGGTATGTACAGGTTTAAGTTATTATGGTTGGGACAAGACAATAATTTAGAATAGGTTTAAAGTAATTCATCAAAATGTCTTAACAACACTGTAACTATAACAGGAGTGGGGATACTAACGGCCCGTCAAACTTTTTAACAAAATTATAATAGATATAGACCGGTAAAAAAAAGTACTACTGATAGAGAAATCTGTGTTTGTTGCCACTGTTGACCAGAGGTGTGTCTAGCATCTTAAAATAAAAATATAGCTTTAATGGATTGTTCAAAGTGAACATTAAAAAAATCTGTTAGTAACACATTGTGCCATGATTATTGCTGCATTCCAGAAATGTGGGAAGTTGGATTTCTCCCACTCAGATGGTGCCAGATCCGACCTCGAAGCGTTCCAAGCGAATGCAAACAGCAAAGGTGGTTAAAGGCGAAAATATGCTCTTTATTTTGCTCATTAAAAGACAGTTGGACCTCCAGCAAAGCTGCCTTCTCGCAAGCGTGTAAATTGTGGAAGAAATATGGCGTATGAGATCAATAGCGCACTCTGTTATCGTGTAAATCATGTTTTACCGTGTTTTTGTCCATGGGCATCGCCATTTTGTCAAGTGACGACAGATTGACAATTTTTTTCACCGACTATGCAACTATGGCCCCCCCACCTCAAGTGGTCAAAGGTCGGAGAACTCTCACAACCCACTTTTCTGTAATGCAGCATAGGGGCTTGTTTTAGACATTTCCCCGCTGATTCTGCCAAATCCGCAATCTTACTCCATACATAAAAAAGTAGCAAAGGTGTAACGGCTTGTAGTCCGTAATCTACAGTCCATTTTCTTGTTGAAATTGTCAGGGATCCCCTTAACTACTTTTTATTTGAATAGATATTCTCAAAGTGGTAAACCTCACCCTTTTTACTCTTTTAATTGAATGAGCATTTAATCATGGTCTGGTGTCTAAAAAGTCCTTCATCTGGAAAAAGCCTTTTTTTTAGCTAGAAATTTAAGAATCAGCCTCATGAATTTTATCTCCTTGCAGAATGGTGAACCAATCCAACGCTCATCCCAAAGCAACGTTGTCTACAAGAGTTGCACAGGGACAAGTGCCTCCATCCAATTTAGCAGCTCAGCCTCAGCATTTTTCCTCCCACTCTTCCACTCACGCCTCCCTCCGTCACCAGAGTGACTCAACAGCTCTTCATTACCACCACTCTGGCCAGAAAGAACAGAACCCAGACAAAGAACACCCGCTGACTCGTCTGGAGAATGCGCTTGTAGAGGTACAACGCTGCACCAGCCCTAACAGTAGTGTCTCTGCTAATAGTCAGAACAATACATTGGGTGAGGGTATCCAGGGACCCACCCGTAGAGTTTCTGTCCAAGAGAGAGTCAGTCGCTTTGAGCATTGTGACAAAGCAGGAAAGCAACGTAGTATGAGCATCGGCCACCACAAAAACTCTCTCCGTAGGGTAAGGCAAAGGAACTGATTGATGATACATTTACATTCCATACTAAAGTTCAAAATTCCTCAGCTCATTTTTCTTGTTAAATTTGCATCTTTAAACATTTTTTAGAATCAGATGATTGACAACTCCCATTTTGCTTCTTGTGGGGCTGAAGATATCAGAAGCATGCTTGAAAGAAGCACCAAAGTGAGCAAAGCCCATCGAACAATGAGCTACAGAGGAGGCAGCGTCAACTATAGGAAGGAAAGGTGGGTTCTTCCCTGTGTCTGTACGTGTTAAGTTTATAGTCTAGTGCACACTCTTAATAATTGAACTTGCAAAGGGAACAAAAGAAGACCCAAACCTTTGATAACAAATTATAATCTGTCATACATGCCCTCACATGAGCCTTTTCTTTTTATTAAATCTTTAAGGTTACAAAAGCAGATCGACTATGGTGGTTTGACTATGATAAGAGTCAAGTAAACAGTCGAAATAAGGGAAGGATTCATCACTAATTTTGAATTTGCAAGGAGAACATGAGAGGGACTGTACAAAAACCCTCACATTGCCCAATTACAAATCTGAGCCCTTTTTTAACTACATCTCTTAGGTTACGAAAAGCACATCCGCCCTCAAGGGTGTGGGAATCAGAGAACAGCTACATTATTGGGCGAGAGTGACTATGTCGAAAATAGCGCATAATAGTCAAAAAACGTACAGTCCTGTCATCGTACGAAATCTCCTTTGTAGGTTGTCCAATACTCAAAACAGAATAAACTTCAATAAGTCATATCCATCCATCCATCCATCCATTATCTGCACCGCTTATCCTCAGTAGCCCATCCCAGCTATCTTCGGGCAGTGGTCAGGGGACACCCTGAACTGGTTCCCAGCCAGTCGCAGGGCACACAGAGACAGACAACTCACTCGCTCATTCACACCTAAGGACAATTTGGACCGGCCAATTAACCTGACGTGCATGTTTTTGTAATGTGGGAGGAAACCAACGCAAGCACGGGCAGAACATGCAAACTCCACACTGGAGGTTCGATCTCATGAACTCAGAACTGTGCCACACACGCGCCAACCACTGTGCCGCCCTGCTGCCTCAAAAAGTCTCATTGAATGAAAAATGGACGGTCTCTTGTGTTTGGTTGGTTGCGACTCAGCAAATACATCTTTCTTTTTTACATTAATTAATGTTTTTATTTTCATAGTATCCTAAAAATGTTATGTGTTGATTATTTTTTCCTTGTGTATTTATTGATTTTCTGTTTTGGGTGTTTGTAAGTAAATGAATTAATGAAATCACTCATTAATTCACTCACATCTCATGTCGATTTTTCTGCCTTATTCAGCACAGCACCTGATCCTATTTCTGCCTTGGAAAGGAGCCGAAGCAGCCTCCATTTGGATGGATTCAGGGACCAAGATGGCAGTAATCAGTTTTGGCAACAAGATATTCAGAACATGTTGGGCACTACGCAGGATGCATCCAATCACAGGTCAGTTGCATCAATAAGCTTATGTTTCTCCATTACTAATTGGTTGTCAACAGAGTGATAAACAGTGTTGAGCGCGTTACTGAAAAACAGTAATTAGTCGCAATTATTATTTACTACATTTAAGAAGTAATTCACATATCCCTAAGGTTACTGACACCAAAAAGTAGAGGGTTACTCTGAAAGTAACTATCTAGTTACAAATTACCATATATTCTCGCATGGAAGCCAACGCCCTAAAACTGCTTTAAAATTGCCTCATACTAAAAGTAACAGAAGAACAGGCTTACATCAACCTGTAGAAGCAGTGAACCATTTCATATTTCTTGGCTTGTTCAATCTCGAGAGCTTGCAAACTAATATCATTTTGTCTCTGGGCTTCAAACCACTCGAACATCGGATTCTCCATTTATGGGTTCCGTCCATTATTTTTTTTCTCCAGGCATGGTGTATAGCAAAATGAACTTTACCAAAAAGAAGACAAAAATAAATCTCATTTCTAGCATAAATTCTGTGCTCACATTTGTCCAATTAATTTCCTGTTGGTTTGTTGTCCCCCTCCCTACGACCTGAATACTATTTGGTACTGGTGACACACAACTAAATATGTGCATGTATGCTGACTACCTAAATTCAGTATTTTATTAGTTGTAAATTCGGCTTGAATGCGAATATAGACGATAGGGAGAATATCTCCATGAGGATAAATTCAGCGTTCTCATGCTCTGTGGCTTAGATGGCACTGCCATACTTGTATTCAGTTGCACTTGGTAGTTAAATAAAAACATGCCCACCTTTCATGTGCTTTGCTGACGGATCGAGAATTGTACATAACTACGTAATAGATGCAAGTTGATTCAGCAATCAAAAGACACTAGTTTGTGGTCTGAATTTAATAAGTAGTGGAATAAAAGAACCATGTAGATAGAATAGAATAGAATTTACTTTTATTGTCATTCTTTGTAACCATGCACACAGAACGAAATGTCGATACACCTGACCCGTACAGTTAAACTGTAGCGAGCCGATGCAGCCGCAGCCAAACAGGGCGCAGCCATTTTAGTCATTAGGTGACCAAACCCCCCAATTCCAACCCTTAATGCCGAGCGCCAAGCAGGGAGGCAATGAGTACCAATGTTGTAAGTCTTAGGTATGACTCGGCCGAGGCTTGAACCAGCGACCTCCCAGTCTCGGAGCGGGCGCCCTACCATCGAGGCTACCGAGCTGGTCGTAAAGACAGCAAAGTTACAAAATGCAATACAGTACTCCTTACTGAGAAAAGTAATTGTGTTAGTCCCAACACTGTCTATAGTTTAGTAGACACTCAAAATAAAGAGGGAAGACATGAATTAATTTTGAACTTTTAAGGAGAACAGGAGAAGACTGTACGAATATAGTCAAGATAAGAAAATACAATGTTTTTTTAAAATTCCCCCCCTGAGCCCTTAAATTTCAGTGGTTAGAAAAAGCAGAATTTAAAAAAAACCTTGTTTTCAACAGATCTTACAGGGACTCATTGAAAGAGGCGCAATCTAAGGTTCTGCGATCTACCTCCCTGAGGCACAATTACTCCTCAATTACCACGTCACATCCAGATCCTTCACCCAATCCCTCCTCATACGGCCACCAACACCCCTTGGAAAAGAAAGGCCCTAAAACAATGCCCAAACCGCAGAGCTTTGTTATCAATGCCCCAGTCACGTCCCCTCACACTCCAAAGGAACGGCATGTGGTGGGTCCAGAAACTCAAGGCCCGAAACCCCCAGCCCTGCCTAGCGTCCCACCGGTTGGACCTCCCGCTGTGTTGCGAATCGGCGGACGCAAACGTCTGACTTCAGAGCAGAAGAAACGTTCCTATTCTGAGCCAGAAAACATGAACGAGGTTGGGATTTCCGATTCTGAAGCCGGTCTTTTCAAGATTGGAGGAGGTAAATGCATAAACACGCAAAGCCACGATCACCTTACAAAATGTCACTATTAAGGACTAAAGTGCTTAGCTCCAAAGGATTTGGAAACACCCACAAAAAACGTTGCTTTTTTAAAATTACCATTACTATATTGTCAACACTGAATCAATTTTTTTTATCACTGCCCCTTATTATTATAAACCGTACATATTTACGGCTCACGGATCCCTTAATCTGGGATGTTAGGGCACCACTTAGGACCCAACTCTTGACATTTTTCTCCACTTCTGACGGTTCCTAGTCGGTTCGGGTCGTGGCAAAGTTGGCACCAGAACATCACTTGATGTTGTCAGCCCAGTTTTTTTTCCTGTCTTTCCTCCTGCCAAAATTGATCTGTGCCCTGGAGAATAATCTTGGCCAGTCCTGATGATATTGAGATGTGACCATACCACTACAGTTTTTGTCTGCACAGTTGACAGCAGTTCTTTGTAGGGTTCAATGTGCCCTTCGATGGTGTTGCGCTTTGTTTTGCTTGTCACATGGTTAATGTAGCTAATTCTCAGAAATTTAGTCCATGTCTTGCAAGCATGAGTCTGATGATTCATTTCCCTAAAATGTTCTAGTCCCTCCAGATGGGTTTAAGTCTTGCAAGTGCTTTGGTTTGAGCTATCCTTGTCATAATTTCTGGAGATGAAGCTTTTTCTGATATTATAGCTCCAATATATTTAAATTTGGTGACAGGTTCAAGGTCTTGGTGGTTGAAGGTGATGTTTGTGGTGATACCTCTTTTGTTTTTTTCTATTCTGATTTCCATCCCATACTGGGTTGATGCTTTGTCCAGGCGATTGACCAAATCTCTGAGTTCCTGTACTTCTCTGCGAGATTGGCAATATCATCAGTAAAACTGAGGTTAGTGATAGCCCCCTGTTGGTTGAGGGCTTCAGTCATGATCCTCTAGAGCAAGATGTTGAATAAAGCTGGTGAGAGGATGCAGAAATTGTCTCACACTGGCTGTGGTTTAAAACCACGCTCCAATTAGACTACTGATCAGTACCACATACTTGGAATTGCCGTAAAGCTGTTCGATATTCTGAACTTGTTTCTGGCCCATGTTGTTCTTCCGCATGGTGGCCCACAAGGTGACATGTCAAATGCCTTCTTGAAATCCACGACAACGTGATAGAGGTTTCTCTGGTGTTGTTGAAACTTCTCGCATGGGATGTGCAGATTAAAAATCTGTTATGTGATGCTATTTCCCTCCTTGAAAACAGGCTGTGGATTCAGTATGTTCAGTATGACGTTTACCATAACTGTACTTACAGACTGATCATTCTGTACCTGGAGCATAGTTGGAGGTTTTCTTTCTTTGGAAGCATAATTACCATTTATTTGTTTATGCAGATGGCCACTGTTCTGTTTGCCAGATCATTTTGCAAATCTTTGTCAAGATGTGTATAGTTAGTTCACAACTTAATCAATAATATAAAAACAACTTTGTGTGAATAAAACAGAGTTGTCCTGTGACTGGCTTGAAATCAGTACTTGGTGTCCCATTGCCCACTGCCTGATGTCATCTGGGCTCCAGAAAACCGCCAACCCAACCTAATTCCTACTCTTGTTTTAATGATTAAGCTAATTTTCCAATTGTAAATTTTTAAAAGGGCAAATTAATCCATTTCTTAGGGCATTGTTTATCATTTCACTTTTCAAACTCCTCCAAAATATCAGTCCCATAATGGCTTACTATGGACTCCGACACCATCATGTGTTTATCCTGGGATGTTTAATTCTCAAAGAGACGCATAATTATTATTACTTTTTTAATTTAGAGGTAGAAAAATCCCTCGCGCTCCGTTTCTAAAAAACTTAATCCCCCAAACCCCAGAGACGAGTGTGGCTGATCGGCGGAAGATGTTTGAACTTGGATTTGCAAACAATGCCATTTCCAAGCCGGACTTGCGTCAGCTTCAGCAAGATGCTGTGGCTCAGTTCGTGCAGAGAAAGAGAAATGCAAAGAAGGACGACGGTAGGGAGAGGACCGGGCTAAGGCCCGTCAGTGCTTTTCTGCAGTCGGAAAATACCTGCCATTCAGGTGAGTGGATCATGGTTTTAATAATACACGACATTCACCTCCGACTGATTTAAATACAACATGGAGGATTGTCAATACAGAATTTAGCCTTCTGTAACACTGATTGTATTCATTTTACTTATCTGCTTCTAATTCATTCCTCAACAGACACCGTCAGCCTCTCGTCTACGTCCAGCCTGCTCTCCCTCCAAGAATCCTACCTGGACCGCAGCCTTTCTTCCAATGAAAGGAGACATTTCTCTTCTCCAGGTGCTGATCTGCGAACACTTCAGTCAAACTTGTACTACCCAGGAAGAGTCACCACCCCAAGAGCTCCTTCACATCCAGCAACATGGTAACTATCAATCTAATAACCACCACCAAAAAAGGCATTTTTACACACTTTATCTGGCAACTATCGTCAATAGTGGTGTCAGGTAAAAGCTTAACGTAAAATTATTTTAACCGCCACAAAATTGTTCATTGCACCATCAAAGCTACACCAAAAGTGGAGGACTTGCTTTCCGCTAATACTGTTGTGGGCGCTAGCATTAATGGCCAGCAACACACAGTAAGTATGAGAGCATAAATGGCTAGAGTTCAGATTTCATTAATGCCGCTTCCCTCCACAGACACAGCCACTAAAATTGAAGCAAGTATGAGTAAAGTTAGGATTAGCCACTATCATTGTTAATGGCTATTACTAGAAGCTAATGGCACATGGCTTCAACATTTTTTTACAGGAGCCCGGTGTTTTAGATCTGTAATCATTCTTCGTTTGCATCACCATTGTTGTGTGTGCACATGCACTTGAGCTCTTCTGTATATTTCTTCATAGATATTTTGCAATTTCTCTGAAGTTCACACTCCCAGAAGACTTATATAGCTGACAGGAGACCAAAAGAGAGAAAATTATTATGTTAGGCTGAGATTTGTTTCATTAATTTATAACTTATAATAAGATTTAACCACAAGTTCATGTTTTTATTTTTTTTTCGGGGGCGTTAACAATATCAGAGTTGATTGAGTTTGTTCATAAGGTATATCAGTTGTCTATAAATATCTGAATATACAAAGGCTGGAACAACTAGGGATCTTCCAACCCAAGTTATAAGAAATCTTTCTATAACTTTAGGGCAGAAGACACTATTTGGTGGCCACAACCATAAAGCATGATAATATGTGTCAGCCGTGTTTTGGGAACACTTGAAAAAGGTGTCCAACTTGGAAAATCCAATGTTATTCATCAACTGAGTGTTATATGTTCTATGTAGGTTTTTATATCGAATAAGTTTGCATGTTTTGTCATTTTTAATTTGTGATTGGATTTAAAAGAAACAATAATCCCATCAGCTAATTTGTTGTATTGTATTGTATGTATTTCCTGCGATGGTTCAGATTCTTGATGTCGATTCTTGGTCTGGCGTAGCTTGCCACTCGGATCAAAGATTTCCAATCGTACAAGGTAACATTTTCCCAGGCTGGAAAAAAAAACCTGGCCATTTAAAAAAAACAGCGAAATAAATATATTCAGTCTTTTGTTTACTGGTTTAGTGCCAGACGTTACTCTCAAATGGGAAGTGCAGGTGTCGACCAATTTTTGTCATTTTGACTCATTTTTGAAGGCCTACAGAAAATTTGCAGCTACATAGGCATATGGCATTTTGTTAAAAAAATGAACATTGCTAAGTTTCTTGAAAATACTTGTTTCCAAGAAAACTTCTGAGAGAAATGGCTTTTTGTAAAAGGATATATTTTCACTTTGATGCTTTTTTTGCATTTGTGATACCTCCAATATCTAAACAAAGTTTTTCATGAGCACTTTCAAAATAAGATTTAATTCCAGGAAGACTGAACTTTTGCTTGAACAATGCATAAAATTTGCAAGTTTTCATTGCCTGATGTTTCTGGTGACACGGGGCCGTCCACACACTCTCATTCACTGGATAGAGGAAGCAAAGCAGCTTGACGAAGTGGGGGTCCTCGATGTGTGGACACAGATCTGATCAACACCATTCCTGCCATCTAGTGGGGAATTATCATCCTGAAATAATTCCCAGAGGCTTTATAATAGTTAAAAAAAAACACAACAAACTTTGACAACGTGGAACCGTGTGCGGCTACGTGTCAAAAAACATTAAGGGGCAACTTCTCATTGCTCGAACTAGTTACAATAACTTGTAAATTTACACAGAAATAATGAAAGTCAATAGAGACATCAAATATTGAAGAGAGATCTCAAACTTGATTTAAATGTTATAATCTCTAACTATGAACAATTTTGTAAGTGCACCGCGACAACTACAAAAAAAAACGGAAACAAAAATCATCACATTTTGTCTAGGTCAGGTTTTTTTGTTCTACGCGAATAACAAGGTGAGATTTGGTTTTCCAATTCCAAGCAATGCCTGCTAACGATTGCTATCATAATCACAGGTTCTGTCTGTCCATGCTGGCGTGCGTTTTCTGCCCGCAGTGAGCAATGATGGGGTTACATATGCGTTGCAATCGTTCAAACCAGGAAGGAGCTTTTGAATGAGACTGCGGGGCAGACGTACATCAATCTCAAACATAAGTGTGTGAATTTTGAGCACTGCCTAACTAATTAGCACGAAGGTAGCATCCATGTCAAACTAGCACACTAAGTTAAGATTTCATATTATGGCTAGGGCCCCAAAGTATCACCTTGTGGGTTGCAAATGGCCCTTGGGCTGCAAACTTGCAACCCTTGCTTTAAGGATAGCATTCAATGTTTATTATGTAAACCCTATTTCAATTCAGAAATTGTTGCTCTTTTTACACTGGATGCTTTTTGTAATCAAACTTTAAATGTTTGTCGGGTGAAGTTGAGTTTTTCGTTTTGGTTGAAAAGCATAAAAATAACTCATAATAACAGGGAGAAAACAATAAAGTATTTTTGCCATTTTGCACAGCACAAATGACAAATAATTTTATGACACCAATATTACACTCTTTTACTTCTCATTTTGTTTTCCTTAGTGAGGACTCGCCACCAGAGAGCCAGCCCACCATGACGCACATCCCGTCTGTATTCATCCATGAGGCAGGCTCCAATATACCGATTCCCATTCGACAAAAACATTTCGAGGCATCGCAAGCGAGGGGGTCTCCGGCGTTTGCCGGGTCAATGCTGAGTTCTGGCAAATCTGCCTCTGTTGAAGACCTTCTGGAGCGGTCGGAGGAAAGGATTCCAAACCACTCTCGCTCCCGTTCATCACCCACTGTAGAGCTATTCAATCAGGTACTCCAAAGCACGGCAAACATTACCTCAAGAAGCTGTCAACCGGACATTCTGTTTTTACCTATATTTTATGTAGATAATGTCAGTGTATTGTCTGTAAAGCCCTTTAAGACTATTCTTGTAATTAAGGGCTAGCTCAGGAGGTAGAGCGCTCGTCTTGGGATCAAGAGATCACAGGTTCGATTCCCGGCTTCTCCGTGTTATATGTCGGAGTGTCTTTGGGCAAGACACTGAATCCCTAATGCCCCCATGGTCGCTATTGGTGTGTGAGTGTGTGTGTGAATGTGTAAGTGTGAAGCACATTGTAAAGCGCCTTGGGAGGTCTTCATTGACTTGAAAAGCGCTATATAAATGCAGACCATTTGCCATTTATACAAAACATAACTTGAATTGACATGAAATGTACCATTCAGATTGGATTCCTCCGGTTTAATATGTGTATGTACAGTACATAAAAGAGCTTGTATAGTTTTTTTGTTGAAGGACTTTCCATTTTCTCCATTCTCTAGCATTAGTTGGTGAATACGTGGAAAGACTCTTTAACCTATCAGAATGCAGTATGCAAATCTGCCATAAAAATAGTGTGATAATTAGATAAGTTCTAAAGCCTTTTCAAATAACATCTGTACCACCGGAAGTCTAATGCTAAAGGGTGCTCTCGCCGCCACTACTCAGGGTTGATTCCCATTGCCGACAATGTTTTGTGATTTTGTTCAGCAACATCTATCGACTGATAAATCTTTGCATTAATATATAATGCAAGAGTATAAGGAGCCCAATGGTAATACACATATACACACGATAGCTCTCTGTAGTCTAAATTCAGTGCGCCTTATGTATAAATGATATATGACGAAATACTATTTGTAGGAGGTGCGTCATATATTTCAGTGCAGCTTATAGTGCAGAAAATATGGTAATTTCGGCCTCTCTTGGATGGAGGGGTACTGATCCCATATTCTGGGGCAATCCTCCTACGTCAAGAAATCTCGAATCCTAAAGGCATAACAAAATTTGCAACTTCCTTGCCGAAGAATCAAAGCCATATGAGTGGTCCGTATTCCATCAATTAAAGGTTTCACTTACCAATGGCCTAATTAGGTGCCCAGATTTTCTGTTTGTCAAAGGTGATGTTGTCCTAGTTGTTGACGTTACCATATGATACGGATATTTGGGCCTTCCCAAAGCAAGACGTCTCTCCCCTTCTTGTGCATTGAGCGGAAGGGCCTTATTGTACTCAACAGAGAAGCTTCTTTTGAAAAGCTTGACTCTTCTACTAACTCAACTAATGTTTGAGCACTTGGCTACCAGGCTCCTACCAAATATGTCTATCCTTAACATCCTAAATCCTTAATCCTTATCGGCCATGTCAATTTATCTCCAATCTAGTCCTTCTCAAATTCTGATATTTACCAACATTCATGGTTTACGGTTGAGGACGCAACTCTGGATAGATTTCTCTACTGTTGGAGGTTCCTGGCCTGTTTTTAGGTCGTGGCAAATTGGCACCAGTCCATTCCTCAATGTTGTCAGCCCATTTATTTTTTGCTCTTCCTCTCCTTTTGCCCTCTTGCACTGTGCGCTGTCTCATGTCTTACAAGCGTATAGGAAGATGGAAGTAACCAGCGCTTGCATGAATCTGATCTTTGATTTCACTGCTATGTTCTTGTCCCTCCAGATGGGTTTAAATCAGGCAAGTTCGACTGTGGTTTAAGCTCTCCTGGCCATGATTTATGGTTCTGACCCTTCTTCTGAAATGACAGCTACAAGATATTGAAATTTGGTGACAGGTTCTAGCTCTCTGTCTGGTTGATGGTGATGTTTGTGGTGATAACTTTAGGATTGTTGGGCATTACTTTTGTCTTTTTCTGCAATAGGTATTACAAAAAAAAGCAATGGCGGAAAATACCAACATCTGAAATACTTCCCGACTATGGACAAAATCAGAGGTTACCTCCCTCACTCATCTCATTGACAAATACAAAAATACTTAGTTGATGAATGATGAATATATCGACTACCACACTGATCAACCAATAAGTAAAAAGCTCAGCCCATTTGAACTGCCTTCTCAATTAATTAACATTTTGTGACAAAATACACGACATAATAAATGGCAATTTACCATTGGTCCTCCACATTCTTGCTCTAAAAATATTCAGGTTGTTCTGGTCAGTGTTTCTTCCAATTTTCACCAGTCAAAAGGTAAAGTGAAATTTAACTGCTTTGTTTTCCTGATCATGTACCAGACACACATTTGGCTTGAGGGACATTTTGTCCTCAGTCGCACAGGAAATACCCAGAATCCTCAATGTTTCCTGTGTGATGCCGGAGAGATGGAAATGGTGGCTGGACGCTGTTAGATGTTGCTGATAGGAAAGATAAAAAAACAAACACAAATGCATACATATGACATCCTTTGAGTCCTTAATGGAAGGCAGCAAAAGACAAGCTTGTCTTTTATCTGTTTGCCTTATCCGCAGGACCAGGGTCGCATAAACAACTTAGTTTTGACTGAGGCAGACTCTCAGGGACATTATGTGTCCTTTACACTTGCTCTGCAAATGATTTCCCACCCGATAACTATCCATTTGGTTATAACGGCTTTTCTTTTGTCAAACACTATCCATTTCACTTCATGTCCGATAGGCTAACACGCAAAAGTACAATCCCTCACTTTTCTGCATGTATTTTTTAAGTCACATACAGTATGTGTGGTGTAATAAGTGCAGTACTGTTTGTATATTCCTTGGTAAATGACCCTCATGAATCGTTAACATTGAGTGATTATGTGAGACCATTGATTGCATCTCAAACACTGAAGAAAAGGATGTTGAATTTACAAAATGGTATTTTGTTAAGTTGTTACATGAGACCAAAATTATTCAGATCTGGATAGATTTTTAGGAAGGTTACATTTACTTGAAGTATCTATTAAGATGATGATTTTATTGTATGCAGCCACTGGTAAATTCTAGTTGACCGATATTAGTACAGTTTTCCGTCGCTGGAGATGAATAAGTACACTTACATTTTGAGCTGGACTCGCGTTGCATTCAAAGACCACAAACCCAATTAGACCACCACCACCCCGGTTTTCTGCCAGATTTTGGCATTTAACTAGTTTTAAAGTAAGCTTTACAAATAAACGTCAGTTTTGAAAATCCATGCATTTCTGCTATTCAGAATAAATTAAGTGTTGGGTTTTGTTTTTGTTTTTTAAAATGTATTTGCTCAGCATTTTATTTTTCCAGCAACCGAACATTGGTTTTAAATATCGGTTATCGGCCTTCTTGAGCACTAATAACCGGTGTCATAATCGACCTGGTAAAATAATATCACATATCTTTCATAAATTCAATGCATTTCCAGAAAAATATTTTTTTATTTTTTATTTTATTTATTATTTTATTTTTTTCCAGTGGGTGTGATTTAAATGGAATTTATAAGTCAAAAATTGCTTCAAAAAACCTTGTTTCTTCAAATTATAACAGACTTTATTGTGTGTGTTTTAGTTCTCCACATCAGATCAATCGAGGGGTTTTGGTCCTTTTGTGTCAGAGCCTGAAGGCTTCGTTGATCATGAGAACAGGTACAGTACACACATCATTTTTATCATCATCATCAGGCAAGTAGTTGACATGCTTAACCTTTTTCCATTTGTCTCAGCCTCCATCTTGTTTCTATCGGTTAGTTAGATTTCTGTTGATGTGATTTTATCCCAGACTTTCTTGAAAGTTTTTTCTGGAATGTCCCAATGGCATGCCTTATAACTAAACAATTGTCTGGAAAATTCGATAAATTATCAAAGATACCTGAGGTGTGTGATTGCAAATGTGTTTGAGAGAGAGGGAGACAGAGAGAGAAAGATCGAGACAGAGAGAAAGACTGGCAGGCAGGCGGGCGGGCGGTCGGACGGGCGGACAGACAGGAAAATGGAAACAAAGAGGGACACAGAGAAACACAACGCAGAATACAGAGAGACAGAGAAACACAGGACACAGAAAGATAGCTAAATACTTAAAGGGACGCACATGGATAAACAAAGAAACATAGACGGTCATAGAAAGAGACAGAGGAACAGAGAAACACAAAATGATAAAGACAGAGAAACACATGACATACACAGTGAGTGAAAGAGAGAGGGAGAGAGGGGGGGCAGGAGCGATGCAATGAGACAGAAAAAGAGAGAAGAAAGAGTGCGACAGAGAAACAGAGAGTAAAATGTAAAAAAAGAGAGACAGTGGTAGAGAGGGGAAAAGAAAAAGAAAGAGTGAGGGAGAGCTCTCTTGTGGCTGTTTTCTGATCAGGAATTGTCAGGCAGTTTAGAAAACATACAGTAGAAGTATAAATGAACCATTACTATCAAGGCACCGTATTTTAAGTAAAACCATCAGTCGTTTTGGGTACGTAGCTAACTTTTAGGACAAGACTAGGTGCACAATTCTAACACTTTAATAAACTAACAGCAAAAGACAGTAAAAGGAAACCAGGTTTTAAGTGTTTAATAGATAGTGTCAGGGCAGAAGCCACGCAAAACCAACCTAGTAAGACACTAAACCAAGGTCTAAATCCTTGCTTAATAAAGGACACATTGTTAAGAACGAGTCATGTCGAGTGTACGAGTTGATGAAAAAGGAGATGTGTTTTTACTGAGAGGAATGTAGAGAAAAAAAACTCCCTGGCGCTAACACAGAAAAAATAAACATGATGGGTGTGTTGCGATTTATCAAGCCAAAGCTATTATGTGAAGGGCAGGGGTCACTTAAGGAATTCTGTGCGCTTGTGTGTTGGGGGGGGATGCAGAAGTCGGTTTGATGTAGTGCAATACCAAAATCCGGAATGTGCTTCGGTTCCTTGGTAGGATCTAATTGAAAAAGGAGAATTCGGATTCACAGTGGAAAAACTTGATACATAAAAATACTTCAAGTTGCATTAAATCAGAGGATGGGCAAACAACTGAAAGCAAAGTTTCACAAATGTGTATTTATGCAATTTATGATGGAACGCATTAAGCACGCAAGGGTCTCACCTCTTTACCATGTACTATTTGCAGGGGGGTGCGAAACTGGGAATTTGGATATCTATAATTCAACTAACTAAATAAATGGTAGAATCGATCGATACTAATACCGATACTTTTAGATTGAAAATTTCATGATCATTGAGTATTTGAACCCTCCCACTTGAGTTAGTTTGTAATTACGACAAACACATCACTTAGATTTTAGGCACTAAAAATGTTTTGTTTTATTATTAAATAACTACATTGCAAACTCTAGCAGTTTAAAAAAATATTTATTAATAAAATAAACATTTCTATTACACCTGTTTCAGAACAAAAGCCAAGAGAGTCAAACCAAAACAGCAGCAAAGGTACGAAAATGTAAATAATGTACAACAATGTCAACTTCAATACCTAAACACCATACATTGCATAATATTTTAAAAATAAAGTCAGTAATGCTTATAAAGTGTTCATCGTCTCTCATTGGCTCTGTTGCCATAACAACAGCGGATTTACAAGTTTTGTTCAGCAACAAGTTAACATTCTTTGGTTGCAGCTCGTTGCTCTCTGCGGGGTGAGCTTTTTGTATGTGTTTACTGTGGTGTTGCCACAGTAGCAAACCACTTTTACCACACAAATTACACATAGGCATTGTCCTTTCTGTAGTTGAAAAAAAAGTCCACGGTGTGCTACGCTTTCTTGTCTGCCTTGGCCTTCTCTCATGTCTAGCAGGCAGGATGGAGCAGCACTCTAGATAGAGAGTGTTGCTAAAAATGTGCCTGTCAGTCAAACACTCAGGCAAAAATTTAGAGAGTGGCCATTAGCGCTGAGTGAAATAGAGAAAAGTTGTGCTATCTACATTAAGAAGTGGTGCCATGAGGAAATTGGTGGAGAAGTGAATTATCAATCCCTGAAAAAAATAGAATTACTTTTTTTAGAGTTACTTTCTTACTATCGATAATATTGATATTTGGCCCAACACACCCTACTACTTGCATTGAGAATTTATTGTCTTTTGTTTTAGGGCTGGAATCAACACACCACTAGAGGGCCCAACCTCTCCTCAAAAATCCCACAAAAATCCTGAGAGCACAAAAACCTCTGGGTCTTTTCCAGGTGACTATTTTCTTTTTCTTGGGGTTAAACAGTTAGAAAATAATGAGTGATACAAAAATTTGTTTAACCAGGAATAATACACCTGGCTCAAAAAAAAACGTGGCTTATCTTGCAAATCAAACAATTACTTAAAAGGACATTGTGTGTATTGCTGTATGGCAAAGTGCAACAGAAAACGAGTGCTAAAAAACTTAAGGATGAATACAAACTATACTGAGACTCAAAGTAACCAAAACGCATATATATATATATATATATATATATATATATATATATATATATATATATATATATATATATATATATATATTCAGGGTGTCTCAAAAAAATGTACTCACACTTAGAATGACAAGAAAACCTTTATTTATGAACATAGAGTGAAGTAAGATAGCATCGAATACATGAATACATGAGACAAATGTAATTGAAGAATCATGTTCGCAAATGTTCAAAGTGATGACCATTATTGCCCAGACAACGCTGATACCGCGCAAACGTCGCGAAACACATAAAAAGAGTGAGTACATTTTTTGAGACACCCTGTGTGTATATATATATATATATATATATATATATATATATATATTGAACACAGCTCTGATGTTTAATTAAAATGACAATAAAGTCTGAATGTAAAAGTTTAATACAGGATAGTTAAAATAATGCAACATATAAAGAAAGTCCATGGAAATGCTAAAAAAACATAAATTGTTTTTTGAGTTTTTCCTTGCCCTCATGTTGGTTTCAGATCAGGGGATGGTGTAATAATAGTCTGAAATAATAGTCTGTGCAATAACCTGTGCTGCCCTTTGAGACTCTTTGTGATTAAGGGTTATACAAATAAAAACGACTTGACTTGACTTGATTTGACATGACATGATATATAGTTGTAGAGCAGGATGTTTCTTTCGGTAAAATATTAGCTTGGTTGTTAACCTGGTATGGAACAGGCTCGTCTAGCAAATCAATCACTATAGTAAATGAGCTGAGCTAAATTTAACTTGCAACCAACTTGAGGCTAAATTCACCCTAGATGATAAACATATTCCGGCTTTATCCCTTATCTTAATCTCGTGCAATACCCCCATGGCTTTGCTTCTCTTAGACTGTCCTCTGATTAGTCATCATTTTGAATTAAATAAAAGGGTTCCTTAGTTATCCAGGGATAGTGTACTGTTCATCTGTCATCAATCTTTGTTTCCTTCCTAGAAACGGCCTCCTCTTATCTACCTGTCCCACTGAGGGACAAACATCGCCAGAAGAACAGTGAACGTCAGAGAGCCCACAGTTTATCCTCTCTTGCCGCTTCAGTGGGCCTTCCTTGCCCCCTCGGTTCTCAGGAAGACCGCGGGGCCACCAAGGCCCCAAGTCAGACCAATTTGGATGACATCACCTTCCCAAGCACCCCCCACCACACGGACGAACGTGTGCGCCTCGAAGGCCAACTTGACAACTTTGCAATGGACAAACCAACAAGGCATAGTTTGAGTGATGCTAGCATATTAGAAGGAACCACAAACGGAGCTTGTAGAGAGAGAACTTTTAGCTTGGAGCAAAGAAGTTATGAAGAAAACATAAAACCAGCTTCTTCTGTGACGTCATCACCGCCATGTCATTTCCAGAACGCTTCCACGCCAGACGAAAAACATGGCAAAAACGTCGAGCCGCCTCCCTCCCTCAACAGCTTCTCAACGTCCCCGAGCCTTTCTAGTGATGATTTGGACGAAGTTTTTCTGCTAAATCCTGCTCCCCCATCATCTTCTCCTTTGATCACTGTGACAAATAGCGCAGAAAATGTGTCTCCGCCTCCGACTCCTTTACTTGAGTCAGACAAGATGTACTTGGAGATTGCAGGAAGGTTTGTTTGTTTTGTTTTATATTAATCAACTAAGCACTGATGAAAATGTAAAACTTTAACAAGAAATATACACACAAGTATGTTTTGTCTTATTTTGAGTAATTATTTTTTTTTTGTTTTCCGTATAAAATAAGAAACTGTTTTTTAAATAAGCAAAATAAATGCGAAAATTTTGCAAAAATAAATAAAAGACAAGGGCAGAAATATAGATAATGTTAAATGTTGTTTTTGTTTCGTTTTCAGGATAAAATCTATCTATTTACACTTTGAATAAGTGAAATACATTTGAAAATTTAGCAAGAATTGGCAGAGAAAGAGGCAAAAATTCAGCTCATTTGAAGTATAGTTTTTCTTATCTCAAAACTTTTAATCTTCTTTTCCGGATACAATCAAAAAAATAATAAGCAATATAAACTTTAAATCTATGGTGAAAGAGGATGAAAAGTAGCTCATTTTAAGTATTGTTTTCCTTAATTAAGATTAGTTATCTTGTTTACTAGATAAATAAGAAACACTCTTTTTAATAAGCAAAATAAGAAAAAAATGTCACGAACTAGGACAGGAAACAGGAATGAGAACCCAGTCGCGTAACGTTACTCACAATTTATTGGGGAGATGAGGAATGCGCGCACACTCTGTCGCGGAAGTGGATTGAAATCAAACAGATCGGGCCGAAAATAAAACTGGATCAAACACAGGCAAATTCACAGGACTTGGTATATCACACAGAGTCCAGTAGGAGTCTCGCAGACGCTCTGACACCAGGCAACTCGCAAGACCGCGTTTAAGTAGTCCAGCAGCAATCTGTCAACGCATTTCAGCTGGTGTTAATATAGCAAAACTTTAAAAAGCATCATATACTGCATAATATACTGTATCTCCAGCGCGCTAAGAACTTTGACATTTTTATTGTTTAATATCTCCATTCATTTTAAATATTTTTATCTAATCTTGGTAGAAAATAATTTGACCTTGGTCTATTGTATCCCTCCATCTGTTTTCTGCTCCGCTTATTCTCACTAGCGTCACAGAATGGTCTATTGTATGTAAGATAATTTTACTTACTATAAGGATGATTTTCAGCCTTAAAAATACCTAAAATAGCACAAAAAAAAAAAACAATTTAAATTAACATGTTTAGCAAATGTGATTAGAATGTATTCATTTTGCAATGTGATGTGTAATTTGGAGCGTTTTTTTTCACTCTCCACCAGCCTACCTATCCTTGCGCATTCACCGAAGCCGAGATCGTCCACACTCACGTCCACGTCCTCTAGCATGGACAGCCTGCAGTTTGATGACACACTCAATCTTGAGTATCAACCCCTACTCAAAAGCGAAAAGATAGCCGAGGAGCTAAAGGTGGAAACACTGGCACGGCAGCTGGTAAGTACACTGAGTCTGGTACTCTAAATTTCTTTTGTTTTTATGCTTCTCCCATAGATTTGCTTAGTTACAACTGCACTGTTGCACTACAAGGCACATTTGTCAAATGTGACCCACCATATCATTTTATGTTGCCTGCGAAAGCTTAAAATGTCTTATAAAAAAGTAAAAATAGTGCTTTGACCAAAAACTATATATCCCACAAAGCCTGTTGACTTCGATATCACAGCACCACTACAGGCCGGGATCTCCACCTGCCATTGATGCCAAAGAGTGAAATGGAGAAATAAATGATCCTAAAAATGTCCAAGAAGATTTTGTTATTTCGCGTTCATAACTGCTCTCTATATATGTTTAGTGACATTTTTCTCAATGCAACCAAATTAATAAATCCGGAGTTACTTAACATGAAAGAGTAGTTACATTTATTTTACATACCATTTACATTTAGTTCCATTTATATGTTACATCGGGGCCTCTTTGAGGACAGCCATTACGCTGATGTGGCACTTAGTGAAAATGGGTTTGACACCCCTGGTATAAGGAATTAAATCTAAGTGAGGCCAAAATGTTGGCGGAAAAAATCCGTCAATTATCATTTCATAATTGAAAGGTATGTATCTCCCTGAATCATAATTGTAATCTAACTGTGAGCCACCCAAAAATTCCCAAACCTACTGCTACGGCAATTTTTTTACGGCATTACCTGACTAGGCTTGCTTGCGTGTGGATTATTTAGCACCTCCTTATGGTAACAAACGTACTTCATTAAAAAAAAAAAAAAAAAAAAAAAGAACATTGATTTGGAAAATAAGCAAGAATACATGAACTAGCATATAAACATGCATTTTTCTAAAAAGTTGTTGGCTGAGAATTTTGTATTCATTTTACATAAAACAAGGCTAACCTAGAGGGAGCTGACATAATTGTAAATGGTAAAGGGTCTGCATTTATATAGCGCTCAATGAAGACCTTCCAAAGCGATTTACAATGTGTTTCACACTTACCCATTCACACACACACTCACACACCAACAGGGGCATTAGGGATTCAGTGTCTTGCCCAAGGACACTTCGACATACAACACGTAGGAGCCGGGAATCGAACCTGCGACCTCTTGATCGGTCATCTTGCTTCTATGGGTACCCCCAAACCTAAAATCCTTGTGAAATGCTGGGCAAGAAAATCAGTTTGGTTACTGATTGTCTGTAATTCGTATTGTTTGTTCTTTGTAGGACTCGTTTTTGGTTGCACAGCACAATACACCGGCATCTAGTGGTCAAATATTAAACAGTGTCCCTTTAAGCCTTCATATGGTGGAATTGCAGGATTAATATTCACGTGCTTCTGTCTCCACTGCAAACAGGTCGTGCAGGATTGCTCCTTGCTACCCATCCTTGAAACTTGGGCGGTGAAATCTCCAGTTGAGCTTGTGGATGAGATTTTTCAAAATAGCAGATTGGCTGCTAAAATTCCAGGGCAAACCAGAACTAGTCCAATAAATAACCGGTATAAACCCTCAGAGTTGCCGCGCTTTTAATACCTTTCAACTTCTTTGTGGCCGCTAAATTTTTGTTGTGCATCCTCGACAGGAGTAACCCAGAAGTGAATCAATGGAATGAAATGGAGAAGGACCTTAACAAGAAAAAAGTAAGGACGAAAAAGTGTATGTGTTATTGGTGCAAATTAGAGGGGTTTCAAGAAGTAGTTGACAACCAATATTATTATTATTATTTTTATTTAGATAAAACTGATCAACATGATTTCCTATTTTCCGATTCTCAGTGGGTCAAACCTTTACCTAAATATAATATATTACACATATCATTTTTACAATGGTAATTTGGCAAAACATTGTGTTTCAAAGGGTCTTTGTCTCTTATTTAAGTTTTGAGCAGCGCAAAACTTTTTCGCGCGGCCAACCGCGTGTGAATTTTCGACCGCGTGTAAAGCACTGCTGTATCTCGTCTGTATAGCGATCTCAAAGCATCCAACAGCGTCTGCTTCACGGGCAGAAATTTCTGGCCGTGATTCAGCCTCGATACGCCCATGAAAGGCTGTGTGACCGGGCCCTAAAGTTTTGAGCAGCGCAAAACTTTTTCGCGCTGCCAACCGCGTGTGAATTTCCAACCGCGTGTAAAGCACTGCTGTATCTCGTCTGTATGGCGATCTCAAAGCGTCCAACAGCGTCTGCTTCACAGGCAGAAATTTCTGGCCGTGATTCAGCCTCGATACAGACGCAAACGGCTGTGTGACCGGGCCCTAATCTCCCCTGTGTTTATAGTGCTCGGTTTTAGTTTCACCACACATTACAGAGACATCTAGTGATCAAATATTACAAAAGGTCCCTTTAAAGAAAACTTAATTGCAAAAAACAGCAACAATAACTGGATAGAAATTGGATTTACATAACTAGTAGAATGGCCTGGTGTTGCAGGGCTCTGCGTTGCAGGGCACTCTACATGGGTGAGGTTGTTGGGGCCATGGTTTGTTGAAAAAGCGCAAGGGAGCCACTAGGAAGCGTAAAAGAGCCGCATCCAGCTACAAACCAGTTTGTGCACAAAAGTAGATTCTTATCGATTTTGTTGGAATTTGTTGGGGCGGCTTTGACAGGAAACCTAGGCAAAGACACTCACATAGACTTAAAGTACAAATGGGTACATTTTCACAAAAATCTGTTAAGCCGTTTTGTAGTCTATAAATTACATACAAACATACACGCACACACAAACACACATATCTGGAATTTCAAAGTACATTAGATAAAATTTAGATGAGATTAGATAAATGTAGCCATAATGAGAAACTATTCTTAAAGCAAAGAGTTCTCATACTCACGGCCTGCGGGCCTTTTACAATCTGCAAGATGAAAGTTTAGGGCCTCAGACAAAGTATAAAAGTTTAAAGTTTGATCTGGATCTACCTAGCTTTTATTTAGGCAGGGCTCAAAATTTCCAATATTTAGGACCAATATACGTTCGCCCTGCAATATGATTCACTCGCTACTTCCTTGTTGGACCCAGGGCAGGGCGTAATCATCCCAGGCTACAAATTTCAACAGATTAGCTGATTTGAAATCTTTATTTTTTTATATATATATAATCTCAAAAAAAATCGAAACCTTGAATGACTGGTAGCTGGGGTGTAGAGGATTGTCACAGCTGTTGAGCTAAAGGGAACATAAAAACCTCGCGAAAAAAGAGAAGCAAAATGATGCGGTTTGGTCATATATTTTGTATTCTTCCCTGTGATTTTTAGCACTTGTTTATTATGGATTGATTGGTTTCTTTTCATATTAATTTCCTATGTTTTTAATTGTTATATTTTATTTTGTAATGTAAATCAAAAAAGCTACTTGAGAACAATGAACTGTTTTTATCAGAGATAAAGAAAAAACCTGATTTAGCCCAATCTCACCCACAAACTAGTTCCGGCGGCCCAGAAGTACCATAATTATTCCTTTATATTGTGCAATTTTTATTACCTATAAAAAACTCAAAGGTTGGGCACACATTATATACAAGTTTTTTTTTGTTTTTTCAAAAAAACTCACTCACCAAAATCGCAAAATATTGGACGCAACGGGAATCAAACCCCAATAGAGGCAGTGAGAACACCCAATTCTTAACACTGGACTACCAGGGTTACAGGTGACACGCAAAAAGGCATTAAATTTTCATCTCATTATCACACTTTAGTTACGGTACCAGAAATGAATGTTAATTTGATTGTGCATTTCTCATGTTACAATGACAATATAATTCATCTATGGTACAGTGAATGAAAATACAATGACAATAGAACACATCTACTGCCATTGTAACATGTGAAACAAAATTATTTTTCGTCTCTGGTACCTTGACTAAAAATATTGTGATAATGACATCAATCTAATGCCTTCTTGTACGTCATCTATTCCACTGGCAGTACAGCGGTTAGGATTAGGCCCTTTCACGGACGCAGCCCGGGTTAGAAGACTGTTGCATTCAACTGCAAGATTTGAATGGATTTTCTCTGTTGCTTCAGAGAAAGAGTGAAACAAATTGGTATATAGACGCTGCCCTAGGTTCCGGATGATCGTTCGTAAGTTGAATGTGTTCGTAAGTTGCTTTAGTGCTATATTATGTATGTTTAAGGCTTTTATAAGTAACCTGTATTGTTTTGTACAAAAAATAAAGATTTAATAAAATAATATGCTCTATAAAGATAAATAAAGTTCAGTTTAACTTACTTTTGGAAGATGAGCTTCAAGAGTTAGGCGACTTCCTCCTCCGTGGTAGAAAGTGGCCGCATCAACCCCATTCCAATTTAATTTCAAAAGAAACGGCTTGCCTCTCCTTTACACTTTTCACCAACCATATTGAATGGATGCACGAGATATTAAACAATAAAAATGTCAAAGTTCTTAGCGCGCTGGAGATACAGTATAGTATGTTTACAAGCGAACTAGGAAGAGGAAGCCAGATTTCTTCTTCGGGTTTGATGCTGGGTGAGCTCTCACAGTGCCACACGCCAGTAGCAGCAGAAAGAAGCACTACAGTACTGTCCTGTACTCGGAAAAAGGTGCACACAATACAAAATCGAACTTACGGCAATGTCCGAATATTTTTCCACATCCCGAAAAAAATGTTCATATCTACTGTTTTTCGTAACTCGAATGGTCGTAAGTAGGGGAGCGTATGTACCTTTTGTGAATAAATCAAATAGGGATGCACGATACACAGAAATTAATACAATAAATGAGTTTGAACCCCTAACATAAAGCATAAGCAAGATAAACTCACCCCAACTTGTTTTTTCACGCCACGGAAATTAGTATAAATATGGTTATTTTGGTGTATCAAGATGCTCTGCTCATTATTTTGGCATCTGTGTACTGTTCCACTAGAAGGAGCTGTGCGGGGCTTTGAGGTGCAGCTTGGTGGCCCTGCGGCAAGAAAAGTTTGCTTTGTGTGAGGAACAGCGGTGTCACGAGGCCCTCGGGACCAGCATCGACTCTCTGGTGCACAAACTATGCAAGATCAACGAGAGGGACAAGTACAGCATGTTCATCGGTACAACACACCATCGCATTTGGCACAAATAGGCGTGGATAAACAACATTTCAGCAAAATCGTTTGAAATTTACATTTAGTTTTTTGATTCATAGGCGATCTCGAGAAAATTGTCAACCTGCTGTTGTCGCTGTGCAGCCGGCTGTCAAGGATCAACAAATCTATCCTGGCTTTGCAACAGGAGGAGGTGTCAAAGGAGGACATTGCAGAGGAGCTGGTGGGACAATTTGAAATGCATAATTTATTGGGGCTGGCCAATTAATGCAAAAAATTTTATTAACATGCCATTTTAAAAAACGATTCAAAACCTAGCTTAATCATGAAACTTTAGGTCAGAATTTCAGGGAGTTTCCCACACTAAGCTGGTGCTGAATATAAAAAGCTTATGCACAAGCAAAAGAGTACAAAATACAGTTTTTCCAGGACATACATACTGATAAGTTTATAGTTTAGTAGACACTCCAAGTAAGGACGGAATAGAGCAATGAATTTTAAACTTGAAAAGAAAACCGGGACTGTAAAAAAAAAAACCCTCACAATGCTCAATTCCAAATCTGTTTTAAAACCTTTCCCCTAACCCCTTTATTTTCATCAAATTTCCAAGGTTACAAAAAGCATATGTATATATAGGAATTGTAATTCAAAGAACAGCATTGGCCAATAGTGACAATGATGTAAACAGTGCATGATAGTCAAAATAATGAATAACGTTGAGGTATAATAGTCAAAATAACAAACAGGCATCCTATGCGATCTCATTTGCAGGTGAACAATATCAAAAACAGAATCAACGTATTTTCAATAGTTAGTAGTAATTGTATCATAAAATATATATATATATATATATATATATATATATATATATATATATATATATATATATATATATATATATAATATAGTAAAAAGTAATTTTGCTATGGCAAAATCTACGGATAAGTGTTATTTTGCAAAAACTTTGAACTATGATTTTAAATATTTACTGTTGTTGATCTTTCTGAACATGATTTCACCTGAATAAACGTTTGTTCTTTAAGATATTATTTTGTTTAAGAAAAAAACAACAATCTCAATTACCCAAATTACTTTTAAAATAGAAATTTAAATATTTGGCATATTGCCCCACTAGGCAAAAAAATAAAATCTGTTTTTTTGGGGTATATGGATGATCTCAAATGTAATCCGTTTTAAAGAAGAAACCATTTCTAACACGCATTCATAGAAAGAAAGTCTCATTCATTAAAAGTTGTGTATTATTTAGCAATTCCTTGTAGTAAAATAACCTCCCAAAACCTTGCGTCCTCATGCATTAAAATAAATGCACCTCTTAGGAGGTTAAAAAAAATCCAAATTGATTTAAATTATAAGCAAAATGCTTAAAAATAAATAAATATGCATATTTAGATTACTATAAGGTTGTGAAATTTGCATTTATTTGACATAACATGAGCTTCACCTAGAGGGAGCGGACATAAATATCGCCATCTTGCTGCTACGGGTACCCAAAAAACAAAAACATCGCAAAAGGCTGGGACAGAAAATGCGAAAAAAAAGCTGTGCTTTTAGGTCACTGTGAGCTTCTGTAGTTTGTAATCTTCCTTGTGCTTTTTAGCACTTTGTTTCGGTTCCAGGACAATACAGTGCCACCTAGTGGTCAAATACTGAAGTATTTGATATACCTTATATATATTATATATTATATATATATATATTATATATATTATATTATACCTTATATACCTTCAGTGCAAAATCTTGAGACTTTTTTATCAGTTTTAAATCAAATTAATGCTCATTGCTCCTGCAAAAAATGCTATTTATAGTTTGTGATGAAATACTTGAAGAGGCGTTGTGTATTTTTAGCGACCCCTAGTTATTGAATTGATTTGAAAAATGACCAAAAATACAATAGCTATGCATGCATTTTTTTAAATACATAAGGCTCACCTAGAAGGAGCTGAAATGATCATACTCCATCTTGCTACTACGGTTACACCCAAACATCTTATGAAAAAGGGTGTGGTTTAGTCACTTTGAGGCTCTGTATATTGTTTTCCTCATTGTTCTTTGTAGCACTTTTAAATTGCATTACACCAGGGGTTGGAAACACAAACTGTTAAAAACTAAAACAAAGCTGCTATCTTGCTGCTTTCACATACTTTGTGCTAATTTTGAGCTGTTTCTATCGATTACCTACATATCTACATTGTGTTAATGGACTGCTAGAAACTGACATGAATTCTGCCGTTCTGCTACGTCACACTTGTTTACAAACACAGAAAGTGCTCCACATGTATTGGGTAATAATTAAGTTCAACACGATTGACCAAAAGAGAAAGAAAGTTCCGTATGTATAAAAAACAGAAAAATAAGCCAAATTTGTGCTCACCTTAATGCTAGTGATTTCTTAATTTGGGTTTTTTGCGTGTTTTTCAGTGGATCTGTGTCTAAATATGTTAAAATAGAAATGTAAACTGTTAATTAT
This sequence comes from Urocampus carinirostris, assembly GCF_059441175.1. Lineage (NCBI taxonomy): Eukaryota > Metazoa > Chordata > Actinopteri > Syngnathiformes > Syngnathidae > Urocampus > Urocampus carinirostris. Next base: position 33,563,031 of record NC_142364.1, read on the forward strand.
TTTGCATTTTATCATTTATATACACCATTTGTGTTCTTGTTCGACTTTAAATCTGTCCAGTGTGTAAAAAGCTAAAATTGTTTTGTACTTTCTAAAAAAAAAATGTGTAGATCTGTGAATATTTTAATTTATATTTCCTGTGTTTTCCAAGGATTCCCTGCCAAACATATGAAATTACTAATTACCAAATAATTTGGTGCATAATGTTTCATTATTATTTAAAATATATCGTTAAAAAACAAAAAAATTGAGAAGCTGTTTGGGAGCCGAAAGAGCCAGCTCTTTTCAGTAAGCCGAGTCAAAAAAGCCGTTTTTCTAAATAGAGCTGTCTTCTTGGGTGTGACTAAAGGAGTGGGTGATGCTTCACATGACAGCGCCATAATGACAAGCCACCAGAGCAGGCGTGTCGGCGTTATTTTTATGCACTTTATTTTTTCATTTTCTTCATTAATTGCGTGGTCAGACTGCTAAGAAAAAAAGGAAATGGCAACAATTTCAAGCATTTTCAAGCACTTTATCTAAAATTCAAGCATTTTCTTGATCTTGAAAACACAACATTAAAATTCAATCCTTTTCAAGGATTTTAAGCACCAGTGCAAACCCTGATTGTTGTGTTTTCAGGACTCCCTCAATCATAAGCGCTCTCAGCTCCTGAGTCAGACGGAGGACGCCTGGGAACTGAAGCAGAATCTGGACCGCCGGCAACGCGTTGTTCAAGCCATTTTGCGAGGCTACCTCACCGAAACTCAACTCCAAGACTACCGCCACTTTGTCAGCAGCAAACCCTCCCTATTGATCCGCCAACGGAACCTCGATGACCTCATACATCAACGTGAGGAGCAGTTGACCAATTTGGCCGAGACCCTCCCGCCAGATCCAGATTTGACTCCAGATTGCTCGAGAGGATCTTTGCGCCCTGTTACCTGCTCCACCTCCACTTTACCGCAACTGCTCCCCGTCCACACCAACTCGGGCAGGTCCACCACAGTGACTTCACTGTGACGGGACTACAATCTGCCACAAAATGAATCAATATGCACGCAGTATGTCAAATGTAAAGCTGTAAACAAGGGGTCGGGAGCGTATGGCTCGCGAGCCAGTTATGGCATCATGAGTACCGTATTTTCATGACCATAGGGCTCACTGCGTTAAAATGTGCAGTCTCTGTAGCTGCTTCTTTGTTTGAATTTAACATATGCAAAAAATGTTGCGGTCGCTGTTTTGCCTAAATCTGACTTCCCTGCATGAACTATACTTCCCAGCGCTGCTGTGTTGGTGACATTTGCACATGTCTTAAACTCATTATTTAGACTGCGATCACTTTTTTGTTTAAATCACGCCAATCAATATTCCTTAATAAACACATTATACAGACTATGATAGCGACACACATTCTGTCAGAAGCATAGAGCGCGTTTACACGAAGGGGAGTCATGTTTTGCAGGAGAGTCAAATTTAGGCACAAACCCGCCTTACAACAACACAGACAAGCATAAAAGTGTGCGTATTTAAATATACAACGGGAGCAAAACTAAGTTTGGTTGCGGTTTATTTTGTATTGATTAGAAAATAAATCACACGGATAAAAACTTGTCAGAGTTCGTTTTTCAGCTTCCTCCACTTGCGAACTATCGATTCATTAATCTTCAATTTACTCGCCGCAGCTCTGTTTCCATGTTCTTAGTGTAGAAATTGACACACCATGGCAGAAGAAAACACGGAAAGCATTCAATGGAAAGATAGTGAGGTTTGGGATATAATTAACAATTGGGGGGGAAAAGACTTTCAAATTGTTAGATACGCTACGGCATTAGCATCCATAAGTACTTCCGCAAACAATGGAAACATTGCGCGTGAATCTGCGTGTTCTCTTCTGCATAAGCTGGGCACTCGTTGCGTTCACACAGGAGACGCATAGAAGTTGCAGGAGATCACAAAAAAGCTAGATCACACAAAAACATCGGATTTCACCCAAAGATTGAGAATTGGACATTGAACTCTGCAGTATGAACTTAGCCTTCTACAGACGCCCACAGCACACCCTTCAGCTGCTTTATCCATGTCCTCAGCTATGTCTGCTGCTTTACACCACACACAGGGCAGGCTTGACGCACAATATGAAGAAAATCTGAGAGTTTTATGTGCACCTTATGGTTGTGAAAATATGGTACGGTACATCTGGCCTGGAGATTTACCAAGAGCCGTGGCAATTTTCTCTGTGACTGTCCTGGTGTAGTGTAGACAAAGCTGAAGCAACAGAGAAAATCCATTGTTCTGTCTTAAATATATAGAGCAAAGTTTTAGCTTACAGTTTACACCCATGGTGTTACATCAACAGACCCCGTTTTGGCTGTACGTCTCTGAGGAATGACTTACATCAGGGGTGTCAAACTCATATTTACCAAGGGCCACATCAGTCTCATGGATTTCTTTAAAGGGCTGGATGTAACTTATAAATGTAACTAAATGTTATTGTTATATAAAATAAATGTAACCACAACTTCATGTAAAGTAAAAATTACAGTTCAAAAATGTCACTACACATATGTAATATGTTAAAACAAAATACAGCGATACCTCTAAATACGGGCCACTTGTGCTATGTGAAAACTCTAGATACAAAATGTCCTTCAAGCAAAGATTTTGCCCGACATACAAGACAAAATCCAAATTACAAGAATTTACAGACATTACCATTAGAGACCGGGGCTTTAAAGTATATTTTATTCTTATCTTGTTTATCTTATTTTTGTAGTTTTATGTTCAATTACGATCAGGAAGATGTATTTGATAGCTATTTAGGTTTAACTTGGATGCTTGGGAAACCGAAAAAGTTTTCAGTTAATTCGTATCAAGAAAATTTGCTTGAAATAAGAACAATTCTACATATGAGCCTGATCTGGTAACATACTAATCCCGTATCTAGAGGTATAACCGAATAACAGTTTTTTTTTAAATTTATGGACATTTTTAGGATCACACTGTTGCTAGTGGCACTGAGCCGCCACTTTGCGGATAAGATAGTCGACAGGCATCGTGGGAAATGTACTTTTTGGTGAAAGCACTCTTTAGACCTGTTTATTTTTAGACACTCAAACATTTTAAGCTCTTGCAGGTCAAATGATGTGGCGGGCCACATTTGGCCCGTAGTCCCCGAGTTTGCCACATGTGCTTGATATAAAAGCTCGTTAAACAATGTAGGCTCACTGTTGAGACACTGTGTGATGAAACCCCACAGAACAAACAACACATCCGGAAATGCGAGCCAAGCACCCAGAGTAAATTAATCGGGTGAACGGTAGAGGTGGGCTTTTCTTTGCACACATAGTGCTTTCCTCTAAATACATCCATATTCTTCTTGTTTGCAGTATTTTGTGACATTTTTACAAAAGAACTCGCACCTTATTTTGGAAGCATTATTTACGACAAAAGTGACGGTCAAAATGAGCCTCAACGATCTTAAGCAACTGCAGTAGAGAGAGAGACATTTTGAGTGGTATATTTGTTAATGTAGGACATAGGCACTGGAATTATTATTTCAAAGACTTTATCAAACCACCAAACATCATACAGTGAAATAAAATGTGCTAAAGAATTAGCTTCTGTCGGAGGAGCAGGTTTGGTGGTTTTATGTATTTATATATATATATATATATATATATATATATATATATATATATATATATATATATATATATATATATATATATATATATATATATATATATATATATATATATATATATACATACATATAGCTTTGCTGGCTCTTTGAGTCAAAAGTATTCCTAAGTTCTGCTGCGAACGCTGTCATATGTTTGTTTGTTTCCTTCACATCCGACTGAAACACTTAAGAGAAATAATCTCACATTTGCCTAGAGTTTAACATTGCTGGAGAGCTGCCATTCTTAATTACTCTATAGATGTCCGCTGGATTGGAAGTGCCTTTAAAAAGATCTAAACCAACATCATTAAGATTATAGTAATGGTCATTGTCTGATATTGTTTAATATCTTCCATCTGATAATTTTATTCTGTTTTAAATATTTGACGCTTGCAAAGGAGATTGCATGAGATGCCAATTCATTATTTTGACTTATTTTGACTTGACCTCACTGTAGTTTGTTGTTTTGACTATTATGCACTGTTTACATCATTGTCACTATCAGCCAAGCATGATGCTCTTATTGGATTTTCACACCGTTTAGGGCGAACTGCTTTTTGTAACCTAGGAGATTTTAATAAAAAGAAAGGACTCAGGGGGTTAGAACAGATTGGAATTTCTTATGGGGTGGCAGTACCTCAGGAGGTCGAGCGCTCGTCTTGGGATCAAGGGATCCCAGTTCGAATCCCGGCTCGTCCGTGTTACATGTCGAAGTGTCCTTGGGTAAGACACTGAACCCCCAATACCCCCAATAAGCAGGTTAGCGCCTTACATGGCTGCAAGGCCGCTATTGGGAAAGGTGGAGCACATTGTAAAGCGCTTTGGGAAGTCATTGACTTGGAAAGCGCTATATAAATGCAGATCATTTCATTTCATCTGAGGTTTGGGCTCTCTACTGTTTTCCTTGCAAGTTCAAGATCTCATTTCATTTCATCTGAGGTTTGGGCTCTCTTCTGTTTTCCTTGCAAGTTCAAGATCTCTTCTCTTTTTATATTGAGTGTCTATTAAAACTGTAAACTTATCAATAGTGAACCGTACTATAAGTTTTACAAGAAGCCTGATTTAATTTTTGAATATGAAATACATTTTATCATGTCTGTCTATGTATTTATTTTGTACTTGAAATCACATCGATCCAAATTAACTGACTATATTTATGCAATGATCCTAGAAAGTCTTTTCTCTTTATTTTAAGTGTCTTCTCAACTATAAACTTATCAAAATACATTTGTTAAAAGTTAAATATTTGAAAAAAAATGTTTTTAGTAAAAATACATTATTTTAAAGCTGTATGAAGTGCATGATCTTGAAGAAATCCACCGTTAGGAAGGATGATTTAAGCAAATGTTAAGCTTTATTTTTAATTGAAAGTATTGTATGTACGTAAGTTGCTGATGCCATCTTCTGGCTGAAAGTCGTTGCAGCCTCTGTCTAGTTGCTTCGGTTGCACGTCCACATACGTGTCTCTTTTAGACGAGCTCAAATAAACTTGTTTTTTTTCATTGTTTTGGGGGTTTGGGTTGGCATTTGGACTGTATTTGAAACAGTCATTTTCATATTTTCACCATTTTCCTGCTACACTTAAAGAAATATGCATGAGGTTTCACTCTACAACCCTCACAACCACCAGCCAACTTTCCTCAAGCCTAATGCACGCGATGGGCAGAACATTGATTATAAAAGCAGATCGGTATGTTGAAAATGAATATGCACAGTATAAAGGCTCTTTGAACTCAGTTGGGCATTGTTAACACATACTTAATAGAACAAAAAGTTGTTTTAAAACTTTTTATGGACACTTCAAACTACACACTCCACTTTTAGCTGTATTTTATTTTTAATGGGAAAAAAACACTTTAAAATGATCAACAATTACCCATGTCAGACATTTTTTTTCTAATTTTAAGTACTAATTATACTATTAATTAATGAGGACTTATATCTGCCAGTGGAACAAGAACATTCCACTCAAATTAAGGAAAGACGACATCAATATGTTTTGAACAGTTTAGAATTTAATAGCAAACTAAGGAGAGAAGACATTCATAAATTTCTAACTTGCAAGGAGAACAGGAGAGGACAGTACAAAAAAACACAATGCCAAAATCCATATCTATTCTAAAAGTCCTCCCCTGGGCCTTTCTTTTATCAAATCTCCTAGGTTACAAAAGCAGATCCTAATGGGTGCGAGAATCAAAGAACAGCAAGATTTTTGGATGATAGTGACTATTATGTTAACAGTGCATAACAGTCAAACTAACTAACAACAGTTAGGAAATATAAACAAAATGACGGAATGAACATGCATTTTATGTTATCTCATTTGAAGGTGTCCATTATCGAAAACGGAAACAAGCCAAATAAACTTACCAATCTTCCTACTAGAAGTACTTGACACATTTCCTTAAGATATTTTAATGATTTTGTCATTATTTCTCACAAGGATGAGTGCTCGGATGTGGCATGCACAGAAATTTTGCACTACAAAACAAAAAATATTACCTTATTGGCAGCAAATGTAGCTTATTTTAAGTTTCCAAGCTTTAGGCTGTTTTATGAAATAATACAATTTATATTATCAGCAACAAACTTTAAAGGAACAGTGTGTATTTCTTAGCACATTTCTTAGCACAGTAAAACGATCTTTCATTAAAAATTAAACAATATTGATTTAAGTAATAAGCAAAAATACATGAACAATCAGATAGTCAAGTCAAGTCATGTTTATTTGTATGAAACCCTTAATCACAAAGAAGCATTTTTTTTAAATACTCGTAGGTCGAGGAATCTGCATTTATTTTACATAATATGAGCCTCACCAAAATAAAGCTGACTTTACTTTGTCCGACATCTTGCTGCTACGGGTACCCGAAAAGCATAAAAAGGCTCGGCAAAAAATGAGAAGCAAAATGGCCCCTTTTGGTCACTTTGAGTCTCTGTAGTTGGTATTCTTCCCTGTGCTTTTAAGCACTTGTTTTCAATTGTACTACACCATGGTGACATCTAGTGGTCAAATAATACACACTGCCCCTTCAAGAAAAAATATTTAGTACAGTTAGATTGTTTTGATTTATCCAAGATTTGTATTCTTAGGGTAGAATTTATTTCTGAAAACTAGCAAAATGATATACCATGTGCTTGATAACTTTGACGAATTTAAGAATTTTGTTCCCTTTTTTTCAAGAAACAAGATTAAAAAAATCTTAAACCTTAAAAGATATACTTAAATTGGACAAACATTTCTGCCAACAGAGTAAGGGATTTTTTTTAAACAAAAGGGCGCAAATGCACCGTGCCTTTTTAAAATACATTCAAAATATCAACCAATAATTCTAATAGAAACACACACTCAAAATGCTATCAAACTTTTACTTGGAGGACTATTTAAAAGTGTTTCATCATTTCACACATCAGGTTCGCAACTGATCAAACATTCCGAATTCAAATAGAAGTTTTGTTCGACTAAGACTGAATGTTTTTTTAAATTGTCTCTATACAAGATGAGTTCCCCAGCTGCAAAGGTTTAGAAACGACAGTATAGTGCCATTTCGTACAGCACTTTTTATTCTCCCTAGAGACTTTTTTTCCCCTAATAGCTTACATTTTCTTTGGCGTAAACAAAATAAAATTACAAAAAATATAGTCATTCTACAATACATTTCCAAAAGAGTACTATTTAGAGTGGGGAAAAGGATGCAGTAGCTCTATCACCACTTGTTTTCTATCTGTGCACACCCCTGGTGTTTGCTTTCTTTTGTTTAAGATACATATTTTACATACTTAACCAAGGAGACTGTTACAAGAAATAATGTGAATATCGTGAAAAAAGGATGAGTTGCTATTCGAATACACAAAATGTGCTCTCATTTGCTTAAATGGAAAAGCTTGTTTTGCTGGTGGCCAAAGAAAAATATCATAACAACCTGGCCACTTAAATGGAGCAACTTTCGTGTAGAAAAACTTGATGTCAAAGGAGGAAATGTCCAAAGATTTGGATGGAATGCAATATTTAGCGATTTGTTTTGTTTTGTTTTGTATTTACAATTTTTTTGGTTGGCCTTAACTTATTGAAAATAATATAAATAAAGCCAGAGGAAGTCAGTTTTCACAATTGAACATTAATAATTGTAATGGATTTAGATAGGAATGATGAAAAAGCACCGATACTAAGTAATGTATTGGGTTTATTTCAAAGTATGGGTACTCGCGGGACCAAATCCTGTATCAGTTGGCTTTTTGTGGCTGTTGTATGATCAGGAAGTGGAACTAGAATCAATTGTGAATTGCCTAGTTGTCTGTGTATTATTATTGTTTTTATTTGGGGAAAATGAACATCCCTATACATAGGCATTCAATCAGCATAGAAATGCATCCAAATATTGTTTAGAATAATCTAAACTACACTTCTTATTGTATTGAGATAACACATGTTTTTGCCCTTTATATTTTCATGCTCTTGCAGAACCCAATAAATGAGTTTATTTTATTAAGAATAAACATCGAATTAAAGGTTTAAAATATTAGACATTTTTGGAGGCGATCCATTGATGACTATGCACTTATCCATTAAACAGAGCTTGTTTCCAAGAGGTTTATCCAAACTGGATAAACTCGCTTAGTCAACCTAACTTAAACCTGACATTTTCTACATTGGGGCAGCAGCGTGGTTTTGAAAATGCTTTTATATAGTTTGAATACACACATTTTATTCACCCTGAAATGTCTGCCTAGGGACGATATGTTATCATATGCATACAATTTTTAGTTTAGAGCAAATTATACATATTGTCAGTGTTTCCTATTCTCCAGATTTCACACACAAAGCCTATCACGCTCATTTTTGATTTATTCTTCAACGACGGAACAGATTATCCCAGATGTGTTTTTCTGGTTGACTTGCTCCATCTATAAAAGTTGGCAAATAGGGAAAATATCACCTAATGTTCTGTTTTGTTTTGTTTTGCTAAATAAATATATTTTGTCAACCCTGTCAGTTATATTGTCAAATTCGTTTTGTGATTCTCTGGGATCATGACATAAATATAGTCAGGCATTTGTTTTTGGATCCATGTGATTCTAAGTACAAAATAAATACACAGAGAGACATGATAAATGTATGCCACATTCAAAAAATAAATTGGGCTTTCATGTTAAGTATAGAGTACACTATTGATAAGTTTAGAGTATACACTCAGAATAAGAAGAGAAAACATCAATGGATTTTGAATTTGCAAGGAGAACAGGAGCGGACCCAAACCATAGATAAGAAATTACAACCTGTTATAAATGCCATCTCCTGAGCCCATCCTTTTTATTACATCTGTTAGGTACCAATGAAGATCCGCCCTAAAGGGTGTGGTAATCCAAGAACAGCAACATGATCAGCCAATAGGGACAATGATGCAAAAAGTGCATAATTGTCAAAACAACAAACAACAGTGAGGTATAATAGTCAAAACTGACATTATATGCAATCTCCTTTGCAAATGTCCAGTATTAAAACAGAATAAACATATCCACAATAGATCAATCCTGACACTTTTTCATTGCAACTTTTGTGAAAACTACTCTATGCCTAGTTTTATCAATCATACTGTATCAAGTACACCTCTTTCCTCGTTTCTGTGTAATTATACGAGAATGTTTTTTAACCATTATGCCGCAAGACCTTGTCTAGTCTGCTGCAGGATATTGCCGAATTTAATCTTACGTGTAAAGAAAAACATGCGATTGTTAAGCCCTGGGCAGCACGGCGGCGCAGTGGATAGCACGTGTGCAGCACAGTTCTGAGGTCATGAGATCGAACCTCCTGTGTAGAGTTTGCATGTTCTCCCCGTGCTAGCGTGGGTTTCCTCCGGGCACTTCGGTTTCCTCCCACATTCCAAAAACATCCATGTCAGGTTAATTGGCCGGTCCGAATTGTCCCTAGGTGTGAATGAGCGAACGAATTGTCTGTCCATGTGTACCCTGCGACTGGCTGGAAACCAGTTCAGTGTGTCCCCTGCCCACTGCCCGAGGATGGCTGGGACGGGCTCCAGCACCCCTACGACCCTACTGAGGTTAAGCGGTGCAGATAATGGGTGGATGGATGTTAAGTCCTCTTTGCTTTTTTTCCCAGTGGTCAGCCGAGCAAACGTAAAATTCATCTAAATCAGTAGGTGCCAACAGATTATTATTGTATTTTGTTTTTTAGACTAATTATCTGCTCATGAGGAAGTTCGTGGAAATATATGAAAACCCTAATTTTGTTTGATGACATTTTTTTAAAAATTATTATTTTCGTATTTTATATAAGAAACAATTCGAAAAAATAACGCAGTTTGACCACGTTTGTTCCACTAGCAGTTTGCTTTTAAGTATTTATTTTATTT